>NW_027526361.1:43990621-44446757 GCF_048455015.1 Haemaphysalis longicornis | reverse complement strand
GCTGCTGATACAACACCTGTGGGCGGAACGCAATGTACATGGTGCTCTTACCCACTGCGCCACAAAGCCGACACAGAATGGGAGGCTACGAATGCGCCTTATATCCTTGACTCATTCAAACTACGTCAAGAAGCTGCTGATACAACACCTGTGGGCGGAACGCAATGTACATGGTGCTCTTACCCCACTGCGCCACAAAGCCGACACAGAATGGGAGGCTACGAATGCGCCTTATATCCTTGACTCATTCAAACTACGTCAAGAAGCTGCTGATACAACACCTGTGGGCGGAACGCAATGTACATGGTGCTTTACCCACTGCGCCACAAAGCCGACACAGAATGGGAGGCTACGAATGCGCCTTATATCCTTGACTCATTCAAACTACGTCAAGAAGCTGCTGATACAACACCTGTGGGCGGAACGCAATGTACATGGTGCTTTACCCACTGCGCCACAAAGCCGACACAGAATGGGAGGCTACGAATGCGCCTTATATCCTTGACTCATTCAAACTACGTCAAGAAGCTGCTGATACAACACCTGTGGGCGGAACGCAATGTACATGGTGCTTTACCCACTGCGCCACAAAGCCGACACAGAATGGGAGGCTACGAATGCGCCTTATATCCTTGACTCATTCAAACTACGTCAAGAAGCTGCTGATACAACACCTGTGGGCGGAACGCAATGTACATGGTGCTTTACCCACTGCGCCACAAAGCCGACACAGAATGGGAGGCTACGAATGCGCCTTATATCCTTGACTCATTCAAACTACGTCAAGAAGCTGCTGATACAACACCTGTGGGCGGAACGCAATGTACATGGTGCTTTACCCACTGCGCCACAAAGCCGACACAGAATGGGAGGCTACGAATGCGCCTTATATCCTTGACTCATTCAAACTACGTCAAGAAGCTGCTGATACAACACCTGTGGGCGGAACGCAATGTACATGGTGCTCTACCCACTGCGCCACAAAGCCGACACAGAATGGGAGGCTACGAATGCGCCTTATATCCTTGACTCATTCAAACTACGTCAAGAAGCTGCTGATACAACACCTGTGGGCGGAACGCAATGTACATGGTGCTTTACCCACTGCGCCACAAAGCCGACACAGAATGGGAGGCTACGAATGCGCCTTATATCCTTGACTCATTCAAACTACGTCAAGAAGCTGCTGATACAACACCTGTGGGCGGAACGCAATGTACATGGTGCTTTACCCACTGCGCCACAAAGCCGACACAGAATGGGAGGCTACGAATGCGCCTTATATCCTTGACTCATTCAAACTACGTCAAGAAGCTGCTGATACAACACCTGTGGGCGGAACGCAATGTACATGGTGCTCTACCCACTGCGCCACAAAGCCGACACAGAATGGGAGGCTACGAATGCGCCTTATATCCTTGACTCATTCAAACTACGTCAAGAAGCTGCTGATACAACACCTGTGGGCGGAACGCAATGTACATGGTGCTTTACCCACTGCGCCACAAAGCCGACACAGAATGGGAGGCTACGAATGCGCCTTATATCCTTGACTCATTCAAACTACGTCAAGAAGCTGCTGATACAACACCTGTGGGCGGAACGCAATGTACATGGTGCTTTACCCACTGCGCCACAAAGCCGACACAGAATGGGAGGCTACGAATGCGCCTTATATCCTTGACTCATTCAAACTACGTCAAGAAGCTGCTGATACAACACCTGTGGGCGGAACGCAATGTACATGGTGCTCTACCCACTGCGCCACAAAGCCGACACAGAATGGGAGGCTACGAATGCGCCTTATATCCTTGACTCATTCAAACTACGTCAAGAAGCTGCTGATACAACACCTGTGGGCGGAACGCAATGTACATGGTGCTTTACCCACTGCGCCACAAAGCCGACACAGAATGGGAGGCTACGAATGCGCCTTATATCCTTGACTCATTCAAACTACGTCAAGAAGCTGCTGATACAACACCTGTGGGCGGAACGCAATGTACATGGTGCTTTACCCACTGCGCCACAAAGCCGACACAGAATGGGAGGCTACGAATGCGCCTTATATCCTTGACTCATTCAAACTACGTCAAGAAGCTGCTGATACAACACCTGTGGGCGGAACGCAATGTACATGGTGCTTTACCCACTGCGCCACAAAGCCGACACAGAATGGGAGGCTACGAATGCGCCTTATATCCTTGACTCATTCAAACTACGTCAAGAAGCTGCTGATACAACACCTGTGGGCGGAACGCAATGTACATGGTGCTTTACCCACTGCGCCACAAAGCCGACACAGAATGGGAGGCTACGAATGCGCCTTATATCCTTGACTCATTCAAACTACGTCAAGAAGCTGCTGATACAACACCTGTGGGCGGAACGCAATGTACATGGTGCTTTACCCCACTGCGCCACAAAGCCGACACAGAATGGGAGGCTACGAATGCGCCTTATATCCTTGACTCATTCAAACTACGTCAAGAAGCTGCTGATACAACACCTGTGGGCGGAACGCAATGTACATGGTGCTTTACCCACTGCGCCACAAAGCCGACACAGAATGGGAGGCTACGAATGCGCCTTATATCCTTGACTCATTCAAACTACGTCAAGAAGCTGCTGATACAACACCTGTGGGCGGAACGCAATGTACATGGTGCTTTACCCACTGCGCCACAAAGCCGACACAGAATGGGAGGCTACGAATGCGCCTTATATCCTTGACTCATTCAAACTACGTCAAGAAGCTGCTGATACAACACCTGTGGGCGGAACGCAATGTACATGGTGCTTTACCCACTGCGCCACAAAGCCGACACAGAATGGGAGGCTACGAATGCGCCTTATATCCTTGACTCATTCAAACTACGTCAAGAAGCTGCTGATACAACACCTGTGGGCGGAACGCAATGTACATGGTGCTTTACCCACTGCGCCACAAAGCCGACACAGAATGGGAGGCTACGAATGCGCCTTATATCCTTGACTCATTCAAACTACGTCAAGAAGCTGCTGATACAACACCTGTGGGCGGAACGCAATGTACATGGTGCTTTACCCACTGCGCCACAAAGCCGACACAGAATGGGAGGCTACGAATGCGCCTTATATCCTTGACTCATTCAAACTACGTCAAGAAGCTGCTGATACAACGCATTCACTACCACCAACTCCCCAAACACTAAACGTTAACGCAATACACCCACCCCCTATGCGACGCATTTACTCGAGTCCCCCTCGTGGGGAGATGGGCCCTTTCTTTTGTTATTTTTCTTTATCGACTCAAATAAATGACTTGTTTTCTCCTCCTTCTCCTCCTCCTCCTCCTCCTCCTTATGAATATTTTTTCATACGCTGAATATTATTAGTCTACCCTCGGTCGGTCACTGGCTGCTCTAAAAAAAGATAATGATGAGATTTGTGAATTACAAAGCAGGGCGAGAATAGAGAATTTCTACAGAAACTGGTTTTTCTGACAGGGTTTTTCTACCTTGCTCTTTCCGCCATCCGTGCACTCGCCGATCCATCTATCGGTAGACGTGAACGCCACTGCTATGCTGCAAAGGGGCTTGGCCCCATCGAGCACCACAGCTCTTTTCTTTCACAATTTGCACTTCTGCCGGAGGCTTCACTTTTCGGACAAAGCACCACGGCAAGAAGAGCGCACAGAACCGGCACCCCGTCAAACGGCGATCAATCCTTGCGCAGGTGTACCAACTTGGTTTTGTTTCTTCGTCTGAGATTTTGATCATTCTGATCGACGTTGGAAACGGGTTGCCCGCTACCTCCGGAGTGTCTTCTGCTTTACTATATCGTTGGATTTTCAGAATACTGACAGCTAATTTCAAATCCTCTATTTGTTTTTTCGACTTGCATTGCGCTTTTCTTGTTTACTTCGGGAAAACATTTTTTTTCTGAACCTCAAACATTTTGCACATGCGTGGCACCTTTTCGATCATCTTCACGTTTCTTACTCTGCGGGTCTCTTCTTTTACGTTTTCTTCTACATGTTTCCTAATTACCCTGCGCGAAAGACTTTTTATCGCGCCCTAACTCTCCTACATTAAGCTTTTATTGATCGTTTTATGTTGCTTTTTTAGATCTAGTCACCTCAGAGTTTTCTCCGCGACGCATATCCCTCGTGTAATCGCCAGCCTTCTCTGGGTTTTAACTCCTTCCTTCGTAAATTTTAGGGAGTGCAGTTTTCGTCGTTTCCTAATGCGCTCCCAACAAAACCGCGTTGTGTCGCGAGGACCGGCCTCTCGTCATGGTTGCGTAGAATGCGTTCACGCAAATCAAAGGGAACTTCGCAACACTTGTTACATTACATGTTCCGACTCTCCTCTCCGCAAGCATGGCAGGGAACACGAAAGCATCGCGGCCACTGAAAGGGCCTTAGCACATACCGTCCTGAAGCAAAAACGGAAGTGGGGCGAACCAGGCTGGCAAGATTCCAGAGGAGAAATCGAAAAGTGGAAGAAAGTTGCGAGCAGGCCTTTCTGTAACTTACTTATTTTTCTTTTCAATATTGTGAGCCCTTCCGGGACAAAAGCGTTATTTATTTATTAAAATCTCACCCCCTTTCTCTTCTTCTTCTTTTTGCGCACATTAGCGTCCCGCCGCGCATCGTCAACATTGAATTTGTCGGTGCTTTCATATAAAATAACAAACACAACAGAAAGGTGGCTTTGAAGCCTATCCTTAGAATTAAAAGTGGTAACCAAAATGTAAAATTAAAAATAAATCTCAATCTGAAGGAAAGTAAGATATCTAAAAGGGGTCCTGTCTTACTTGATACCCTTGTTTATAGTGCCCACATCGATTCCAGTGCTCCCCGAAGGTAGTAATACAAATTGCAGAAGAAGAAAGAGCTGAACGGGGATCATTGCTCAGATTGGTTGACGAGAGGGGAACACAAATCCATCAGCGCTAAGACTTTCCATTGAGCTGCCTTGCTAGGCAGGGAGTCTTCCCAATGTTTTTGTTTATTTACTTCAAAGGCAGTGAATCTCTTTCCTAGAAATGGCAGCGTTTATTTGATGGATGAGTGCTCCGACAAAGCCACCGCTCGTATTCTACTCCTTGCCGAATTCGGAGCGCCCCCTGCGCCTAGGAATAAATTACGCCCCAGTGGGATCAAATTTCCGCGGTGCTTCAGAGGAGCTGATAGAATGGTGATGCAGAAAGAAGACAGCAACCCCACGAAAATAAGCTTGGGAACCCGTCAAAAATAGCCTTTCAAAGCCAGAATTTAAAACAAAAAACACCCGCAGGCCGACAACCAGGACCCATAATGTAAATACGACACCCGCTGAGATGATGTTTGGATTGTCGCTTGGGGGACAGTTCCTGGGTCGGTGCGTGTACGCTGGCTGACCGAGTGCGTACGGTGCTCTCCCGCATAACACGCTTGCAAGGGCACGAGCCATCACATCGTCCTCGGCGGTAGAACAGAAGGGGAGGGAAGGAGGGGAGGGAAGTGAGAAATGACGACGGCCTTCGTTTAGTTCTCGCTCGGCTTCCCAATGACCCCGGCTGTCTGCCATCGGGTCGGCCATTCCCCGAGATCTGCTTCCGCCCCTAAATCACCGACCTTACCTTGGCGGCAGAGCATCGGATGAGAGTGGTCTCGGACTCGGAATTTTTTTTTTTTTACGCATGAAGACCCTATGAGCACGAGCTTCACGTGCCGGCTGAAATCGGACGTCGGCTCCGTGGTCGCCCACCAGTGCACCCTATCCTTCGCTCCAGGTGTCCTTCACTGCTTTCGTTTCCAAAGATTAAACATGGTTCCGCATTATATACAATAGCCGTCGAAAACCTAAAGAGGAAAGAAGGGATAATTCAATACTTCAAAAGGACCTCAACGAGTACGACTTTAAAGTTATGTGCAATAACTTGAAGACAACAAACTGCAAAAAAAAATTAAACGCTACGTCTTCATTCACGCCTTGTTATCATATTGTAACGGTAAACCAATTCTGCAACGTTGGCTTGGCCAAGTGGTCCGGCTCAGCTGGAGGAAGAGGAAGAGGATGCGGGAGCTGGGCTCTCTGAAAAGAAAAAGAAGAAGCCGGATCTCTGCTCGCGTCGTGCTCAACGGTGCTCGACTTTCCCCTGCCTTCGGAGCCTGCGCTCTTGCCTGAATAAATCCCTAATGGACGTAACAATATTAAAGCTTACCCAGGATGGACACAGAACTGTTATCGTAAACTTTTTTAGAGCAAAGCTTTCTACCTCTACCAGCCAACGCTTCTTTCGTGGCGTGCGGGACAACAAACTCCCGACGCGTCGGAGGCGGCGGCGGGGGGAGGGAGGGGGGGGGGGGGGGGGTGGCGGAGGGTTTTTCTCGCGGAGCACACTAGAGATGTCGAGGCGAATTTGCCCAGCGTTCTCCGCGCGGAAGTGCCTCCTCGCCGGCGTCGGCGTTGACGGTACGGCTGTGTCGTCTGCTTTCGCGACGGTTGTTTTGGGCCTGTTTTAATGCAGCTTCACGTCCATTGCGTGGTGCCTACGCAAACTTGATCGACAGCACCTCCAAAGTAACCCGCACCCGAAGGAAATAAGTGGTCGTACGGCAAACATACGGTAAGGATTGGTTTGCAGGGGGGGGGGGGAACAAAATGTAGAGACCGCATACAGACATCTGGCCGCTAGAAAAACGCTACCTTTTGCGCACTGCTTGCCACGAAGGGGACTCCATTTCCTAAATTGGTGATTACCGATTCGGTTGTGCCTTAAGACGTATTACAAAAGGCGAAAGTAGCAACTGGTTCTGATAAATAGCGATTATAAACGTTCCCTCAGCTTTCTCGCAATTCTCAAACTTACTAGACTAACTGGTTTAAATCGGTATAAATGGGAATCACTAAGCTCACACGCTGAATTGTTTTGGTGTCTGCGCGTGTGTCACGCGGTGGTGTAGCCCCAAGCTAGCACATCAGGATGGCTAGGTTCCGCTGTCTCACCCTTTGAAAGACGCTCCTCTCCGTTTTCTTTCTCCCGACTCACGGCCGGGCTACAGCGGCGGCGTGCGCCGCTCTAGCCCGGTCGTGGCCGGCGCTTCTGTTGCGTTCGGGACGCCACCCCCGCGAATTCCAGGTAACGGCTGGCACAATCTCTGGTTTCACTCTTTGTAGAGCCACGTGTGTGAATTCGAGGGACGTCGCATGGGCAATTGTTGTGGGTGTCGTTTAAAGCTTTGCTTTCCAACCACCTTCACAGCGTGTATTGGCGCCATTTTTTTTACAGGGAGGTCACAGACAACGCTATCGTTTGTATTTTGTGATGACCTAAACGTTTCTGCGTTGACGTACGCTTATGTTATTTATAATAACTTTAGGCATAAGGAAACGTTCAGTTGATCCTCAAGGCGAACTGATGAGAGGAATAAAGTTTATAAAAAATGTGTGTTTAACGTGCCGAAGCTACACCTGGTATATGGGGTGCGCCGTAGTAAAGGGCTTCGAGCTAATTTTGGCCACCTGGGCATTTTTATCGTTCAGTTTAATAGCGGCACAGAAGCGTATTAGCATATCTCCTCCTTGTGAAAAGCGGGCACTGCGGTCTGAAACGAACCTACGCCAAGTGGCAAAAAGTATAAAAACCCAACCCAACCCAACCAAACCCAACCCAACCTAACCTAACCCAACCCAACCTAACCCAGTCTAACCTATTGTATATTTCCGTAGCCTTTGAATACTTTCGTGCGAATATTCATCCTCATGCGATTAAAGGGCGGGCAGTGTGTTCACTACACAGATGTTGTTGCTGTATATCAGTTATGCCAGCAATTTCGCAAGCATAGTAAGGGCCAGAGAGCTGCCAGAATAAAGCCTACGCCCAAATAAACGCCCCAATCCAACAGAAAAAGAAAAAAAAAATTTCGGCACCCATACGCGGTCCAGTAAAGAGTAGGTCATGTCCAACAAAGGTGCCGCTAACGAGATCTAGCTGTATAAATGTGCGCACGCTATGTTCCCCCTAATCGTCCTTCCATATCTGTTTTGATCTGATTTGGTGCAACCCATCACCACATGTGAACGACGTGCCACGGATCCCTGCAGGCCTTCGTCCTCACGACTGTCTTACTCCGTTCCGCTCAGCAATAAGCACAAGATGAAAAGAAAGGAACGTGGATTTCTGAAGCGAGCATTCGCGTACGTCGGGAAGCAGTAAACGTGAAGAGAACGGAGGAGGGAAGGTCCGGACGCCATACAAAGGGCAAGTCATTGCACAAGAACAAGAATTGGTCATCCAAAAGAAACCTCGCTGTTCAGTGTTTGGCAAGACAGCGTTAGTTTTTGTTATGATATGTGCATTCTGATCAATGCCTCTTTCATTCTTAGCATTTTTTTTTATGTCGCAGCGTGTATGTCTGAAGCAGGAGGTCTAACTACTGTATTTCGGCTATCTTCGCTGACCAGCACTTTCAAGTTTCCCTGTTTGTTTCGATAAGCTTGACGACCCTCCCCTAGCTGGCAGCGACGAAGACTTGCTGAAAACTCCGCTCAAATATTCACGACTTTGTTGCATAGTCGGCGCGCACACCACGCATACCGTGGTGGATGACGGACGAGGCTGGTTCTGGGGACTGAACTGTTTATTCGTCGGAGAACAGAGTATTTAAGCGCAGTCAAAAGAAAAGGAAGAGGTTGTTGGAAGAAGGAAAAGGCGGGAAAAGTCAAACAAGGGAGGAACATGACGCTCGGTTGATACGTCACAGGCCGGGCTCAGGACACATCTCGACGATTTACTACAGAACCTGGGCCAATCTGTGGCCTGCACGAGGAACCTTGATGGCTTGGTAAGAATTAACGATGGCCTTACATCACGAGGCAGCCAGTATGTCCACACTGCGCGTAGGTCATCCACGTGCTCGGTTTTCTACTTCTCGGTGCGCAACTTTTAATCTCGATGTGCCGTAATGGGGTTTCCTATTTCACTAGCTGTGATTTGTTCTTTAAACTGTCAAAGCAGCGAAGAAGAAGCGAGAAGTATAAATGAAGCACCAGCGCGAAAGATCCACTTCTCCGAAAAAATAACGCGCGCCCTTGTTGGTTCCAGGAGCGAATAGGATTGGACAAGTCGGTACACTTAAGGGATAAAAGTTTCATGGCCAAGTCAGTCTTAGCTGTCAGCAATAGAGCATTAAACGCTAGCTAAAAACGCTGTCACGTACGTGCACTGTGTCCTTTTTTAACGCTACATCTTAATTGCGCGCCATGTAATGTCCCTGATATGGCGGTGCAACTAGTTACTAATTACACCTCAATTTTAGATGCGACGCTGAGAGCATCTCTTGCCGGCGGCCCTGTCCTGCGTGCGTCCGTCGTCCGCGTCCGCACAGCTGCGCCTCTCCTCCGCTCGCCTCCTCTCCTCTCCCCGATAGCGAACACTCTCTCCCAACATCTGCGGTTGCGCTGCGCGTGGCTGCGCACTGTGCGCATGTGCAGTACTCTCTCTCTCCGCGGTCTCCTCTCCTTCGGGCACGCTGCGCATAGAAGCGGAGTGCCGCGCTCCGGCCGGTCTCTCAGTCGACGGTCGTCCGCGCTTGCGATTGCGCTTGCTCTCTTGCCGTACCCGACGATTGCTTGATGCGACGCCAATAGAACCCCCTTCAACGTCGCATCACACCAGGGTTCCCGCGAGGGGAGGTGGGCGTAATTTTTTGTTTCGGTGTGCTTTATAACGCTGCATAAAATTAGTGTATTCTTCTTTATAACTCCCTTGTTATAACTCCCTTGTGTTCTTCTTTATAACACTCTTGTGGGTCTAAACAATTGCGAGTGGTGTGTCTACACGTAAACGAGCGTTTATCTTTAGGCATTTTGTAAGTCAACTTGCGTTTTTGTATTTCGTAATCAAGTTATCTTACATATAATAATCTGCTGTCTCAGCCTACAATTTCGTCACTTTCACAACAACGGAAAAGCTCGGTAAGAGGAGCCTTTCCACATTCCCGGTTTTCATTTGCCCGTCTCAGAGTTTCAAGCCCCTCAATAGCCGTCACGTGGTAACTAGTAAAAACCCTTTCGTAATTTAACGGGGCACTGCGGGGTGCACCATTTTCCTATTTTATCACGACTGCATAACCCACAATCCACCGGATAAAACGTATTTAAATTGCTAACCAGAGTTAACTTCCAAATTGCTAACATCCAACTTACTTCTGCAGAATAATTTGTGTACTCTGCCAAACCCGCTCCGCTTTGATGAGGTAAAAACACTTTTTACGAATACTTTCAATAAGCGGTCTGTAATTAGCTCCTTCGAACCTTCTGCTGCTCGCAGTGATGATGACGATGACGATGATAAAGATAACAATCAAGGCGATGATGATGATTCACTGTCATTTTTATTCATTTTTATTGCTACCCCTCTCTCCCCTTCCTTTTCCTTGGACTCCTGAGCACGAGCGTTCGGCAGGAAATGAGCGAGAACCTACTGTCGCCCGAGCGACCATTTACTTGTCATCTGACACTCCAACATTAGGCGATTCACAGCCCGTACATCTCTAATGGCATAAGTCATGGCATAAGTCATGGCATAACTGAAGCTTTATCGCGCGCATCGCTAGGTACATTCCTCGCCACATCACACGTTCACAAGGAGACAGTCTGTTCTCGTCTGACAAATACAGACTAACACATTACCCCCCGAACATTTTACACATCGCTTCCGCAATTACCCCGGCACCTTCACTTGCTCCTTTTGGGAAGATTACCCCAACATATTTCACACATTATGTGCTTGAGATCGGCACCGAAAGTTGCCCCGCACCTCCAAACCAACTCTTCTTCCTGGAATACGATCGATCGCTGGTTCACCCCAGCCCAGCGCCGCAGCTCCTGCTGTCGCCCACTGTGGAGTAAGCCTTGGCCACAGCTTCCAAAGAAGACACCCTAGACTAAGGCTGCTTGGAAAAATAAAGTTTATTTCCTTTCTTCCTTCCGATGGCCGGCCACCTCTCCTTGTGTCTCCTTTCTATTCCCCCTCAACGAAGTGCAGCCTGCTAGTGTTGACATACGCCGGAAAGGCCTAACAGTCCCCGCGCCGCGAGATGGTGGGCCCACACAACACTGTTTATCGTTCTTCGACTTTGAGCACGTTCACCTCGGTTTGAAGTACTCCTGGTTACTTCTAGGCCCCAGGGTTATCTTCTTGGCCTGGAAAGGAAAACAGTAACCGAAATAAAAATTAGCATCTCGTTGTTTGGAAACTGCAAGGCCACTTGAAAATAACCCGATTTTCACTGCAATGAAAATAAGCTGAATATACCGGCAACGGAGGCTGCTGCATAACCCCGTTTGGATAGGTAGCCCAGCCCCAGGAATACTCTACATCGCTCCTTTCTGATGACAGCACTGGCGCACTGTAAAATGTCGGGCAGGAGTGCAACGCTAGTTCCAACATAGCTGGTTGCACTGTCCTATAGCATTGCAATTTAAGCTTACCCGCCGCGGTGGCTCAGTGGCTAAGGCGTTGCGCTGCTGAGCACGAGGTCGCGGGTTCGATTCCCGGCCGCGGCGGCCGCTTTTCTGATGGAGGCGAAAAGCAAAAACGCCCGTGTGTACGAGATTTCGGCGCACGATAAAGATCCCCAGGTGGTCAAAATTAATCCGGAGCCCTCCACTACGGCGCGCCTCATCGCCTGCGTTGCGTCGGCGCGTTAAACCCCCACAATCATCAGCAATTTAAGCTTGCTCTGGAAGAGCCTAGTAGCGGCCTTATTATCATCATCGTCATGACTCGTGGGCTGGCTTTGTCATCACTATCAGCGGAGCGTGACCCCGGAACACATGCCGAGCCACGCGCACAGAATAACCGCGGCTGCGCGCGCCCCAGCGGCCGTCGGTCGTAACCATTTTCTAATTTAACTGGGCTTCAGCAACGATAATAAACGTGGGAGGTCATGACCTGTTTCTGCACAGGAATTGCGCAGGACGGTGATGGAGTATGCGTGGCAGGGACCACAGTGTGACTATAGGAGCCGAATTGAGCTAGATTAGGGAAGGATATGCCGAAACGAAAAAAAAAAAGGGGTAAAATTGAAAGTCAAGACAAAGTGACCAGGTGCAGGAACAGGTTGGTGGTCTTGCAACCTAGCTATGATAATTAAGGTATTAGAACCAGTTTCAAGACAAAAAAAAACTAGAAAGGAAACTTATACCCCTGCAACACGGAAGTTTCGAAGGTCTTTAAACCGAATGTCATTTGACTGAAATGCCACCTTTGAGCCGCTACTCGACTTTCTCCAAAAAAATTTGATTGAAATGCCATTTGAGTTAAAGGATCCCCACCAACAACCTTTGAAGTCCTCAAAGGCCTTTGAAACTCGAACGCTCCCACTCTCGGTCGCAGTTTCCACACGCCGTAATTATGAAAACAGTTATTTACGAGTAAAATACTTTTTAAAGTGCACGCTCTTAATATTCTCTCACTTGTTTTTGTTTTCTATCACTCGATCTACGATTACACTTTAACTGGTACTCTCAACACCGGCGGTGCAAAAAAGACACAAAAACTGCCTGTATTGTGCATGTTTTGTGTGAGTTTCTAGGCTGTTATTATTTTTGTTGACACTTTTGTTTTTTGGCCTAGCCTAATGCTAAGGTAAATTTTTTATCAACAGTGCTCCTCAGAACCTTCAATAAAATTTATTGTCTGCCTGTTACGAGAACGAAACTGAGCAGTAATGGCGACACCAAAACGTGGTGGATGAACGCGGAAACTTTCCACTGCCTTTGAGAATTGTCGTGTAGATCGGCGGAGCTCCTTCCAGTTCCAATGGGATTTGAAATTTCTGAGGCAATACGACTCAAATGTCCTTTCAAACGCTCGTGTAGCGCAGTTATTATACTAGGGAGAACGCGTTTGCTTCTCGAACACACGCACGCACGCACACGCACAGACACACACACGCACACGCTCACTCGCACGCACATGACTGAAGACGCTTGTGCATTTTGAGTATGTGCCGGGGGCATCGAGTGTTGCCTTGGCACACACAAACACGCACATGCAGGCACGCGAACACGCACGCGCACACCCACACACACGCACACGCACATGACTGAGGACGTTCGTGCATTTTGAGTACGTTCCGGGGACGCCGAGTGTTGCCTAGGCACACACACGCACATACACGTAAGCGCACACCCACACGTACACACGTGCACGCACACACGCACACGCACGCGCACACGGCTGAGGACGCTTGCGCATTTTCAGAACGTTCCGGGGACATCGAGTGCTGCCTTGGCACACACTCGCACGCACGCATGCACGGAGAGATAATATTTTGGCAATAGCACCTTGAGTGGAATTGCTTTTCACGGGCTGTGCGCGGAAAGCGAAGAAGGCGCGATCTTCTTTCACACTGCTCTCGAGCACTGCGTCCTGCGCAAGTCCACAGGGTCACGTCTTTGCCGGCGGCAAGTATGGTGGCTGCTATGCTGAGGCCGTCAAGTAGAGCGTCAGCAACGCGGGCAGTGGGGTTGTGATGGCAGTGAGCAGACGGTTCCACCTTGCTTGGGCTTGGTCGTTAATGGCTGCGAAGACAGGCGCAGACGCAACCATGATTGACGCTGCCGTTTAAAGGTACATTAACGCGTGGTGAGGTCAACCAGCAATAGTGAATATATCCGTATACTGTGTGTACGCATTGTCGAAATAGCTATTAGGAGTGCGTGAGCTTAGCAAGATACCGGCAAAGGGTTGTCGGGCGATCTGCCGTGTTTTAACACTACCCGGTAGCTCCAGTTCCCAACACCGCTGAACCTATTTTAGAAGTGCATGGGATCTCTCCATGCGCGAGAGTGGTGCAATATAATATTTTGGCCATGGTTGGCACGCATGTTAAGCGGAATAAGGATCCACGCAACTAGTGTCATGCAATAACCAACTTAGCAAACTTTACCCGAAAGGGCTCAACGACTTTCCCTACAGCAGCCTATCTATTTGTAATGGTAATTGCAAATCTGGCTTAACCGTTTAAACTGCAGATGCACAATCACTAGCGCATTATAAACGTGATTGCTAACATTTATTTTCCGCACTACGCTATATCACATTTCAAAGCTTGGTGTACAGGCGCCGTCAGAAGTAATTGGATCGCGGGAGCTGTGGCCGAACCGCATAGGAGCGCCGTGTAGCTGCACCGGCGGTAAACGAAAGGAACAGAACACGCATGCGCGCTTGCCGACGGTGATAGCCCATGTATACTTCTCAACCCACTACGGGGCTTCGAGCAATATTAGCAGCATACTGGTCTCAACGATTGCGCTGATAGCAGAGGCGGTATCTGGGGCGACATTCTCGTATTTTGTCCGTTTTGTGTCCGTTTCAAAAGTGTCCGTTTTGAGCAAGCCCTGATTGGCTAAAAGCGAACACCTGGATGTGACGCCATGCAAGCACGGCGGAGCTATGAGCGGCGGCTTCTCGGAGCAGACAATTAGGAGCGCATGATTTTTCGTTGCCTTGTTGTTGGCTCGCTGGCGGAACAATAAACACATAAAAGATAATTTAAAATAGGTTTCATCGTCTAAAATGTGTTTACAAGAACAGTTGCATAAAAGTAAATCCAAAGCCCACCTACAACTGGAAGTACGTCACAATAAAACAGGCGCAAAACGGACGTTTTTAAAACGGACAAATACGACCGCCCCTGGCAGCGTCGCTCATACACTTGCAGCGCACGCAGGCTGCTGGAAAAGCGTCGAAATTGCATGGATCTGAAGTGACAATTTTTATTTTCTAATATTTTCAGGTGGGTCTGTTATCAGCGCCATCGCCGAGACCAGTATGCTGGAACAACGCTCGAAGCCGCGCTAAAAAGTTGGTTGTAAAGTATAGAGGGGCTATCGGCGTCGGCAGGCACGCATGCGTGTACTGCTCCTTTAGTTTACCGCCGGTGCAGCTACACGGCGCTCCTATGCGGTTCGGCCGCAGCTTCCGTGCTCCAATTACTTGTGACGATACCTGTACAGTAATAGCGCATACTGAGCAAAGAACCGGCCGAACCGCAGATGATGTTTTTGAAGGTCCTCGCTGCTGCGGGGCTCTGTAGCGGCCCCGCGGACGACGTGAGTAGCGGCCTCGGTAGCACCCAGGACCCGTTTCGGCAGACCAGCTCCCGGGGTCCCCGCAGCTCGAAGCCCTCGAGGCAGTAGTAACGCGTGAGCGAGCCCTCCGCCGGAGTGAGCCAGCAGGTCTCTTCGCCACTCACGTTGTAGTAGCCGTTCACGATCTCCGGGGCTCCGGAGGGCAACCGGCGTCTACGTGGGCACGAAAATCGCCAGATCTGAGACCGCGACGGGTTCTTTGCAGCACTTCGGTGCAAGTTATAGCATATTGAATCCACAAGTGTAAGCATAATGGCGTTTGGGAGGCCGTCCGAACATGGGTCATGGTAAGAATGTGTCCCATTCTCATGCCTTCCTCTTGCCACATTATGTTTCGTTTCTTGATATTGACGTCTTGCTAAGTCCCATGTTTTGCTGCACTTTGCACCTTGTGACTCCCATATTGTTCAGTTCACATCATCCTCCTCCCTTCACTCCCTGCCTTCTTTCTCCTCCGCTGCCGCCCACCATCCCAACAACCTTTAACGAGCTTCAGTACCACGTGACGAGAGTTGCGACAAAGTACATTTTACTTGTGTTCTTTTAAATTTTCCTGAGAAAAATGTACCGCAGATATGTTTTTCGTCGTTTAAAAAGGTTGGCTTGGGACTTTTCCCAAAACCGGGCACAAAAAGACATACATTTCGCTGTGAAGACGGTGCACTGACAACTTATTTTATCCTAGATGAGGCAAGAAATATGTACTTCAATAAGAATCAGGACAACAACAAATTCCGGAAAGTCGGTAAGGGGAAGTTACAAGGCTTAAACGCGAAGAGAGCAAACGCTAAGGCCCGGGCCCGTGCTGTCGTTGTGCGATTGCTCTAACAACTGAATCTCCCGCCGGTTGAGCGCGACAGAAGAGATGCTACGGCACGTGCATCTTCCATGGTATAGCTTCCATGGTCTCATTTACCCTTGTAACGTCCTCTTCCCACTTTGCGGAGATCGTTGTTCACCTCACTCTTTTTGTAGCGTAGAGGCGCCGTGCGACGGGTTCGGGGGGCCGAGAAGGAGGAGAGACGCTCTTCGAATTGATGTCCGTCCACCAACACGACATGGAGGCTCCTCGCCAGCGGTGAGAACGCAGCGCCACCTCAGCCAATGCCGCCGCCGTTTTGGCTGACGTCACTTCTCTCAGGAGCGCGCTCGGATGTTTTGTTTTTCTGTTTCTCTCTGTTCGCAGATCCAAGCATAAAATGTTCGCCAAAGTGTGCCTTCTATACGAAATAATAAAGCTTGTTGGAAGTCGTGTATTGCGTGGTGCTCTTATACTCTGTTCGCCCTTGTGTCTTTTTTTTTTTTTTTTTGCGCTGCGAATGTAACGAACGAGTTCACGCAATAATTCCTGGTAATAATGGCCGCCAAAATGTTTCTGAAATGTAGCGAAAGCAGTTACAAATTTCTCGAACAGAGAAAGTGCAATACATCCAGCTAGCGGTGAATCATTCACTCATTCGAGTCAATATTTTACAACCACTTGGCAGTATATTAACGAATATGTGGTCTGGTTTAACTCTCAAAAGGGATGAAATCAATTATGGCGGTGGAAAATCACGCTAACTTAGCTTCGAATGTAACTCAGTCTCAGTTTGGGAAGCGGAGTGGGAAAATAGCACGGGGTCTTCCCTGCAGAATCATCGAACGTACAAGTTTACGAAGGAACGTATGCAGACCACGTTATGTACACATACGGAAAATACAAGCCACCCACCTCCGAAGAGCTTGTGCGAGATTCCGCTCCTCCAGTCGGTGCCGAGCACGATGATGTGGCAGCGGAAGGTGAGGTTGCGGAACGCGAGCCAGTCGCGCACCTGGAACACGCGGTGCAGCCGCACCTCGTAGGTGGCGTTGGCCGCCGGCTCGACGCGGTCGAAGGGCACCGTGTTCAGGTACACGCCCGTCTGGTCGTTGTACACTCCGCACGCGGGCGACGGCTTGGGGAACATGCCGCCGCACTGCAGCTCCACCGTCTCCGTACATGACACGCGGTCCGAGTACGTCGTCCAGCTGTCCTCCTTGCACGAGTCTGCACGAATGTAGCTTTCTTTTACAGCTGAATGGGAGGTTTTCCTGACTTATGTGAGAAATCTGCGCGTACGACGTAGGTTACGAATACCTTGCACTACAAGTTTTGCCTGCGCTATGTAGTGCGCGTATGAACAGCCACACGAACTTGACATTGGAGGTGTGTAGCTTATAGCCCCTGAAATTTTTGCAGATGCTTTTCCGCATAAAGATTATGTTTGCAGAGGTGCAGCCTTTACAAGTCTGTTTATGCTCGTCCTATTACTGGCACTGTGCCATGGGCGGTTTCTCACCGACATCTCTCGATAACAGCGATAGATACTCACCGGACCCACGGTAGCCGAATTAATAAACATGCCAGCCACACACAAAGCTACGAATCTAGCAGTAAGTCTCTACAGGGCGTCGGCACTAGCCAAAAGCAGGATTTGAGCCGGTTTTTTAGAATGTAACGCAACCGGCCACTATAAACAATACACAGGTGCCTCAAAACAAAG
Organism: Haemaphysalis longicornis; assembly: GCF_048455015.1. Lineage (NCBI taxonomy): Eukaryota > Metazoa > Arthropoda > Arachnida > Ixodida > Ixodidae > Haemaphysalis > Haemaphysalis longicornis. The sequence goes on along the minus strand of NW_027526361.1, from coordinate 44,429,098 downwards.
TTCCAGGTGTCAAATGGAACATGTATCCGGAAGAAAACGCTACGGATCCTCTTAAGTATTGAGAGGACATGGTAGGTTACCAAGGGCGAGAGGAGCGCGGGCCCTGTCGTTGAATTAGTGCGGCAGGTTACTATAATGCTGCAACATTAAAATAATCACAGTGATAACGCGTGAGGTCCCCACAGGTCGTCATCGAGACTTCAAGTAGGACATCTTGTAGATACGTAAATAACGAATGAGCTGGCGACAAAAGCATGCGGATTCGATATCCACATCTATGCTGGTTTGCCTAGGTGCGCATCGAACACGCAACTGCCAAAAATGTGAGGCCTAATGAGGCGTGAAAGAGGAGAACTCGCCCACGATGACGGTGAGGAAGAAGTCGTTCTGCGACGTGGCCGAGTCCGTCTCGACCTTGCAGGTGTAGTTTCCCTGCATGGACATGTGCGCGCTGAGGATGGAGATGAACGAGGGCGAGCGGTTGTTGAGGTCCACGCGTTTGTCGAACAGGTTCCGGGCGAGCGGACGGCGGCCCCTGCGCCACACGTACACCTCGGCGCCGTCCTTGAACCAGAGCACGCGCCGGAGCTGCTCGCGCGGCGACAGCACGAAGAAGCAGAGCAGCGTGGCGCCTTCGCCCTGCAGCACGTACTGCGCCTTGTTGCTGTCCGACAGCAGCCGCACCTCGGTCACCACCACGCCCAGCACGCCTGCGTGTGTCGATACACCAAGACAGAGGGAGTTAGGGAATCATCTAAAAAAACTGTGGTTGATTCCTATGTCATAGGAATCAGTCAAACACGGAAGTGAAATGTGCAGCGAAATCTGCAGCTGTGCATGATTTGCGGGTCGGTGGCTGTCTTGTGGGTGTGTTTGGCGAGCGACGTTCTGCTGGCGGGTCGCTTCAGCAAAGGTGTACTGGCGTCATTTCTGTGGCGGATATTACGTCAGTGAAATATCGGTGTATCCCGGCATAAAACACTTTCGTATTAAAATATAAAATCAGAAAACGAACAACCCTAAGAATAACGTACTCTTTAGTACTAAAGGTTGCTTCCCCGCAAGAAGACCGTCTGTGCAGGAGTGCACCATTTACAGGCCGCTTGCTTCGTTGCACTGGCGTCGCTTCCGTGACGGATATGACGTCAGCGAAATCTTGATGTATACGGGAATAAAACACTTTCGTATTAAAAATAGCACGAAAAACTACTCTGCGCCTAAGCAACGCAAACCCTTTCCATCACCCATTTGGCAACACCGCCCATGTCTAAACAAATACCCTGCAGACGGTCAGTTTTTCTCTCAATTAGGCAGCCTGAGCCATAGCATAATCATCAGGTTTGCTCGAAACCCAACCCTCCCACCTCTATGCTCCACTCTTCCCCGTCCCGAGCTGTGCCTGGACCTGACGGCCACCAGCGCTGCCCTGGGTGCCCAGCAGCTACAAGCCTCTAAAGCAGAGACCACCGCCAAGTCCTCACTTGAGCTCCTGAACTAAGGAACCATACCACTCCTGCGTTAGATCCTTTCATTTGCTACTAGTACTAATAGTTATTCCACAGCCTGAAAAGATTGCTGCTCAGCTGAACATTTTTGTTATAGCAGAAACGCTTTGCTCAGAAAGGACTTCATAGCGAAACTGTACGGTTTGTGCCAAATCACGTTTTACTAGAACTTTAGTCGCTCCAACTATAGGCAGACAAGTTCGCCGGTGAGGGTTGTTTTGAGCGGGCAATGCGCCGTCATGTTAGAGTGTAGTAGCTCTGCGGAAAACCTAGATTTACATTTTCGGGAATAAAGTGTTTGTGGAACTAGGACAGGCGTGAGTTTGTTTTTATTAGGGGGTCAAATTACCACGAAAATGGGGGGAAATATATTTGGTTATATATAAATAGCTCAAAACTTACAATTAAAAGCAAGTACTTATGCAATGGGGGATCCCAGATTTTTCTCAGTTGGGGTCAGTCTTCGCAGATTGATGATAATATGGTATGGCTTATTACGCCAAATTATCCGTTTCTGCTACATATAAGTCCTCGTAAAAAATTTGGGCGCGTTCAGCAAGTGCTTCCAGTGATTTCACCGGGGTAACATTTGAAAAAGAATGCTGCTTCTTTCAGCTTATTCTGTCGGGGAACGGAAGTCAGCGCCCTACCTAACGCCCGCAGTCAGCACGAGTGCAAAGCGTTACCTCTTCATGGTGGAATAAAAAATGATGCGGCCCTTTTGATCTCGCCGATGTTGCGTGTACCGAAGGGGTAAGGATCGATTCCACGGCGGAGCAGACGGCGAGAGAGGAAACTGCATCGCTTTTGTTTCCACCGTAGCAGCTGTATGCGGTGAAGCAGGCTTTTTGGCGCTAACTTGAGAATCCGAAAGTGATTGAATGTGTAAACTTTATGTAATCATGCGAATTCTCAAAAACTAAGTAGGAAATAAGTGTGCGGTGTGGGCCCTCAGCGTATGCAGATGAGGATAGACGAAAACAAGAAGCGTGCCGTCGCCATCCAATTCAACGCACAGTATACTACACAAAAAATGTTTCACCGCAATATTCAACGTCAAAACAGCTTTGTTTCAGAACGAATTATTATCTATAAAAACAAAAACAAAGGACGAAAACGAAAAGAGCCTAATGCTAGGATGATTGATTTTTTTTCTTTTTTAAAGGAAAAATCAGCTTCTTCGAAACACAAACAGTATTCCGAATATGCGACCTTAGTCCGACAGCTACCGTTGCCCAGACTTGAATTGTTATTAAGCGAAGCTACCCAATTTTAACGCAGAAGTTGTCGCCGCAGCAACCTTTTGAGCACTATTTTGCGCTGGCGCGAGATTACCACCGCAGGGACTAGGAGGCGTCTTATCTTTATTCTGTGACCTGCGTTATTTTAGGGGCGAAGCGCTTTAGGGGCTCGCGCGGTCGGCGTCTCCTGTCGCAGTCCTCTCATGTTGTCACGGAAAATCAAGTTGACAAACGATGGTCAGAAAACAAGTGCATAACGTGTAAAACCGGTTCAAAATAAACTAACATAGTTTAAACTAATTTATAATACAGAAACAATCAGGAGTTAATTGCATTAATAACATAAATTTGTTAAATTCAATTCGGTCTCAAAATTGGTTCCAAACGCCAAGTTTTTTTTCTGTAAAGCATACTTCTTATCATGCTGCGGCGTGTGACACAAAGACAACTTACGGCCAGTCTGTCTCATTTTATTGCTTAAATCCGGTTCAACGCAAGAGAGGCCGCCACCGCCTCAGCAAGCGCGCGATTGCTCCTCCCACCAGCGCTTCTCCGGCGCCCAATCAGCGCGCACGTGTGGCAAGAGAAAGACTTACAATCTTTGAATACACTGTTACCATGCGTGCAAAAACGGATCTCCTCCTTGAACTGTGCAATCAAACTTTAAGAAAAAAATGCTAGACTGTAGGCGGAGAGCATGCACACAATGCAGAAATATGCAAGCTAATAATTGAGGTGTTGAAAACCGAAGGCAGGATCGTGGCTGACCGAGGATTTTTGATCTAAGATGACCTCCGTGAACTTGGCGTTAAATTGAACAGACCCCCAATGTTAAATGATCAGCGTCAACTGACAGTAGCGCAGGAAACAAGCACACGGCAGATCGCCAACCTGGGAATACGCGTTGAGCGAGTTATTCGAGAAGTGAAGAACTTCAGAACGCTGCGGTATGTGTTCTCATTTGGGATGGCTGGCAAGCTAAACCAGATATGCAAAATTTGCGGCTACTTGAACAACCTCAAACATAAGCCACTTAGTTCTCAACCGATAAGTAAGCAAAGTGTCAACTATTCATGTTTTGTATTAGTGCCCTGTGAACATTTTTACGCTTTAGTCTGTATTGGTTAGTTGTTGCTAACTGAATAAAAGTGTACGTATCTTTTATTGTGTTGATAGCACACTGGCTGCCCGTCTTTTTTTTAACTAAAATAAAAATTTCTTTTTTTTTTCATTTTCTTACACAGCCGAACACAAAAAACAACAGGATTGCACGATAAGACTTGCCACCTCTTAGGCAACAGTACATAGAACAGGTGCAGACATGGCGTAGCGTAAACCGACGAGATACGCATTGCAACTCCCCAAAATGCAGTAGTTTCTTGAAGAAATGCGGGCTGTGGTATAAATGCTGAAGTTGAAAAAGAGTCCATTAATCAAAACAGCTGTCTAGAATAGCAGATGCTCTACATACAACAGAAAATGTTAAACGGCGAAGCTGCGCATCAACAAATGCTGCATCCACAGGCGCTGTCGCACACGGCACGGTTTGGCACGGTAGAGTTACAGTGGAAAGCTGCCCTCACAGTTCCCAGGCTGATTTGTGGCCGCAGATTGGGGGCGTTTGCAACTTTCCGGAAAGGTATATTGCCTTCTTCCCTGTGGTACCTGTGGCACCGCGGCTGCAACGTCGACGACTGCGGGTGACAGCGCCGAAGCAAGTCGACGCCATTTCGACCGCCGAAGCTGCCTCTGCTGCTTACTGATCTCGTATTCCCCGCCCTACGCAACAACGCCTCCGCCTGGGCCTCTGAGTGTGCAGATAGCGCTGGAACAACAACCCGGGGTGCGACTCACCGAAGGGGAGCTCCTTTCCGACGTCCCTTCTTTCCCGCGCTCCTACCCTTTCCCCCAGAGCAACACCGACTAGGCTTAGGCTTAGCCTAGGCTTAGCGCGGAAATGCCCGTTCGATTGCGTATTTTTTTGGCAGTGACGAGAGGGTCGCCCATGCAGAGTTTTTACGCAATTACGCACGCCCGCACGCACGCATGCTCGCCCGCGCGTACGTACACAGGCATTCGGTGGCATACTCGCACTTTGGGACAACTGGGTGGCGGCTGCTCCCAGCAGACGAGGCCGACTGCGGGCAACGCTCATTTTCCGCTGTGAAGTGCCTCACTTAACGCATGTAAGGGGAAGTGAGCGCGTGAGCAGACGCGCTCACGCACGCGCGCACGCAGGCAGGCACCCACACGCAGCGCACATGCACACACCAAGGCACGACGGCCTTTCTTGAGAAGAAACAGGAATTTCTGGCATCTCAGATTCCAGTTCGTCAAAGCCCTGTCAGGTTGAAGAAAGCGACTCTCGTCTGCGGAAACTTTAGTTTTCTTTGAGATGGGAATAGGGTCTGATATGCCTGGCGTCAAACCTTTTGTTTCTTCTTTCTCTTTCCTGCTCTCCCTAGCTGCGTCAAAAAGTTGTCTCTATAATAATGCATGGCAACCAAATTTTCGAAATTGTGTGAGAAAGTACGAACAGAGAAGAGCCTCCGCCGAGTGGTAAGAATGTCGCCGCACCGATGCGAGGTTGGGATGTAGATACCGGAAAATTCAAGAAGGGCGAGTAAAAAGAATAAATATCTGGAAGAAAGAAACCCACACACAACAAGGAATACGTTAAAATACACTTTAAAAGTGCTTGAAAAAAATTGCTAAACAATTCTCACTTGATCTCGGCGGAGACTGCCTGGTAACGTTATTAAAAACAGTGCTAAGAAACGCTCCCTCGGTAGCGTCCCATCAGAGCCCTTCAATACGGCCTGAGCAAACACCCGCAAGAATGAAATGGCGTTATACTTCATTTTTGTCGTTGCGAAAACTTCAACTTGCGTCGCATTTCGGGGCAACATTAAGAACAGCACGTAAAAACTAGCAAACAACTGCGAACGACAGATATAAGTGTTTTACAATACAACCTTTATGGGTCAACGTAAGTAGTCGGATTGCAGAGACTTTCGTACCCGGAGAAAAAAAAAAGAACAAGATGAGAAGTTGCGCACAAACTTTCCGAGCGACTTTTTTTTTTTTTATTGACGCTTTACGCACTATTTCACCTCATAAGATGGGACACTGTTTCTGTGATCTGTAGGCTTGTTCTCATGATGTACGAAATCTGTTGTCATTTTTCCGAAAAGAGTTATGAACTATCGGGTCTTGCTTGCACCCTTTATTCCATAGCAGCAAGCTATATCAGTTTGCTCGGATGGCCAAGACAGGATGGGGGGAGGGACTTTCTCAATAAACGGGTAAACACGGCGATGAAAATAAAAACAAGTACGCGCGCGTTAGTTGCTAAAGAGAGCCGACGCTGTGTGCCGGGCGTCATTATTACACCTCCCCTAGCGCGGTCTTTATGTTCATGGGCTAAAATCTATCTATACCGACTTTAGATTGACAACATTTGCTTACTTTTTTTCCCAGACAAAGCAATAAAGGCGGCTGCACGGCATTTCACCGGGAATATCTGAACTAAGTCGCCCCGAAAGTGGTCGCGTGAGAAATAAATTGAGAAGCGCACGCCACGACACGGTGCCTCTTGAGCGGAAGGTGGCTTTCCCTTCCTGCTTCTAGCACGCGAAGCATACGCTGAAGCAGGAGCGGAGGGGAGGGGTATAGCTTTCCGTTTGCGGAAGCTGCGACCCGAAAATCCTTCACCTGCTTGCGCGAGATCGGTCGAAGGGATCAGCGTTGACGGAGAGGAGAAGATCGTCACTGAGTCGCCTTCGCCGGGGCCGCTGGTATTTAAAGAAATGATTGGACAGTCCTAACCACACTGCGCGTGGCGTATTTGCTTGGCTGATGATGATTTCTTGCTGTTAGCCTTTGGCTATGCAGGCAGCTGACTTTTGGAAACGCTCTTCTGTAACCTGGCGCGTTATTGCGAGCATAAGCATCATGAAAATTGAGATATTTTAATGTGTTCATTGAATTCGCTGATCCTAATAGGGCGAAGATATTTCCCAGTGATTTGTTTCTGAGGTACCCGCTCCGGCAAACTGGGTTGCGTAATTTTGTATTTAAATTGGGAATGGCGTGGAATCTATTTCGTTAGTTTGAGTTGATAAGAGCATTGAGCCGTGAGGGCACCTAGGAGGAATCCGAATTTGTTCGTTAGATCGAAAAATTTGTAAGATCGGGTTTCGCTAGATCGAGTTTTTACTGTATACAAGTGCCTTTTTATGTGACATAACGTAAGAAGCTGGCTTGTACGCTGGGAAGCGTCGAAATGCAAATGCTAATTGAAGTTTGCACTTTGCATGCAATGTCCGATCAGATGGCTCCAACAACTGCCACAAGAACCGTTAGAGATTTCTGGAAGACTACTGGGCTGGATGCCAGATTTTAGGCCAACCATGGGGCTACATGGCTATTGCAATACGTATTACTTCCTATCTCCATTTTTACAGTTTATCACTTTTCCGCCTCGCCTTTTTTTCCGCTGTGTAGGGTTGCGGTCCAGAATGCTCTAGCTCAGCCCGACCTCTCTACCTCCTTCCAATCAATTATATCCACCTATCTCTATACCATGCTTGCTTAACAGTTATTTTGTGTGCTTTTGGTAATTAGCACCTTTTCCGTCACCATTTCTTGAAAAAGAAAATCAATGAGCCTTATTTAAATAAAACAGCGTGGTAAAAAAGTGTAAGCCCCTTGAACATCGCCCCTCTTCCCCACTTTTGGTAAAATCCTTTCCATGTGATCCTTTCCCAGCTATCCGTGTGAAAATCCTTTGTATCATGTGTTCTCAGAACAAGACCGTTAACACTACTAAGAGCCCGGGCGCTTTCGCTACACGATAAACCATTTCAAGACCGGAGATTGGAAACACTGCGGTCAGCTTCCCCCCTTCGCCGCGTAACGCACCCTAGCTCGCATAGGGCACACACACACACACAAAAAAAGAAAACTAGATCGACGGAAAACAAAATAAACGAGAATGAAGCTATTATGGCATCCGATCTGGTGGCACGCAGGCTACAGCACACAAATTGTTGGCGCCCGAGAGGATTTTTCGTAAGCTGACATTCCATTCGAAGTTTATGTCTGGGCCGGCTTAAAAATTGTTTATTTAAAAGCGGCCACAGCTTTTCTTCAGTAATAGAGCCTCAATTTCAGCCGCGCGCTTATAGGGGCCTAATCCGGATTAGACCTTCGGCGGCACATCATAACAGAATAGTACGCTAGAGATTTTTTACTGCGATTACAAAGGCCATTTTCGCGCCTTGTCGTCGATTTAATCATTTGTCGTCTATTCCATTCCTTTTTTTTTTTTTTCGTCTTACTCTGCACGTCGTTCAGATGATAGCACGGTGAAGATTTTTAGGGTGAGAGAAACAACGAAGTTGACGTAAGTGCTGCCAATGGGGGGAGCCCCCCACCCCCCGCCCTCCGGGCGATGCTGACCCCTCCATTCCCCCTACACCAATAAATTCCATTACATGTTCCACTACCAATTAAGGTTTCTTTTAAGTTGCCTCTAACTTCTCACTCAAAATTTTATTGGGGCTACAAGCTTACTGCACCACTGTTGGTGGAGACGTGCGTGGCTTACTTTCATACCTTCCCTTTATTCCTTTAAATCCTTACCGTAGGAGGACAAGCGCCCTAGCACATTGCGGTGGTTGCGCCATACGTATTGTTATTTCATTCTTTAAGCTTTTGACTGAACGCCATGAACACCATAGTGGGACCGATGGGTATACCTGTCAAACAACTGGTGCATTTCCCCATAGACGGGTTGGTCAATAAAAAAACTCTGATAAGACTTCTGGACTTACGGCGCATACGTGAAACCGGGCTTCCATTATGTCAAAACAGTTACTTAAAAATCTTGAAAAAGGAACGGTTGTAGGTAAGACAACACACGCATCGATCATGAAGAAGTGGTACAATAGTATACCTTTAATTCATAAACCATGTGTCCGTATACAGCGGGATATTTCGTAGGCGCGTTCACTTAGTGCACGGGAAATCGTCGCATGGGTTCGTTCTTCGTTTGCGATTTGTGTCTTTGGAGGTTTGACAATCGATTGGATGCGCTTCTAGCTCTCGCGCTTTTCTCTACGTTTTTGCGGAAGAGGTGATAAATTTTTCCCGCTAAATTCATGCGACGAACTCGGTCAATTTCTCGTTTATCAGCAGAAGCTTTTATAACTAGAGAGCACTAACAAGATATTATTCCGTGAGTAACAAAGTTTTCATTCCGTCGGTGTTTGAAATCTCAGGTTACCATTCGACTTTGGTTGAAGGAGGATTCCAACGACTCGATATTTCTGTTCACAGCCCTTGCTCCATGAGGCTGTCATTTTTGTCTACCAACGGTGTTAACTGAAAATCCCGGCACTTATATTTCCGGTTTTCGGAAACATTTTCAATGCACAGAGCTTACACGCAAATTTCCTCAGAGAATAAGGGCGAGAAATCGAGCTTTGAAAGACTGAAAATGGGATGGGTTTCTTACTGTCCAGCAACCACACAAGGCGTTTACCACAGGGGACTCGAGCGCCTCTTTTTTGGAAAATCCGACATCCCGGGTATTTAGGTAACCTTTACAGAAATTTCGTGTCCCTAAAATTGCACTCAGCTTAACTTACATTTAACGTTTCCTAAGGGACGTTAGGAACAATTGAGCATTCATACCGAGAAAGCTTTTGAACACAGTATTTTTTGGCACAGTATTCTATATTGAACACACGGCTTGGTGTTGTGAAATTCGAACGATCTGCCTGAAATAATTATTTTTTGTTAAGGAACAGCTCACAATTAAAAATAACCATGTAATTAATTGCCGGCAAGGCTGAAACGGCCGGTTTCGTTTCAACGTCGCGGAAAGGTACCGACACTGCGAAAGACATTCCAGAAACAGATGTCGCTTGAAGAAATAAATTAGCTTCACAGTGTAGCTAACGATCTCGAAAGCAGTTTCTATCACTGCGGCGCATAAATTTGCCGAAAATGCCGTTGCGTCGTTCCGGGAGCCGCTATGCACAACATTCCTAGAATAGCGGCACAGGAATGTTGGGAGCGAAATTGTGCCCAAACGCGCACTTGTGTTCACGGCGAGCAACTTTTCTACCGGACAGCGAGTTTAATTACTGAATGGTCGCAGCTTGCAGCTACACTACGGCGGGGCACCGGGGCGCAATTATAACAGCGGAAGCCGGTGGGCTTACGGTGTTTTTTGCGCAATTGCCTTCACAACCTCTTCAGGGCTTCTTTATTCGACATCAGACGTGTTGCAGATGTCCAGAGCATAGACAAAAAGCCTCAAATGATTGGGCTTGACGAGGGTCTGTGCCCCTTCGTCGGTTGTTTGTTTACAGCCAAACAAACAAGGGTGCTTAGCAGCAGGAGTGGCACAGAACTATTATAAAGTGGCAGACAATTATTATAAAGAACATGAAATGAGAGCAAGGCTTACATCAAAGGAAAAAAATACCGCAAGAATTTCTTTTTCCGAATTATAACATTGCAGATTCTGTAGATTATGAATTGTATAGATTCTGAAAAGAAAACCACAGGCGGAAGCTACAAGGTGGTAGGACCTATAGAGGTGTTCATGTGCAGTAATGCGATTACAATGCTTCTGCAACGTTATTATGTTATACCGTCGATAATGCCGTTGTAGCGTTAAAACAAGAAAAGAAGAGCCCAGCTTAAGCATGTGTTGCATGTCCAGATGGAGTATCAGCCTAGTACAGGTAGCCGTCCAGATATTCTAGTAAGGTACTCGCTATAGATCTTCGTGCGAGGATACGTGTTAGTATGAAACTCTATTGTGATATTTTGTCAATCCCCCATGGTTATATATGTGATGTGGCAAATATATGTCATTTGGCGTATATGAGAGTGGAAAAGGGGATTGGGGGCGTGGATGACATGTTCCTGGACACACGTACTATACGTGTGTCTTCGCATGACATCCACGGATGTTCATGAGGCTTATTTTGCCTATACGTACTGGCGAACCCCTAAGTGCAAGTTATGGCCGCGGACCATTGCGTTTGGTGGCCGCTGCTGCGTGGGCTACACGGGCACATGGGTCTTTCGTCCATGACTGCGGTTTAGCCACAATTTTGCGAACGTTAACTTTGAACGTAGTAATACTCCTGTGACTGGGTTGTTTTTTTATGTGTTTAGTCTGTTATTGCCTGCGTGTTTGCGTGCGTGTGTGCGTGCGTGTGGGCGCTCACGTGCTTCGCCCCCCCCCCCCCCCTCACCCCTCCAATTTTATTACCACCTGAAATAGCAAGCGAAGCTCGCTGCTGTAGACAGAACTCTCTTCTCTATTAAACTCTTTCTTACTATATAGCTCAAAAACCCCAAACCTGTGCGTGTAAACGTTCTCGTGCTTATAAAAGCAGCAAGGGGCCGATGTTTGTTTCCCAGGTAATTATTCTATGGGGAGCCGAAAGCACAAATGAGTTTTGGGTTATACTTAAGTACTTAGAAGTCGTCACTTACGGAAGTGCTGTTTCTCGTAGCTTTAAAGCTTCACTGTCCGAGCTATACTTAATAATTGGACTGGAATGCAATAATTTTTGCCTGTTTTTTTGTTGTTGTTGTTGAGGTCTAAGCGAGCTTATAAGCTTTGCGAACTTCACAGCTAATCAGCAAGCAGCTATGCTTCTTGAAATGGCTGGCTGCAAATCACTAATGCCAAATCCTCCGCGTACAAGACAACCTGAACTTGAGCATGTTTTAGCGAGTTGGCGTAAACCGTAATGGAGCAGGGAAAAGTATTGGACCGAAAGTATACCAGAACGGAACGCCAAACACGTCACATAGGCACACAGACGAGTTCGAACACACACGCGCAAAATCATTCAGGAATATCGCCAGCGCTTCACCCGGAGTACGCACTTTTCTGCGCCCGGGCCTCTCTGAATCCTCCCCGACATCCGAGTGCAAGTGAGAGGAGAGGGACAAATAATGCTGCTCGAAATAACGTCGAATACGCGGAAAGTAGATCTTGGGCCGCGCGCAATACACGCGAGACTGGAGCACAGCCCCTAGGCAGTCGTCGCCGGCCGGAGATATCTGTCGCTATGCAAAAGTGGGGACACGCCAGCGAATACCGACGTGCGTGGAGAGCAGGCTGAGAAGAAGGGAAGGTGGCAGAGAGCGTGCAAGACGGCTCGGGAGGAGAAGGGCGAGGGGAGGCGAGTGAGGAAAGCTTGGGGGCAGAGCCATGTAGCAGGCGTCTAGAGTGGGAGTCGGAGTGGACAGCGGTATGATTGGGGCGACCTCGGCGTTCGGCGAGGTCAACTCCTCTTTTGCACCGCCGGATAATGTACGCTGGATATGGATAAATGCCCATACCGTATCAGCCGCGGCAGTCAGCACGGCTGGGATCGATCAGGAGAATGAATGCGTCTTGGAAGGGTGACAGACACGCCTTCTGTGGCGCTGCGCCCGTCGGTGACACCGGCGGCAATCCTCGAGGAACATTCATTTGCCCGACAGCGCTAACGGCGGTGCGCAGTTTCCCACCTTAAGTGGCCCAACGGCGAATAAAACGTGGTGGGGCGCGACGACGCAGTGAGCGGCTGCGCGCGGGCGGGAAGCGTCGACCCTGGGTACAATGAGGTGTGTCGTTCGGGGCCGATTAGGGAATCCCATTTGCGATGAAAATTTCTGCTGAGGAACTCCTGTTGTAAGCAGCGCCCCTGGCAGCCGCTGCTTACCGGTTGGCTCCATATGTTTTGTTTGTTCAATTAACCCTTACTTATTGCCCTAAATAGTCTTATTTCTTTATTTCATGATACAAAGTTTTATGAAACCCGTCAAATAACTGTTTAGTTTGATTTAAAAACTTATAAGTGCGCTGGCTGCAACAAGAGTTATTCGGGGAACGCCTGCACTCCACACCATTTTTTTCTTCGCAAAAGGGAGCCGCGCTCTACCTTGGTTTTTTCCCCCGCTCGACACACCTTACCTTTTATTACACTGTACCCTGGGCGAATCGGAGAAAAGAATTTCCGACAGCTGTACACGAGAGCCGCAGACTATTACGAGGATTTTTTTGTGTGCTCTGCATGTGTATTCGTCTTATTTTGATGGAGTTTTAAGTAAGGTACTGAGTGTCCAAGCATGTCCCCTCGATCAAGCGCGCTTGAGCGAGGGGCCGTGATTCAAGCAACACGATATTGAAAGTTGCAAGACCAAAAGATAATGCACGTGCGCCTGCCTCCTTAAATGATTCTTTGTTGAGTGCCAGGATGCGGTCGTGTAGCTTTTAGAGAATTAGACATGTATAAGTGGTACCGTATAGGCGTGTGAAACGCAGCGATCATTATCTGCGCAAATGTGCTGTGTTTTTGCCCCTTGGCCTAAATTAGGTTCAAAGGTGTGCGGTATATATGAAACCGGTTCCTTGTATGCGGTTTTTTCTAGACCTTAAAGTGCTTAAAGTATTGACACCAAATTTATCGCTTTCGATTTTTATGCAGCAAAGAATGCCTATTCGCCCAGTAATAACTAAAATCGAACCTAAAGCGGTCAGCAGCCAGCACAGAATTACATATAAATCATTTATTTCAACTAGTATCAAATTCGGTCACCGCGCGCCATGTGTCAATATTCAAAACTTGCATGAAGGAGCTTGCAAGTTTTGTTGTTGTTTTTTTTTCATTTTTTTCGTAGTGAAAATTATTTCACTATTCATCTTGCTCTGAATAGTGAAATAATTTTCCCGCAATGATAAAAAGAGAAAACTACATGCGCCCTCAGCAGCATGAGCCGTACAAGCGCCAGCACCGTGATGTCACATTGATTTTCAATAAACCTTCACGCTATCACAGCCTTCAAAATTTTGCCTTTGACCTCGTGACTTAGTGTTTGTTACGCAGAAGTTGTAAGCGTTAAACATCCTCGCAATCCGCTTAATTTTGCCCGCAAACACCAGCAGAGAGGGTCGAGCACTGGTTACCGGCACTTTCGAAAGCACACTTTTTTTTTAGGGGGGGGGGGGGGGGAAGGGGGGAGAGGAAGGGGGTGCGAAAGAATATCTAAACATCACTTAGCCATCTAGACTTCATTATCCTGAGACATTGATAGGACAGTCAATATTTTATAGCTCAGTGCAGTGTCCCTTTTATGGTGTAGACACACAATAACCAAATGTTTTTGTTAGAATTATTTACATTACTTTTAATCAACGATTACAAAACTGACTCCAGAAACATCGACCACACAGAAAACTCAATTTTGTTGATGGGAACAAAGCACCTTGACTTGCAGAAGCAAACAGTGGTCAAGATTTACGTTGAAAAATGCGATGCCACTGACAACCGGGAGTGACACTGAATAACGTGCCTGGAAGATTAGTGTGGAATGGATGCAACTAATTTGCGGTTTAAGGCAGTTCTTACCGCCTGAATTCGTATGTGCTAGCGAGTGGCAGCTAAGCGATGGGGACAAATGTTGTTTGCCGCAGGAAACAGGAATTAACGATGCGGCGAGTGCAGACTACTTGTGCAAGCCACGCAAAGTCTCCATAACTTCTCATTGTCATTCCCGTAAAGCTGCGAAACGCTAGAATCTGCAGACTCGTTCATTTGCGCGAAAAAAGTAATGCCAGCGTACGATAAAGCATTGAATACACTAGGGGAAACGCCGTGCCCCGTTTCACCACTAAGATGTGGGATGACACAGCGGAAGGAGACAACGCTCTCGTTTATCTTATTAGCAGGATAGGGCAGAGAGGCTCGGATCGCTCCGTTTCCAAATTTATGTGGACCGCTCGATCCGGTAATTAAGCGGTTTAAAGCGGAACATCATTAAGTCTAATTCATCAAAAAAATTAAAGCAAGCGATTCAGGGATAATGCGCTAGTCTATATAGACTCTTTTTTAGAGTGGGAAAAAATTAATAAACTTAAAACGATGGTAGTTGCTGAGTGCTCCGGCATTCTTTCGTCGATCACTCAGCGTTCTGTTCTTTGGGATGTTAGCCGCTTTTAACTTCGTGGCTTTTTTTGTACCTCCAGTTTAAACTTGAATAAATCGTTTTACTTAGCAGGGTGTGGCGGCATCACAGTTACTTTGTCTTGAAAAAGCAAACTTTTAAGATGGTCTGTGCGGGGACAAGGGGGGGAGACGTCGGCTCTTGCCTAAAACAAAAAAAAAATCCCCCAAAAGAAGAAATAAACAGACGAACTCAATCTAGAAGGAGAAAAGAGAACAAAGTTCTGCTGAGAAAGATGTGTGGAGTAATGTAACATGTTGTTCCTTCTTTTTTTTTTTTTTTTTTGGATGAAGAATGCTCGTCCGCGGTTAAAAACCCTTGCGCAACACTACTGTTGCTGCCGGGCTTTCGACAGTCACCATGGGCGTCATATAAAAAAGGAGAAAAGGTAGCATGCGCACCCTGACAAGATATATACAATTAGTTGAATCCATTAACATTTCTGCAACTTTCTTGGAACCGCTAAAACTTTGACGGTAAAATGAACCAACGAAGAGAAGAAGATTGCAGGCGTTTTTGACATTGTGTGCGATATTACGACATAATGTTGTAAGCTTTATTAAGAAAACATGTTGGAATTTGTTCGTGCATCCACAACATATTTAGTTAGAAGGGTAAGCACAGAATGAACCCTATATGCCCACTGAAAGAGACCAGGATGACAACAGACAACTTCGCTGTAATCGAAAGATTGCCTCATCTCAAAAACCCTCATATATGCTTCAATGCGAACTTCAATCAAGTGAGTTACATTCGTACATACTATTTCTTCTTATAGACTATCTTTTATTAAATTCAAAAATGTAAAGTATTTAGAATTGTTCAAAGAAAAGTTTCATAATAAAAATCAATGAATATCGCGTAAGGGAAAATCGAACGAAGCTTCTCGCAGTCTAAAGAGTCCCGGGATCAACGTTCCCTCACATTTCAACCAGTGTTCTTAAGTCCCATCTTGCCCATAAATGCATCCTCTCGGGAAAGATTGCTCAACTTTGTAGTAATACTTGATAATGCTTACGACCCGCAAAAGCGACACATTTGGTGTATCCCGTTCCGCTATCTAAAATAAACACTCCCAGAATATTGTCGACAGTAATTTCCAGCTTCATATCACCGCATTGCAGAGCGCAAGCAGCGCGGATGATAAAATGGGAACGGCAAGAAAAGAGAGGCGAAGAGCACCAGAGAGGTAGTAGCAATAAGAGCGAAGCGGCGATAGCGGCGTCGACGCCGGAGGGGATACAGCATCGCGAAAGGGCGCGAGAGAAAGTGCACTCAGGCCCGTGCGTTGTATCAGGCCGCCGGACAATTTTTCTTGTCTCGTATAAAAAAACAGGAGGGAAAGATTCTCGCAGAAATGAGGATGCTCATTTTCACGCACTTCGCGCATGTTCTGAGATCGGCCAGCATGGCGCCGCCGGTGGCTTGGAGAGCACGTAGTAACGGAACACGAGTGACAGAACAAGGTGGAGGGGCCTGCGGGAGAACAGAAGGGGAGAAAACGACGAGGGCCTGTGAGAGGCCAAAAGGAATGCCGCGAAGATTCACCGAGGCTGCTTTTTACGGAACGACCGTGGAGAGAGATATAGTGGCGGGGGGAGGGGGAGAAGGAGTATAAAGAGAAAAGGCACTATAACCACCCAAGTTGAAGGAAGAAAGGGGTGAGGTAGAATCAAGATAGCAAAAGATGAGACTGAAAAGGGGGAATATTAGCGAGGCAGGGCATTTCGGAGAGAACGGGGATGGTGCTTCTTGGAGCGCCGAAGCGAGAGAAAGGATGAAAATGATGCGGAGGATGGGGGCTCCCTCCATGGGCAGGAGTTGCGGGAGAGAGGAATAACAGATGATGATTGGGGACAGCGGGCCGTTCCACCGAGAACCCGCCGCATTTGGGAGCTACTGTGAAATAACGGTTTCCCATGATGCCACTGAGCCTCCTTCCCCGTTACAGAGGCCGAAGCAAAAGCAGCGGCTCGCCGACCGAGTCGCTGGTCGGCGGGGCCTATGGAATGAGCCTCTTCTCATCGAGCGGTGGCTAGTTACAGCTCCGTTCCCGCGCTCCTGTACAAATAATTGGTCTTGGCGGCTGCGCACGCCTTGTTAGCTCGGGCGTGCTTACATGGATTTTGCATTATGCGCTTCCCTTTGTATCTATTTTTGTTCTTTCAAAAAAACCCACTTCTGCCGCTTTGTTGTGCTTCATTTCAAGCGAGGAGTGTGCGCCTCGTGATCGATTGAGAAAGCAATCGACGCGGCCGCGAGAAACCAATATGCAGGATTTCTGAACCGTGTGATTCCGGTAGGCGCGAGGTGTCTGGCCTCGGTAACGTGTTTTTCAGATGACTGTATTGCGCCAGCGCTAGATCCCATTTTCTTGTTTTTTTTTATTGAAAGGTATGCGCGCGTCGTAGCGTTCTTATATGTGCATGCTGTCCTCAGGAAGTTTTGCTTAGTTTATATTTGTAGAAGCATGCTGTCAGTGCGGCCCAACTGTCGCACTGTAGTTGCTAGATGAGGATAAATCAAAATTAGTCAATCTATATTATAACTCACGGTTGGGGCTCGTTTATGGGATTTGCATCATATTGATTGTCATGTAGGTTCGGGATGCACTCCTTAGTAATAAGCAAATCAAGAAATCGCATTAGTTAGGATCCGGATGGCGCATTTTTTTGAAAAATTTCTAAGGCATGTTGCTGTGTTCTTTATCACACATACTGAAACTAAGGCCCCTTAACACTAATACAGGCGTTGTTGCATGGATAGAAAAAACTTTTATCTTACCACAAGATAATGCAAGCGCCCATACGACCGATCAACACGACATTGCTGAAAAGTGGGAGGCACTGCTCGTCTACGAGGATCAGGAAAACCAGGAGAATCTGGTGAACCTGGCGAAGACGGCAGCCACCAGAGGTTTCCTGGACTGAGGAGACCTATCACCTCGGATCGACAAGTATCAAGTCCTAGCTAGTCTTTTCAGCCAATAAATGTTTATTTCTCTCACACTCTCTCTCTCTTCCAGAACCCGGTTCAAAGACGTTCATAACTCGACAACCGCTTGTCTAAAGGTACCGCCTGAGGTTCCTTATGGGAGCGAACTTGGTCCCCTGATATTTCTAGTTTGTCAGCGACTTGCCCTACGTACTTACATCACGGTCTGCCTCTTTGCTAATGATTGAGTAGTGCATCATAAAATTTTCACTTGGTCTTCGTGCTTCGGCAGGACATGGCATCCCGGACTAGGGACGCCAACCAAAGGGGACGATAACCTCAAGACCAACGCCGGAGGTCATCCTCCGCTCCTTTACCATTTGTGGCAAATAAACGTTTATACTACTACTGCACCCATTAACCTATGATGTTCAGAGTGGCTAGCTATCTTTCATCTTCCCAAAACCAAGTGCGTATCATTCACCTGATTCATACTTGCTAAATAACAATACAGTTCATTTTTTTATTATTTACAAGTTTCTTATAGTCCTTCCCCTGCAACCCATTAACCTTTACTGTTGTGACAGTCCGACGCAGTTTTGAAGAAAAATTCCCGCTGATACTCGGAATAAAAACGCGAAGACTTGACGCTTGCCCCATAGCTATAATTGATATAGAATTGACACTTGCCCCATAGCTAAATATGGAATGAGCACACCGTTTGCGAGCCACAAGTGAAACTTAACAGCCAGAAAAAATTAACTAGAAAAAACCAGGTTAAACAAAACACACGATGATGTCAGAACTGCGTCAACGATAAACAGAAGAGGACAAAATACTGCAAGAAAAAAAATACGTTTCAGCTCTTTTTAGACGAAGAGGCTTTTGAGCGAATGAGTTTTTTTTTATTGTCTAAAACACTTTTTAAAATGAATTATTGAGATTTTTGCTACCTGGAGTGCTCAGTTATCATACAATAGAGTACTCAGTTATCATAGAATAGAATGGAGAGTCCTGATATGGAGTTCTCAGTTATCAGTTCACTTCCCAAAAAAATCTTAAGCGTTGACAAAAGCAGTTTCCAGAACGCATTGGTGTGTTAAACAAAGGAAGAAGTAAACTTGTCTCGCAGTTTGTTGGTATGGCGTGGGAGAATTAGGCTTAGGGGTTTACCTGTATGCTTTATAAATTTTAACCTCTTAACGCTGTAGGTACAAAGACCTGGTGTTGGTTAGCGCGGTTGCAGTTGTTAACAGGACTAATCATTATGACGGCTGCATTATATCGCGGATCATGACACTCTTACGCGAAAAGAGGCACTACAACATGCGGCGGGTTCCTGGATTCTGTTTCTTTCCTGGGAGAGCGCTTTTTTGCATCAAGGCTATAGTTGCAGCAAAGCACGCTTGCAAGGCGGCACGCTTGCTGGCATGCGAACTTTGCGTGTCGTGAGCATGCCAGGAAGAAACAAAACAAGTTCCGCAGCAGCTGCGAATAACCTTTAATCGATTCTGTTGTGGTGGTGGAGGAAGAATAGAGCGAGAGCGCGTATTTCCTAAAGGAGGAGATCGCAGGAATGAGTTAGGCCTCCTGATATTTCTGCGGCAGGAATACAGCCGTACTTAAACATATTTTGGAAACTTCCACGCTAACATCCAGTTGGTGGTTGAACAACCAAAATAAGGCTAGAACGATTAAGAAAATGCCGCATACGTAAGGAACGTATAGCCCGTGAAGTTGCACAAGCGTACGGAATGCCTTAAAGTCTCTGAGTCTGACACAAGTAATGCGAGAGTTCTTAGCGCACTTTGGAATAAAAGTTACTGAAAATTTATATATTTTGAAAATCGGGGTATACTAACAGCAAGAATGCATATTTTGGTTAATGTGTGTACTAGCGATGAAGGGTGACCGCGTTAAAGGTGCCTTGAAACGCGCTTTAAAATAATATAGCGCAATAGCGAGGTTGCGTTCTCAAGGTTATCTAAGCCGGATATCGATTTCTCGCGAAGAGCTGAAAGCTCCCTATTGTGCGGAAAAGTTTTGCACCTCTTTCTTGCGCTGATTTCTAATACCGAGTACCCACCATATTCTGCAATAATTACGCGTATAATTACGCGTATTCTCCGTATTTTTGCGTAACGAATCAGTGATTATTTTGCTTATTTTGCGCATTTCCAAGTATTGTTCAAGAGTCATCCTTGCACGGTCTGCTTTCCGTCGATGCCAGACTTTTTGCTAAGTAAGAAATCTCACAACACGCTTACACGCTTTGATTGTTACAGCCATCCAAGCCAGCTCTGGGGCTTGGAGCGAAGCGTGTGACTATCGCGATCGGCCTTCTTAAAATATAAAAGCATAAAAATTCCTCAGGCGGCTGACAGAAACACGTCCTCTCGCGAACGCTGTGCTTCGTCGCCCCCTGGCGCAGTGCAGTGCATTTTATTTTCCGCGGCCCGCTACAATGGACCGAACAGTGAAACCCATGTCCACCCGGGGCCGCCTTACCCTCGGTGAGGTGGGGGATTTCATGAACTCGAAACAGCGCGTGAACGCCGGGGCTAGATCCACTTTGTTTAGAGCCTTTATTTACTGGCTTTAGTCGGGACTTGCCACCCCACCGAAAGAAGGACGAAAACTCCATTGCAAACAAGAAAATTAGAGTCTTCGCCACTTCAGCACCTGCATCACTACATCACTTCTTCTGAACTTCGCCACTGGCAAGACCGGTGATTGGGAGCACATGCACAGGCACACGACAGGAGGCTAGAGAGTGCCACCCTGATTTAGAGCGCTAAGGTCGTCGTGAGAAGCGTCCAGCAATGACATGGACATACGTGCATTGACGCTTACATACTGCTGGGCTTCTGGTGTGACGCAAACGAACAAACGGATGCGCGTGACCACGTGATCGCAGTGGCGGAGCGCGTGGTTCCCACCTGACACGGTGGCTGCGACGAGCAAGAGCATAACGACCCGTAGACGGTGTCTTCCGCGTCGAAAGCCCGTGACGCAGGCGCGGAATGCGGCACACAACTCCATGGTCGGGATGCTGTCTCCATGAACGTGGCTAACGATGGACCACAATCACTGGTAGCGGCGACTTGTCGCCCGCTGGCTGGGAACAGAAGACTGGGCCGGAGCCCGAAATCACCGTGAAGCGACTTCAATCCGTGGTCCGCGTGTAGCACACCCTCGCTGTGTACGCCTCCGAAGCGGACTGAGGGATCGCGGTCGAAGGACCTCGTGCCATGCTGCCGCAAGTGCCCTCTTTTCTGGCGGCGAGCGGCGTCGCGGTGCGAAGGAGTCCCGCGCGGAGGACTCTGCATTCTTCACGCAGTGTTTCTTCTCTTCGTCAGTTCGGGTCCTCGCGGAACGGGGCTGCGTTGTCGCTGTAGTCGAGATTCTGCTCGTATATGATTAAACAGTTCTCCTGAATGATGCGTTTGTTTCCAGACGCTATTCTTTCTTCGGCTAGGTAAACGCTGACATTTGCCCCGCCTGCCTGCCTGCCCGTCCATCTGTCTGTCTGTCTGTCTGTCTGTCTGTCTGTCTGTCTGTCTGTCTGTCTGTCTGTCTGTCTGTCTGTCTGTCTGTCTGTCTGTCTGTCTGTCTGTCTGTCTGTCTGTCTGTCTGTCTGTCTGTCTGTCTGTCTGTCTGTCTGTCTGTCTGTGTCACAACGCAGCGGTCTGAAATACTAGGCAAGGACAGAAAAGTTTCATTGGGGTCTACTTGGAGACGCCCGAGATTGGAGGTGTCTGCTTACAAAGCCGTATCATTCCTCATTTTGTGATTGAGGTATTTGGTGTAATAATATACACGTACCGATACTTGAATCTTCGGGATGTTAAGGCCAACTCACTTTCCCGCAAAATTTGTGTCTCTACAGATAAGTATTTCCATTATATCAGTTATTCCTGTGAATGGGCAAACACAGAAATACCTGAAGAGTGAGCAGCACCAATACTGCGCCAAACTAAACTCCCACAGCTGCAGTAGAAAATATATCTTTCGGGAACGAAGAGGCGAGAGAGCCGGCGCGCGGCACAAACAAGAGGGAGGACAGCCCTAACAAAAATGTCGCTAATGATATCCAACTGCACAAATGTACGGTCGCTGTGTTCTGAATTGTGCTCTCTTTCTCTTTTGCTCTTCTCTGGTTGGCTGCCTAGCGAATGTGAACGACGTGTCACTGCATCGGGCCGGATTCGGCCAGCCTAATTCTATCCCCTAATTTCGTTGGGAGAAAAGCACAAAATAAAAAAAAAACCAAATAGAGTTCATTTCCGAAGCGACCTTTGGCGGACGTGGGAGAGTGAGACGTAAGGAGAAATGGGGGAGAGTAAACCGGACACCATACAAAGTGCGACGCATGGCGCTAGAAAAAGAAAGGAGAAACCTCGCTATCGATTCCTGCTGGAAAGGACGGTGTTCGCTTTCGTTATCGCGTGTACATTCATATCGACGCTACTTTCGTTCTTTCTTTCACTTTTTTTTTATTTTTTTTTTTTACACAGCGTATATTTCTGAACAGCCAGAGAAGGTGGTGCCTTTATTCTCCAATCGCCGGAGAGTGTTTTCAACTTTCCCTATATTTTCTTTTGTTATTTTTTCTCGACGACCATCCTCCAGTTTGCGTCGCCCGGGGTTTTCTGTGAGAACCACGTTCAAATATTCACGACCCAGGTCCCGTCCTTGGGCCCACTCAGGGAGCCCGGGTGGCATCCAGAATGAATGGGGGTCTTCGCGAAGCAGTCGGTATGTGTCCACGTGCGCAGGCCCGTGTCTCTCCTCCTTTCCCATCTCTACGTCACAGCATCCGCGTCTTCTTTCTTCCCTCATCCCGGTGCTCCCCTTAATCGCGATGGGCCGCCTTGGTGCTTCCGGCGCCGTTAACTGTGATTCATTCTTTAAACTGTCCCATGCGGGGAAGAACGAGAAGGGGGTACAAAATAGAGGCGAGGAAGCGCGGCTTGAGCGAAAGAATAACGCCCTTCATTTCGGCCGAGCTCATTGGTTGTACGAGTGACAAAGATTGGGCACGTCGCTGCACTTAAGGCGTAAAAGTTTACCGCCTTTTTCTGAACAAAGTTGAGAGAAGCCCAAAAGCTAAAAGTGCATCCAAAATTCGCCGGAAGTGCGTCCAAATGATCGTCAAACATTCTAAGACCCATATCGCAAACTAAGAACGAAGCCGCGCAAAGATTTTGGTGTACTAATTAAACGCATCTACGAACGATCTAAAGGTATACCGATACGTGGTTTATGAGATATATGCATACTATTGTACTCCTCCTTCATGATCGATGCATGTATTGCCTTATCCAGAACCGTTCCTCACTCGCGATTTTCAAGTAACCGTTTTGACACAATAGAAGCCCGGTTTCGCGCATGCGCCGTGTGTCCAGAGATCTTATCAGAACCTTTTGGTCTACGAACCGGCTTATGGGGAAATGAACTAGTTTTTTGACAGAACGGCATCGGTCTCACTAAGAAAGCTCTCGCTTTAAAAATGTGGCCGCGTATCTGCTCCTTTCGTTGCAAGTGTCGACAGAAGACGATAGCCGTCCGCCGCCCCTGCCGAGTAAATCTCTCCATTCTCTTTCCTGTTCACTTCTCATGCTATTCCTCTCCTGTCCCGCTCCTTCGAAGACAAACACGCTAGAGGTTTTCTCAAGTCAATTCAGATTTAACGCGTTCCACTGCTCCACGCCGAATGTCTCGATGCGAGCGCTTCCGTACGGCGGAGACGCGCGTGAATCGAGGCGCCCTATACTCCAACGTTTATAGAACCACGTTGCCCTACTCCACGAGCGTTCCAAGCAGAACGTGCAACTTATCTAGTAGAACCTCTCGTTACTGTTGCCGTTTGATTTCTTAAAATGCCGCCAAAAGCTGTAGTGGCGCGGGCAACAGCAGGCGACTGGGTGATTTTTTTTTTTCTGCAGTTGATGTAGTATTTAATATGCGCAGAAACCAAGCATCCATGAATTTTTTCAATAAAGGAACAGTGCGAATATCACTTATGTATTGATCTTATGCCTTATATTTGCGTAATGTCATGTTCTTGATCAACAATGTTCACAAGTATGAATCTTGACACCGGACTTGCACGCTTGGGTTTGGCTGTGGGTATATAAAACTATTGCGCAGCTTCGTTTCACTTTGGCCGGGTGGCTGAATCGAGTCACAGACATACAGACAGACAGACAGACAGACAGACAGACAGACCAAAATTTCTGCGTGTAAGTAGCCCAAGAAAGACTATCGTCTTTAAAATTTCACGGTTCCGTTAGACGTAGTGGGAAGCGACTGGCTTAACGCCGAATTTAACTTGAGTTGAAGAGGGTAGCTGCTAATCATGCGTACTCTTTATGGGCATAGTGGTGAGTCTGGTGAGTCTGCTTTTGCGTCGAGAAGACAGTGTAAAAACTAGCTTCGGATAATATTTGGGTTTCCTTTCCACTAAGAACGGCAGGAATTTCCTGTATTGCTTGCGACCTGTTCCATACTGCATGCGACTTATTTTCAAAAAGTAGCGTCAATACGAAATTGTGTGTGCTTGTATGAGCGTTTCCTTACTCGCCTTTTGGCGCTCATATATTGGGCTCGAAGTATTTTTTTTAATGCTAATAAACTGCTGCGCTTCAAAATCTTGTCATTTCATCGCAAATAAGAAAGCGGGTAACAAGACCCCACTGCACTCTCGTTCTTTTTTTTTTTTTTTGCTTGGTAGGGGAAGCAACGTACTTACTACAACACACCACGTATAAACTAACGACCTTTTAGTCATTTACCCTGGTTTACTAAGCGCAACATTCTAGATTAAAAGCGCATTCATAATTGCCACTTTAGGTTATCTGCTCGCTTTTCTTCTTCATAATATACGTGCTGTGTGCAATTCTCTCACCGGTAATTATCTCCGCAGATTGTTTGCTCTCATGCGGGGAAAAAAACTTTCTGTGCATATATTCAACGTCGGCAGCCGTTTAGGCGCTTTCGATGGTGCTCTTTAACTAACGCCGGGGCGTGTTGGCCTTTTCCCTGGAGCTGCGTTTATGTATAGTGTGCTTCCCCTCAGCCTGTCCTTTCGCCCGAAGAAAACGGCTGACAAATGCACGGTGACCTCGGGATGGCGTCCGTTCCTCTAATCAACGCCGCCGCCATCTCATCCGATTGTATCGCGTCCCGGACCTTTCCTCCATTTCCGCCAGAGCCGCCCCGGGGGTTGGGGTGTACCGGAACTGGGTCAGCCTGACTCGGCCTCGCGCCAGAACATCTGTCGAGTTAGGAGGCGGGAATAGGCGGGTAGGGACGCCGACTCCGACTGCAATGTCCCGAGTGGAGGATGAATTGAGCAAGAAAACAAACGAATAAAAAAAAACAAGCTGCAGATGAGCCGTTTCCGCTGGTGTCATGGTGCCAGTGTAACAAAGGCGCCGCCGAGCAATCATCGCCTTGGGGTGCAGGGACGGACTTTTTGTCCACATTACTAAAGAAAAAAAAGATGCTTGGGGTATGATTGCGGGGGGAGAATAATATTGGCAGAAAAAAAAAACGTGTTTATGTGAATTGATGCGCTGGGCGGACGTTGTCACGTTCTAAGCAAGAGTGCAGCGTTTTGATGTCATTTTCATCAACTCATTCAAGCGAAGCTTTTTATGTCTCACCTGTGCCGTAGAGCGTAACACCAGAACGCACTGTACGAAAGCCAACTTTAGCCAATAGGTTTCACAAAACGTTGATGATAATTATAAACGAAGAACAAACGCTTGCCAATGTCATAATTGAACCTGGGTTCTCGCGTTATAATGCCGACGACCACCCGATTGCGCAATTCCGCCACTGCTGAAGAAGTTTGGATTTCGGACTTAACTTTGACTCGGGCTGCATGGGAGAATTTATTTATTTTATTTAAGGAAATACTGCGGACGGTTTTTCACCATCCTAGCAGGAGAGGGTTACACGAATGGCTGGTCGCATGCGAGATTGTCAAAAGCTACGCGTTTTGAGAACCTTTCTCTTAAGAAAAGGGCTTTTATAAATTTTCCTGGCGCGCAATCTAGGTCTTATGTTCCCCACGGTTCTGTGTAGCTCACAACGATTTCTTGAACCTCACGCGTTCCATGAAACATTGAGATGTAAGGCTGTCGCCTCGGAAAATGTCCAAGGTGGCCGAAAATGAGCCACACTCGTGTCAAAAGTAAAGAAGTACGAATAAAGTGCTTTACCGAAATGGGGGGAAAGAAAATGAAAGAAGTAAAATATGCTGACAATATTTGTAACCCGTCAATACTGCCAAAAAATTGAAAACATTGCAGGTAGTCAGCCGACGTGACGATAGCCGATGGAAGAAAAGAAGATATCATCCCTTCCTAAAGAAAGTTGAGAGAAGAGCGAAAGCTAAAAGTGCGCCCACACTTCGCTGAAAGTGCGTCCAAGCGATCGTCAAACCTTTAAAGTCCCAAACCACAAACTGAGAACACAGTTATGCGACGGTTTTTCGCGCGCTTAGTAAACGCCTCTACGAACGTCTAAATCTGTACAGATACGTGGTTTATGAGATAAAGGTATATTGTGTTGCTCCTTTGTTATCTATGCGTGTATTGCCTTATCTAGAACTGTTCCTTTCGCGGGATTATTTAAGTAACCTTTTTAACACAATGGAAGCCCGGTTTCACGCACGCGTCCAGAGATCTCATCAGAGCTTTTCTGTCGACCAACCGGTCTATGGCGAGTTGCATTAGTTTTCTGGCTGAACGGCATCTGTCATACTAAGAAAGCTTTCGCCTTATTGGCGGTTAATTCGTGTTCCGGGCGGTTGTAAGGATTGAAATGTCCGCAGATAAGCAAGCCCACGTTGAAACACCTGCACCTTTTCTCGACTCCTCTTTGCGGAGCCAGTTCTGCGCATTCTGTCTGCCTGAATGCTTCTCCCGTCGTGTAAAGCCTCTTCAACGTGAACGGGAGGAAAAAGAGCGAAGGGAGCGAGGGGGATAAAGCCCCTTGGCAGCATAGCAACGGTGTTCGCTTGGGAGCCGAGAGCGTTCGTCGATCGATGGAACGGGAAGGCGCAGACGGCCGACGACGTGAGATAGAAAAACCTTGTCGCAAGAACGAGTTGCGGTAGAAGTTCTCGGTCCCCGTTCCGCTTATTGACACGGGAGATGCGGTGTAATTGCAAAACAGTATGGGTTTCTGCTGTACACGAGGGGGACATGCGGGTGGTGATGAGAGCAGCGGTGAGAGCGGCTGGTGCGCTTGGTTGCTCACCAGCAGGCGGGGCGAGGATGTTCTTTGCTTTGTTTTGCGATGTGTTTGCGGCGTTTGAAAACCGCAGTTCCGCTGTTCTCTTCAGCGTTGCGGTTTAGGCGCGTGCCAGCGAGGTAGAAAAGCACGGAGTTCGCGGTGCCAGCATTGCTTGCGCAAGTACCCAGGGGTTTAACGCTGTTAATTCCTCTGCGAAATGGTTGTTCGCGTTCGATTTTGACAGCGAACCTGTTTAGCAAATCTAAATTTTTCATGTCCGCAGTTTAAAATACTAACAAATTGTCGAGCTCCCGCACGTGAGCGTGGGCCTCGCTGGGACCACCCGGTTTATTTTGCTAACCTGGAGGTTAACAAAATCAACCGGGCGGTTTATTTGTTAACCGCCAAGCAGATAACAAAATAAAGAAAATGCCGAGCGCTCATGTGTGCATGCCTCGCGGCAACCGCCCACCGTACCCGGCCCACGTTCGTCAACCCAAGTATACCCACTTAAGAAGATTTGGCAAGATTGGCAAAAAAAAAAGAAACAAAGAAAAAAGAAAAAAGAAAAAGAAAAAGAAAAGAAATCGTGGCAACACTTACGCAGAACGATAAAGACTCCAGCGTTCACCACAATCGTGGCAACACTTGCGCGGAACGGGAAAGACACGTCATAGCGCACTCCCCCCCAAGGTGGTGTCCGATGATTATCGTTTCCAAAAGAATGGAAAGAAGCTCCCACTTACAGCAACAATGATGGAGTAAAGGTCGCTGCGGCAGTGAAGAAGAAACAAATCGGCTGCAATTGTGAGCTCAAACCGTCGGGATGGTCGTGATGGCAGCCTACAGCTTCTCCAGCTTCAAGTATTGCGCGTTTTTGTGAGCTTCCATGATTTTTTTTTTAGGGGGGGGGGGGGCATTAAAAAAGCTCCGGCTTGTTGCACCATTTGGCAATAAAGGGGTCACGTCTGTCTCGTTGGCCCTTGATAGCACTTGGAAATTTCAATACTCGTGACGCATATGCACTTATGTAGCGATCCGGGGCAGCTCACTTGGGAACAATCTCTATTCTGTTCCTCAACCTTCCCTTCTTCCTATCCTGCCCCCTAGTCCTGCCTTCATCGTCTTCGGCTGTCCACACTCTCGGGGCCCTGTTCCCGTCCTCCTTCTCAGTGCAGGGGAGCACGTTGCTGATGGCCGCAACTTCCAAAGTTCCGTTACCCGTCATGTCCCACATAGTTTTCAAAACACCCCTGGTGTATGCTGTCTTGATGACTTCGAAGGGCCCGGTTGGTCAAGTTCTTAGGTTGACACGTCCTTTTCGCACAAAGGCCAAATCGCTTAGAGAAATAGCCGGAATACTCGTGTTGTGACGCCTGTCGGAGAAACGCTTCGTCAGCTCCTTGTACTTCATTTTCACCCTAAACTGTCCTTTTCGTTTCTTGAAGTTTAAGATTTTCATCAGACCAGTGATCCGCAAGCGGGCAAGCATGATGGCTTGCCAAAGGCTGCACCTTAGCGCACTTGTGTGCGACCGTTTGCGATGTGTTACCGCCGCCTTCAGACTGCACTTCCAACCCCCGAGGTAGTAAGTGTGCAAGTTAATGTACTGTTTAATATCTCTAACCCCGTTGTGCTAGGCCATTAGCCGCGGGATAATATGGGGCTGCAAATCTTAGCGTGATGCCTCTCCTTTCCGCCCGGAGTGTCATTGCTAGGCTCCTGAAAGCAGCTCCATTGTCATACACGACGTATTTTTCACCCTTAAACATCTGTCTGTCCAAAAACGCTATTAGAGTATTGGCGTCATCATTTCCTAGTTTTGCAGCCACTATCCTGGAGCGTTCATCGATATACAGTAAGAAAGACCGTCCTGCTTACCCCTTCACCCTTCTTTTTCAGCTCCATAAACTCGACATGTACTTTCTAAGTGGTATTTTTGAATGGACTGGCACAGTCATAGTATTCGGCCTTGCTGATTCGGCATAAGTGGCAGGAGCCGACGTACGCGCTTACATCTCTTTTCATGTGCGGCCATGTGAACCTCTTCTTGATCTTGTAATAGGTTCGCCAGAAGCCATCGTGACCACCTGACTCTGGACTGTCGTGGTAGAGCTCCAGGACTTTTCTCACCAGTGTAGGTGGAACGTGAAACCGCCCATGTACGCACCGTAGTTCCGTTCCTTCCCACCACCTCACTGCATTCAGTGCATTGACTTCTTCGCCATTCTTGCGGCTTACGGCAACCGGAAGACGGGAAAGGGCCTCAGCATTTAAAAGCAACTTCCCGGATCGGCGTAATACGTCGAAATCGACCTGCGGCAACTTTCTGATCCAAAGTGATACTCGTCCTTTAGGTTTGCTGTCGTGCATTAGATAGTAAGGGCCTTGAGGTCAGTAAAAAAATGTGGTTGATTTCTTTGTCATAGGAATCGGTAAAACACGAAAGTGAAATGAGCAGCGAAATCTGCAGCCGAGCATGATTTGCGGGTTGGCGGCTGTCTTGTGGGTGTGCTTGGCGAGCGACGTTTTGCTGGTGGGTCGCTTCGGCAAAGATGTACTGGCGTCATTTCCGTGACGGATAAGACGTCAGTGAAATCTTGGTGCATTCCGGCATAAAACACTTTCGTGTTAAAACATAAAACCCGAAAACGAACGTCCCTAAGTGTAACGTACTCTTTAGTTCTCAAGGTTGCTACCCTAGAAGAAGACCCTGTGTGCAGGGGTGCACCCTTTACAGGCCGCTTGCTTCGTTGTACCGGCGTCATTTCCGTGACGGATATGACGTCACTCAAATGTTTGTGTATAACAGAATAAAACACTTTCGTGTCAAAAGCTTGAACTTCTTGCCCTCAAGCTACGAGCGGAAGTACCTCACCGCTAACACAACAGCCAGAGCCTCTTCTCTCCGTTGTACAGTAGCTCTCTTCAGACTTGTTTAACGTATACGAGTAGTACCCAGCCACGTGTAATTCTCGATCGTTGGTAGCCGAATGTCCTCATTGGTATAGAACGCGACCTGCACCATAGTGAGAAGCGTTCGTAGTGAGCTCAAAAGGAAGTGAGAAGTATGGAAGCGAGAGCACGGGGTCATGAAATGGCTGACACTATGTCGTGATACGCTTTTTCTCACTCTTCTGCCTAGTGGAAAGCCGTAACCTTTTAAAGCAGGCTTGTTCGTAGCTTGGCACGAGCGGCAAAACCCTAAATAAATCTCCGGAAGTGTCCTGCCAGACCGAGAAAAATCCGCAGTGCATGTATGTTTTCAGGTCGTTTCATATTCCGTACCTGTTCATCGGACTCCTTCTTGCTTTTAGTGAATCCGCACAGCACGCGTCCAAGAAATGTGATTTTCGGCTTAAATAATTCACTTCTTTTTTAAATTGACTTTCAGCTTGCCTGCGCTAAAGGCGGTCAAGACAGCTGTCATATGTACCTTATGTGAGCGCTCATCTTTGGAGTACGCTATAATATAATCGACATAGACATTGCAAAATGGGCCCAAAAAAACGGTTTCAACACAACATTCCCCATCTTCTATAACCAGGCTGGGCTGTTCTTCTAACCGAGAGGTGGTCGGTTGTATTCGTGCACGTCGAAGGGTGTGACAAAAGCTGTCCGTGTACTGTTTGTACTCCGCCTCAAGTGGAATCTGCCAAAATCCCTCGCACAAGTCTATGCGTAAGAAGACGCGGCAGCCTCCAGCCTCGTCAACGATGTTGTCAATTCATGGCATCGGAAATGGCAAAAGGTCAGTTTGTCGGTTTAGAATCCTGTAATCTGTGCAAAATCACAGTGATCACGAGCCGCTGTCTTTTAACACAAATGTGACGAGGGAGTCAAATTTGGAGACTGTCAGGCGTATTATTTTAGCTTCCTGCAGGTTCTGAAGTTCTTTCTTTAGCCAAAGACTTCTTTCACGGGACATATTGTAAGGCCTTCATCTAATCTGGGTTACATCAACAAGCTTGAAAGGAAAAGAAAAATCTGTTGTTGTTCGCGGGTAAGTACCGACGCAAACAATCTCTCGAAAGTTGAGGCGAACGTCCTTTTCACACCGAACAAGTTGGTCTGTTGTGTTCAGTGAACCGCAAGCCTACGTGTCAACGCACACATCATCATTCCAGTATAGGTTTATCTTAAGTATTTTCATATCAGGTCTTGGCTAAGGTGTTGTACTGCTGAGTACAAGAACGTGGGTTCGATTCCCAGCCGCGGTGGCCGCTTTTCTGATGGAGGCGAAAAGCAAAAACGCCCGTGTGTACGAGATTCGGTGCACGTTAAATACCCTCAGGGGGTCAAAATTAATCCGGAGCCCTCCACTACGGCGTGCCTCATCACCTGCGTTGCGTCGGCGCGTTATACCATACAATAAATCACATTCATGTCAGTTTTTGACAGTAGAAATTTATATTCGCACCCATTAACAACTAAGGTGTCGATCTCTGTGCTTTCACCTTGATCTGTCACCTTGGCTTTTATCCACTTATCGTACAGTTGTCTTTTTCCATCAAATCCCTGCATTTGTACCGGTCTCCCTTTAAGAATATCTTTTTCAGGCACAAGTGACTTGCTTATAACGGGCACGGAAGCGCCACTATCAGCTAGTGCCCTGACGTCGTTGCCGTTAACTCTCAAAGTTATGAATAAAAAGATTTAATGGGGTAAGGCGAACAGTCTCAATTTTTGTCGCCGGGTGGTATTAAACACCCTGATTTGTTTTTGTTTTTTTTCTGTGTTGCTTCAGCGTCACTATGTACTTCGACTTGACGCGACTCATCCGGGATTATATTGTCACTGCAGGTGGACGCATTTATCACGCCATTTCCTC
Source organism: Haemaphysalis longicornis (assembly GCF_048455015.1). Classification (NCBI taxonomy): domain Eukaryota; kingdom Metazoa; phylum Arthropoda; class Arachnida; order Ixodida; family Ixodidae; genus Haemaphysalis; species Haemaphysalis longicornis. The sequence continues at coordinate 44,397,311 of NW_027526361.1, read as the reverse complement.
TGTACGAAGTTCGTGTACCCGATGACACTTCAGAAGTTCCAGACCTCTGTGACGCTTGCCCAATTTCGAAACTGAAACGTCGCGTACCATGAATTCTCGAAGAATCGTGCGCAAGGCCTGAAAACACTCCAAAGTTACTCGATTGTCTGCTAAATAGCCACAGGAAACCTGTAAATAATCAGTGGCACAGTTGAAGACTCTGTGAGACTAGAACCAGCCATTCGCAGCCTTTTCTGGTAAAAATACTACAAGGGTTTGCTTGATCGGTGTTTATAGAAAATTGCACAGTCCCACCTTCCCGCTGGGATTTTTTTTTTTTTTATTGTGCAAGAAAGCTTGCCTTCCACCTGTCCCAGCTGTCGGACACGTGCGTGGAGAAGCGCAGCTTATACCACTTCTTTGCAAGTTCCGTCGAAAACAGCCGCATGTTTTCTACTCGGTCGAGAGATCTGTGCCAGGAGTTCTCGGGTGTATATTGTTGCGGCGATGCATCCTGGCAACCCGTTGTTGCATTCGGGCAGGCGTCCCCGAGTCGAGCTCCGCCGCCTGCGTCATACAAGTGGTATAGCGTGGTGGTGAGCGGCCAGGAAATGTTGCTGCCTTGAAGATGACGACAAGAAGCTGAAGGAAAATTTAACTGATTTACGTCATGGAGAGAGATAAGCCGAAGAAGACAAGAACAAGAACAACAAAGACAAGAACAGGACTCGAGCGGAGTGACAGCATTGATTCGCTGCTCCTAAAATAATGCACTTCGGCGCTTTGGGTCGTATAGCGCTAACCGTCAAACAAGCATTTTCGCTGCTTTCTGCACACAGCGCGAACAGTACAGACACACACAACACTCTTGCCAGAGTTCGTGAGGGGTTGGTAATAGTGGGGCATGCTGAGTCCAGGAGAGGGGGAGATGGGGGTTAGCCGCCGCGGCTTCCACGTCCTTCAGACCTGTATCCACACGTCGCGTTCGCCGGTGCCGAAGTTTGAATCACGCCGACAGCGAGGAGCCAGCGATCCGGCCGTTCACAGACACGTTGCGGCATGCTGTGATTGTTGGCTGTCACTGCAAGCTTGAGTCACCGACAGAGAGATACCCACGCGGAAGGCGCACGTAGTTGTGGCTCTGCCACAAAGCACAAAAGCGCTGCACGAAGTTTGCCGCTCCGGCGGCGCGCTGAATCGTAACAATATTCACAGAAACGAATCCACTCCTCAGGTCTTGAACTATCTCCATTAAACAGATCCGACTTCACCATTTCTGTGCGCTTTCTTTGTTGAGCTTGGACCGTAGTGGCGAGGGTCTCCATGACCTACTGAACTGTTGCCTCTCTGTCTGCCGCTACTGCTCCCGCAGAATCTGATGAAGGCATGGCTCCATGGTGGCAGCGTTAACGCTCGGTAACGTGTTCGTGTTCCCTGATTCCCTCATGGCTAGCACCATGAAGTATTCCTGGAACTCGGACAGCTTAACCCTGAGCTTGAGAGAAGACTGGGTAGTCACGTCCTCGGTTGTCTAACCAGCCTTCTTAGCCACCCGGTCACACAGTTGCGGTGTTGGGATGCACTCGGGCAGGTCGTATGGCACCTCGTCGTCGACTTGGCATGACGAGAAGTAAAACTCGCCTCGGAAGCTCCACGTAGCATGTGGAGTACTCCACATAGTGTCCGTCTCAGTAATCCTGTGGGCTGCGCCAATGTAACGATCCGAGGCAGTTTACTTAGGAACCATTTTTATTCTGTCCGCCAACCTTCTCTTCTTCCCGTGCCTCCTCGTTCTAGGTGCCTGCGTTGTCTTCGGCTCTCCACAACTGAGAATGAGGAAAAGTTTCTTAATTACAGCCAAACCTCGATATAAGGAAGTAGTATCGGGGCAGTAAATTAGTTCGTTATATTCGATATTTGTTGTAACCATAGAGGAAAAAATCGGCTCTAATAAATCGGCAATTCGGCTCGCGCAACAATCTTAGATAAAAACGCATTGTTCTAGGCTTGGAACCCACTACAAACGAGGTAATCCTCATATGTCTCGTTGTGGCATTTCAAATTAAACAGACCGGAACGTGAAAACGTGAAATTACAACAGAGTTCGTTCGGCAAAACAGGCCGGACTTCTTATTTACTTGAAGGAGGATGTGGCCTTCACCTGTTGGCTTTACACAGTATAAGCGGAATGAAGTCTTTCACTGTGTCCATGCGATAAAGGGCCCTTTGTGCAGTTTTTCAAGCTACTAAATGGTTGTTTTGTCCCACTTTTTTATTTTACTTTTATATGCTAGCTGTCGAATTTTGAGCTTCGCGGAAACCAATTTTTTCTTCGTTGTAGCCGATAACACAAGGCTTTCAAGGTTTTGGTTTCGTTATAAAAAAATACGTGTCATTGAAATGAAGCGTGACCAAACAAACGTCGTATTTAGTTTGCTATATCCGATAATTCGTTATATCAGTCTTCGCTATAACGAGGTTCGACTGCACTTAGGCGTGCCGAAAACAGAACAAAAAGAACTGAGCAGCCAGTGGACCACAATTTTTCTCTGCAACACAGAAATCAAATGCACTCGAACAGGCCAACTCTCCAACTCCTCGCTTTCGGCACTCCAGTCCCTGCACTCGCGCGCCTCACTTAGGGCAATTCATTAGGCTAATAATCACTCTTTTGGGCAAGCTGGCTGGAATCGCCCAATTCAAGGGCGACCAAGCTTCAAACAAGTGGTCTGCTGCGGATGGCAGCGAGGGCGTTTAAAGAAAGGAAAGGGAAAAGAAGGTGGTGGGAGGCCGTAACCACGATTACAATTGTGTGGCTGCCGAGAAGTCGAGTGCTACTGCCGGCGGTGAGGGCCGTATGCGCGAACTGCGCCTCTGGATGGCTACATTAAAGCAACTCGGAAACGTATGCAAATGGGCCGTGTCCCGCTTTTCTCCACTTTCCTTCGCGCTTAGTTTCAGCCGCGGAAACTGTAGCCGGTGGCGTTCGCCTGATACCGCCACTCTTATCTTTTCTCCACCGGGCTTAGGAGCAACCTCCGGTGGAACATAGCGCACAAGTAATTGAGTGGCAGGTGCCCGCACCTACATTGAGTGGCAGGTGCCCGCACCGAAAGACTGGCCAAGGTTTGATAAAACTGGTTGTCAAATAAATATTGCAATCCAGAATTCACATAAACAGTCGAATAGTACCTGGGCTACACGGCCGTTTCAAGGGCCTTCCGAGACCCTTCGAGCCCAATTGTCTATCTAGTGGCTCATTAACTATTAGCGGCATTTGTAACTAACGGTTAACTGTCCATGGAAAGTTTCCATGTAGCGCAGGCATTAAAGAGGTAATTTATTAATAGTTAGCGACAAACCGGGCAATTCATTGCAATCAAATAGTCTCTCAACCTTCAGCCGACGCTTAGATTAAGAGTAGCCACTCCTGTCGTCATTCAAACATATATTTACAGAGTAGCGCATGTGCAAACACAGGAATTGGTGAAGTATTCACAAAATGTCGAATCAAGTAAACAATTTTAATCAAACCTTGCAATCAAACGTTAACCAGGCTGTCAACTAAGCAACCAGCGAACAGATCACTCCATCAACTATATTTTAATCGAATTGAATGAAGTGTTTAACAGATTAACGAAATCAATAGGCCAATCAATAAGTTTCAATCAACCACTCACTAGTGCTGCGAGCTTCAATGCAGGCTGAATTTCGCAGGATTCGTGTGTAAGTAAGCGTTGTTATCGTGGCTCAGTTTCATTCATTTCCCTATCTGCTGGCTATCTTGACTATTCCGTCCTCTCACCTCTCCACTGCAGGGGAAGGACAAACAAACAGTCGTACCTTGCTCTAAAATCTATTCCTCATTCTCCCCAACCCCTTCTCGAAATTGCTACCAGGTCTGTGCCGCCACGCCGCGTTGTGTTTACGCACTACAGCGGTGCCAGACGGCGCAGGCGTGGCCCGGCAACTTCGAAAGGCAGGTGGGGACGCAGCAGCCCGACGTGCAGCAGATTCGAGAAGGCTCCCTCTGAGGTGTTCTGTCCTGCCAGTTAACACCGAATAGTCTATGTTTCTCGCGTTTGGTTCAGTATGTAGTCAGAGTATCTCGGCGCTACTTCATTCCAAAGTCGTTTCCGCTAAATAACACCTTACTTGCCCGTACAATGATCTTTCCGATAAGGAGACTTACGCGATCACTACTTGATATGAGTCGGCGTACGTGAAGCACGGAATAGACTGAATATGAGAGGCGCAGTTGAATTTGAACACAAATTTTAGCTATCAGAAGCAGCATTCTGCTTGCGTATACACATCCCAACCAAGCAGGAACAGATATAACTCCGACCTTCTTATTCAACTGGAAGTGCGATGCGCAAGCAACCGATGCGCACTCTGCAGGCCCGGCGCCTGTTGTCGAGACCGGCGCGGCGCGAATGCGCGTCCTTTTTTACTCGCTGGCACGCTGATTTTCTCACTTCCTGCAGCGGTGTTGCGATATTCACTGGAGCACCGCAGATTGGTTACCTTTTGCGGCAGCGAAACGCCCTTGCAAGATAAGAAAAATTACGCCCGCCTTTGTAGCATTCCTTTGGTGCCGATGGCATATTTGGGGCCTAATTTGACGATTGCGCCGGTTTTGCGCAAGAGCTCCTCGCGTCCTGATAAACACTTGCTCGAAACGTTTTGTTTCTTTGTTTTGTGCTTCATCGGTTAAAGACGAGGATACTAGCGGCTTGCGAACGGCGTCACCGAATGAAGCGCGTACGACGCACAACGAAATGCCAGCGATATGAATCGCGAACCTTTATTCATCTTGTTTATTTCGTAAACTATTTGGCTACGAACTTATCTTTCAAGCTCGCTTTCCGTGGCCGATAAAAAGGCGATTTGCAAGTTTTATAAAAGGAATTATTTAAGTTTTTTTTAAATGTCTACTTCCTCACTTAAGAATGATAGAAACGTACGCACTATATCCATATGAATTGTCTGTTCGCTCTGCCCGTCGGCATTCGTAAAAATGGCACCTCGGGTTCCCATTGAAGAACGCCGTAAGCTTCGCTAATTTTTTAATGCATTCCTAAAGGGAGATTTGCCGGCTTACTAATGGGCCAAGAGATGCTGTTAGCCAAGCAATTCATGATCTACGGGCATAAAAAAAGCCTTACCGATTCGGCTATCTGAGCGGCTATAAAAAAAAAGCCGGCGTGCATTGATTGATTATAAAGTTTTAACGAGTGGACCTACACAGGCGATGAGGCGCGCCGTAGTGGATAGCTACCGATTAATTTTGACCACCTGGGGATGTTTAACATGCACCGAAATCTCGAACACACTTGAGCGTTTTGTTTTCGCCTCCAGAGAAAAGGGCCGGCTTGCAGATGTCCGGCGGAGCGGAAGGACATGGTCATCAACGAAAGAAGACAAGCTGTCTGTTTTGCAGTGGTTGAACACCCGTTCCTTAGTGATAAAAAACTTCGGAAGCCCCTTAGTAACGATTAATATTACGGCGAAAAGTAGCGAATAATGTTACGGCTTTTTCGATGGGAACCCGAGGTGCCATTTTTACGAATGCCGGCGCGCAGAACGAACAGACAATTTACATGTGTATGTCTTGCTATCATTTTTAAGTAAGGAAGTACACATTAAAAAAAAACGAGATGATTTCCTTTATGTAACTTGCAAATTGTCTACTTTACCCGCTGCGGTGGCTCAGTGGCTAAGGCGTTGCGCTGCTGAGCACGAGGTCGCGGGTTCGATTCCCGGCCGCGGCGGCCGCTTTTCTGATGGAGGCGAAAAGCAAAAACGCCCGTGTGTACGAGATTTCGGCGCACGTTAAAGTTCCCCAGGTGGTCAAAATTAATCCGGAACCTTCCACTACGGCGCGCCTCATCGCCTGCGTTGCGTCGGCGCGTTGAACGTTTCAATCAATCAATCGATCAATCAATCAATCAATCAATCAATCAATCAATCAATCAATCAATTAACTAATTAACGACTCGTACGCAGTTGCATTTGTGTTCCCGCGCAGTCGACTGTTTCTTCGAGACGTGGCGTTTTTTATTCGGTTTCAAAAGCCGCGGAAGACGGCCGGTAAAGGCCGCTTGATCGATAGGACCGTGAAATCGCGCCAGCCGAAGCCCCCTAGCCGACATGAAGAACCACCAAGCAAGAAGGTTATCTTGCGCCGTGACGCAGCATAAAATGCCTTGTCATGCATGCTCCGGTGGCCGCGCGGCTGCGACTTGATGCGATAACTTTTTCGTTTTGTTTTACAACTGGCAGAATGTTCTGGAAAACGATATCGATGTGAAAGAGTGGAAGGGTAGGCGGTAGCCGACCAATAGCAGCGCTCTGTAATGCCAGGATAAGCGCGTTTTAGAACAAGGGGTACGCCATCTTGCCTGTGTTGCGCATCGGGCGCAGAGTAGGTGGCGGCGCGCTGCCGGCGGCGATGGACGGGTGAGTTTTTTTCCACGCGGTATACTGTCTATTGGGGAAGTTTGGTTCGCGCTAAGAGGTGTTTTAATGCCACAATTATTGTCGTTTTCTTTTCCTTCAGTCGTTTTTCGTTGTGCCTGTGTTATCCCCGCTCCCAACCGGCTCGCTCGGACGACCGAATACCCACGAGGGCCTCACGGACTTCCTTCACGGTATGCTGTTTCACAGTCTTCACCGACGACTCTTCCAAGTGGTGAGTTCCGTGGCCGAAGGCCCGGTGCGACGTGCGGCGTGCCCACGAAACCGGCTTTCGTATCATTTTTTTCGAAACGCCGAACGTTTGCGTATTTGAATTTTCCTAACCGAGCGCGCATTAGCCTCGGAGCCGGACGTTTCCTGGGCCGTCGCGACGCAGGGATTCCGACTGTCACCAAAGCTTTGCGGTGCGGGTTAGGCTGTAGCTTTCGGGACAGCGGCGCAGTGGCGGTGGTGGAGCCCTTCGCCGCTGCCTCTAGCGTCGGACTTAGCTCGGAAGCCCCGTTAGGTTGTGGTGATAGTCGGTCTTCCTTTCCGAACGCCGCGGTAGCCGAGGTATGCACTTTGATAACGCCTTCCGCTCGCACGTCCTCGGTTCGCGCGGCGTTCGGAATACAGTCGCCACCTTCAACGAGCATCACTGAAGCACGGAACGCAGCTCTGCGGTCCGCGGCTCCAAATTGGGGTCGTGGCAAAGGCGAGTGATGGAATTGGTGTCCTTGGTTCCTTTTCAGGTTCGCGTCCGGCACCGCCTCCGCCCTCCCTTTTCCCTGACCCTTGCGTCCTGTCTGATTGCACTTGCTCCTTCACGCAAACATGCACTACTCTTCTGGCTAGGCAGGTACACGTCTCCATCTGTCCTATCTAGCTCGACGACGCGTGTTTTGTACAGAGGTGTTTTGTGGTAATAAAAGTGGTTCTGTCGCTGTTCGTCTGTTACTTTGCCTTTCAGCGTCCCTTCCCGTTCCAGTCAGGCGTAATCCTGGACCCCGCATTCGGTAAGCCGTGATTACCTTCGGAATTGAAGCATTTCTAACGTGCTTTGCCTTTTGTTCCAGACCGCCTCCTGCCTATGCGTACCGGCCACCGCCGAGCAGGACGGGGCCGTCATCGAGACGATCAGAATGCCGTTCGAGTCGAGCTACATGGCTGCGCCTGTCCTGAAATCATTAAACCCTGTTTGCAATCGGTAAGGAATGGTGATCTCCCTAAACGTCACATTTTTAACGTGATTTGCCTCTTGGTGCAGACCGCCTCCTATCTATGCGTCCCGGTCACCACCTTGGAGGACGGCGCCGTCATCGAGCCTTCACGGATGCCGTTCGAGTCGAGCTGTCCGTGGCTGCGCCTGTCTTGGTATCATTAAACCCTGTTTACAATCGGTAAGGAATGGTGACCTCTAAACGTAACATTTTTAAACGTGATTTGCCTCTTGGTGCAGACCGCCTCCTATCTATGCGTCCCGGTCACCACCTTGGAGGACGATGCCGTCATCGAGCCTTCACGGATGCCGTTCGAGTCGAGCTGTCCGTGGCTGCGCCTGTCTTGGAATTATACCCTGTTCGAAACCGGAGTACTGCCTTTGTCGTTTGTACACAGTCGATGCGGCTCGCTGGCTCTGTCGGCTCGAGCGACATCAAGTACTGTGTCGGTCTCTTGTATCTCGTTTCGAACAGTATTTTAGCAAATCCTAATTGTCATAATAGTGCTCATTAAAGTTGGGAGAGAAAAACAAAGCGAAGGAGCATAATTCCAAAAATGATTCGCTAGGAGTGCGGTTAGGGACAGCCCTTGACCCCGTGTGAACGTCGCACCGTTCGTGAAGCGAAGTTCTTACTCGGGTACTTTGTCCTCTGGCTGGTGTGAAAGTGTTCATTTTAGGCAACGTGTCCTTCCAGGATTTGGCCCCGGACGGCGAAAAAAGGTAAACGGACTGTTGTGTGTAACTTGTACAGGGGAGTTCGGCGTAGCCGCCGGCAAAGTAGTATGCGCACAGAAGTCTGACGTTCTTGTCGTCACTCGTAGAGTTGACTGTAATACTCCGCGTACTGTTTAGTTTTCTGAGTGGCTCTAACTGCACCAATTTGTGTCCAGATAAACCATGGCGTGCCATACCAGTGTTATCAGATGTAGCTGCTCAAAGATTAGCGATTCAGTATCGACAAGTGTCGTACGTAAATGTGCAGTGAAGGGCTCGATTATGGTGGCAATGCGAAAAACAGTCGCAAAGCGCCTCAGTGACGCTAAGCCCCAAGCAGATCGTCTCAGAGGAGCCTAGCAGCCCTGCCAGAGTGGTGCATTACCTGTGCGAAGGATGTGAGCCTGTGGGGAACCCGGACTGAGTTTTCACCCCCAGAGGGACGTTTGCTTCAAACTCACCGGAAATAAACAGTGTGCGCGCGTTCCGGTGATCGTAACGATGGCGGCGTCAGTGTCTGTTGACGCTGCCAAGAGTCAAAAGACGTTTGGTTATGTCTCCCGCCTACTCGCCTGGCCAGCGGGCTCCTTCATCTCGAAAGCAAGTATGCCCTGGCAGAGAATATATTTCCGAATATATTTCCTTCGTGGTCAATAAAAATGCACAAAATGATTCACGATTGTTGTACTCCCTTGCTCCACTCACCAAAGCGTTCAGCACTAATCAGAGGCACCGAAAGCACAGCGGCAAACAAATAATGTTCACATACGGCCATATTTTTGCTTCAAACAGAGGAGTCCTATTCGACGATAGAAATACACGTACTGAACTAAGTAATGAAACAGTAATGCGATAACAGATCAAGTAAAAGAAATGAAAGAAAAAGGAACAAAAGTGAAAAAAATTGCTGAAAACGTACTGAATAAAGCTTACGGCTCTGGCGCGGGGCTCAATCTCTGACAAGACGAAATCTGCCAGCCGCAATCTAACCTCCAACAGTCACTGGAGCAGAGAACGCCCTCTCACGGACAGACTTCGCCATTAAATGGCTCTAATAATGTTCCCTAATGCGTGCGGAACTAAACACATAAGTAATTTGCCTGGTCAAGCTAAGGCTGAAAGCTTCAGAACTAGCGCTACTAGCCACGGGGACGAAATACGTACGTCTCAACTCAGCCCGCATGCAGTCTTTGCCTCAACGGGCGCTTTCTAACCATTCCGACGGCGCCGAAAAGGGCAAGGAAGGCGCCAAGAGGCACGATTTGCGTCGCCGTTATCAGGAAAATCTTTTGCTGATAAGGGGGGTATTTTCAAGCATTCTTTAGCAAAACTTTTCACTCGAAGGTGTAACCATGGTGTAACATTAGGCTGCGCGAAAAGGTGTAAACTTTGACTCTCTTGAGGGTGTACGTGCTGACTCTCTTTTGCAGGACTATAACTACACCCTTTGAGGGAAAAAAGTTTCGCTGAAAAGACCCCCCTTATCACCAAAAGATTTTCTTGATAACGGCGACGCAAATCGTGCCTCTTAGCGCCTTTCTTGTGCCTTTTGGTGCCTTCAGAATGGTTAGACAACGCCCGTTCAGGCCAAAGGTTTTCGGGACGCTCAAAATATACGCCCCTTCACACCACCAAGCCTGCGAAGCTGTAATTATCCACGAATTACTGAGTTTCGGGTACTTAATTAACGGAGACAGTAATTTGGAAATCCGCAGACGTCTCAGCAAACTGGCCGTGTTTTTCATCGTAGTGCAGAATACTTCGGCTCGAAGGATAAGGTAACTTTGATGTTATCGGGCAAATCTTTTGCTGATAAAGGGGGTCTTTTCAAGCGTTCTTTAGTAAAACTTTTCACTGGAACTGTTGAAGTATAAACCCGGCATAAGGGTGTTAGTCCTTGCACCCGAGAGAGAAAGAGAGATAGAAATGTTTATTGGAGAGATTGGCATAGGGGAGTCAGAATTGGCTCCCTTGCGTGCAGCGTAATGTTAGACATTTTGAGTGAAACGTTCACACCCCGTAAGTTTTCTCTTCGACGTGAGTTTTCATGTGATCTTTTTTATTTGTATATTCAGATATCTTAGTGAGTCAGGGTGTGTTCTAAAACGTAGTTTCCCATCAAAATTCCCTTTTATATTCATATTTTTTTTCATTTTTCTTTTGAATTCTGTACATGCACGCCACTGTGCTCAAGCTGGCGTAGCCAGCGAGCTCAGGAGCCTTGATAGAGGCAGAAAAAGTTTTGGAAACTTTTATTTTCGCAACTGAAACAAGGAGTATGAGCAACATGGAGAGATGCTACGACGTCATGTTTTGGCGGCGTGAAGGATTGCAAGCTTGTACAGAACACGGGCAGGCTTGGACGCGCTTCGGGTTTGGAACTTCAAAGCGGTGTCCTGGCTTGTCGAACAAGGCCAACATCTGAAAAAAAAAGAAGAAGAAGAAAAAGCCAAAGTTACACATACGCAGCAGTCAGGAACGGAAGCAGATGCGGACTGGCCACCCGGTTTATTACAGCTCCACAGTACAGGCCGATAAGCATCCTTAGGCACCACGGATTACATGAAATTAGTTTTATAGACTTTCAGTCATCCTTCTACAATTAAGATTTGAGATATGAACAAGGACCCTGAGACACGTATTTTTTTCTGAAGTTACGCTCTGTTACTCTTTTCGCGCTGCTGTCTCGATCCTTTTCCGTCGATCTTGCGCCGCCTTTCTCAAAGCGCTCGCCCTATACCTCCTACCGCACTGCCTTTTAGATGCGGCGCATCTCTTGCTCTGAGGCATGTCCCTCCTGCGTCGTCGTCGGCGGTGGCGGCGTCCATCCGCAGCCCTCCTCCGTTCGCCTCTCCCACAGCTGTGTGCAACACTCTCACTCCGGCGCATTAGCATAGCGACAGCTGGCGCGCTTGGTTGGCGCGCGCTTCGCTGCGTTAACGCTGCGTTAACAGCTGTTCCGGTGCGCATGTGCGCGCATGCGCGACTCTCCTCCTCGGTCTCCTCTCCTTCAACCCATAGGAAACGCCAATTGAACCCCCAGATGCGCCGCATCACACCAGGGTTCCCTCGCGGGGAGATGGAGGCAATTTTCTCTTTCACGGCGCGCGAGCCCCGGTTCGCGCCCACATATCCGTTGGCCCCTCCGAAAAAGAGAGATTACAACTTGTTACAGCTCTCTTCACCTCACGTCTCACTTGCTCCCTTCCTTACTTATCGTTAAAAAGCGCGATTTGACAAATTGGAAACTTTACAGAGACCCGCCGCAGTGGCTGGTGGCTAAGGCATTGTGCTGCTGAGCACGAGGTCGCAGCGAATTCGATTCCCGGCCGCGGCGGCCGCTTTTCTGATGGAGGCGAAAAGCAAAAACGCCCGTGTGTACGAGATTTCGGGGCACGTTAGGCGCACGGTTAAAAAACGCGCCTCGTTGCCTGCGTTGCGTCGGCGCGTTAAACGATACAATCAATCAAGCTTTACAGCGCAGGGTATACGGAGCAGCACTTCACCTTCCAGCCAACCCCTCTACAATCCGTCTACTCTCAACTGGCACCTTTAACACGATCCCCCAGCCCCTCGAAGACCACCGCCTTAGCCAACTTGCTCGTCTATCCACAACCCCCTAAGGTTCATTCCTCCCGAACCTCACTGCTCCACTTCGACAAGGCCACTGAATTCTCGCATGGATGACTTTTGAAATGCACGCTGGCTTTCTCTCATGCTACCTTTTACGGCCCTTACGAAATACTTTCTTATGACATTCGGTAAGTTATTTGGCTTTCCGAATACGGGGTTTGTGAGCCTCGCTACATTGGAACTGGAGCGCACCAAAGAAGCATCGTACCTATGCGCCTCCTGGACAACCTCGAGAAGGCAGAAAGGGGGCCAGCTGGCAGGCGCATCTGCAGCATCCCAGGAGGCTGGCTGTTGATGCGGGGACCAAGCGCCCAGCCTCGCGTGCAGGGCCTTCGCATATCGCAGTCCAAGTCTGACGCCCACGATGGAGAGCCTGTGTGTGCATGGTAACCACAGAAAGGTGTTTTACGTAAGCTTTGCCATTGCCGCAACAGTGCCGCAAATGGCTATGAACCAGCCCACCTGGTCCACATCGCGTGCATCTCGCAGGGAATGAGCCCTCTCCATTACCAGGCATGCACGGGCTACCGGCACTATACCTTAATTCTGGGCCGGGCAGTGAAAAGCCCTCGCCTAGCGCAAGCCCCTGCGGTGCTCCCGATCCGACACGTCCGCACACGGGGCTTCCCAGGCGCAGAACCCTTGCCCGAAACAGGCAGCAGGCACGCCCAGCTCCAAGCTCTCCAGGCGGCCCTGCGACATGTAGAGCGACTTCAGGTGAACCACGGGGTACCCGATTGTGACCAGCCCACGTCCCCGGGACCATCGCCATACCTCGACTCAGAAGGTAAGGCCATCGTTCTGCAGCAAGAATGAGATTTTTCATTTAGTTGTTGTTGTCCCAAATGCAAAAGAAAATTTTTGGCATATAAGCATTCTACGCCCGTACAGCAGCTTTCAGTGTAAGGCCAATGGAGCTCATTCTGTGCAGTCTGCATCGAATCTATGCACTTACGTTATAACATAATTTACCTAATTTGCCGAATGAAACTTGGGGTGGCTACAGTACTTTTATTCCAGGAGATAAATGCAGGGCTACCCAATTACCCCCCGTAAAAGCCCATGTGCATTTGCACAGCAGACGGAAATTCCACAATATTTACAACTTCACTGTGAACAACGTAATGACGAAAAGTAGATGAAACTCGGCGAGTTGTCTTAGCGGATAATCTTAATTGTAACTTGCTTCGGGATCGTTCTTTCTGTAGCCATACTGCTTCAGTAAAGTGCCATGTATTGACAGCAGACGGGAATTACGTAACGTTTACAAATTCACTGTTAAATAATTACGAGTACATAAAACTTGGCTTAGTAATAGTCATTTTAGCGGCCAATTTCAGTATAATTCCGGTTTCTACTTTTTTTTTTTTTTCTTTTTTCAGATGCTGCCCTACGGAGGAGAATGGTGCGTGGGAACTTTTTGGAGTAGTCAGGGCTTCTTTTTCCCGTGCCAAGTCAGCCAGCGTCCCATTCTGCAGTGTCTTCCTGTAATCCTGTACAAGACCCCAGGAATCCTTTCTCCCGCCACAGCAAGACGTCACACCTAAGCAGACCTCACTTATACTTTTGTTTCAGTTATTGGAATGAAAGCACTTTGCTGGACTACCCTTGCATCTTCCATTGCGCCTGAGCTCGCTGGGTACGCCGGCTTGAGAACGGTGCGCATGCATGTACCCAACTATCTTCCGTACTATCAAATTGGGATGCTAGGTGAACATCGCCTCTACACAACGTTTGCTCGAACCTGAAGTAAAACTGCCTCGCTTTATGTGTGTGTGTGTGTGTGTGAGAGAGAGAGAGAGAGAGAGAGAGAGAGAGAGAGAGAGAGAGAGAGAGAGAGAGAGAGAGAGAGAGAGAGAGAGAGAGAGAGAGAGAGAGAGAGAGAGAGAGAGAGAGAGAGAGAGAGAGAGAGAGAGATTTTTATTGACACCACTGGCCTAAGGGGCCGCCACCACGGCTTGTGCTCGGGTGACCAGTGGGCGCTGGGAGTCTTCGTCCGAGCGGCCCAGGGCCTCCGTCCAGTGGTCAGGGGATCAGAAGGGCAGGCCCACATGTGGTGTTGCACTGTGGATTTAGCGCCACAATGCGGGCAGAGCGGAGAGGGGTAGGCGGATGGGTAAATGTGATGAAGGAGGGCTCGGTTGGGGAGTGATTCCGTTTGGAGGAGGTGCCACAGCCGTTCCTCCGAGGTGGTTAGGGATGGGTGAGCCGGGGGCAGCGTGTTGCGGGAGAGGCGGTAGTTGTCAGTAACCTCCCTATAAGTGGTGAGGGAGTCCCTGGCGGAGTTAACTCCTTGACGGGAAGTGGTCTCGTCAGGCGCACGGGTGATGAGTGCTCGTGCCGCCTTATGAGCCCACTCCGCGCCGTCTAGTCCCGTGTGTCCGTGTGTGCCGGTAACCAGAGGAGCTCCGTAGGATGATGGGGGGCTGAATTTTGAAGCAGAATTTTGCAGGCTAGTTACTTCCAAACAAGTTATAACTTCCAAAGAAAACAAATTGAAGCAGCTTGCACTAGTTGTGCAAGGCTGAAGAAACAACAAAGATGGCGGCCCCTCTCCCTTCGTCGGGGACCATTCTGTTGCACCTCAAATTTATTTCCGAACTTGCCGCTGAAAATTCTCCATGACTGGCAGGCCCGGATAGTTCGACCGCAGGCTTCCACAACTCTCCCGAAGTGGACCGCGCTAGCACGCCCTAGAACCAGCGGCAACCGGCTCGGAGAACTCGGCGTCTGTGCTCGCCGCTTCAGGCACGAACGCACGTAATCTGGCGAGAAGAACAGCATGGGAGAGAAAACGCCACGAACGCTGGCCAGTGTGTTCTCGGAAGTTGAGCTGCGGACGGTGCACGGCGCTCCTAACGAGGCGCACGCCTATATACATGCGCTCAGTTTTTTTTTTTGTATTTTTTTTGAGTTCCTGACGTTGCACAAGCCCACGCGCAAGCCTGGACGGTGCCAGGCGCTCCTCACGAAGCGCACGCTCACGTGCGCTTGGTTGGGCTGAGTTTTCAGGTAACGCTCCACAGCGGAACTAAAAGCTTAAACAGCTCTGTTGTTAAAGCAACCGCAAAAAAGTTTTGAAAATGCTGCGTATACTTTTTTTGTACACAGCTACGGAGAAGAAGACATTATATCTCGGTTACAGTTTTCAAAATATTCTATTAAATCTCTAATATGATGCATCTTTCGAGGCCTCAAAAGAGGCAGAGGGGCTGGATCATATGAAACTGTGCTATTGCAGAACATTAAGACGCATTTGTTTCGCTGCTGCACCTTTCCTGAGACGTCAGCGGGCCCTGTTCCGTCACGACAGAATAGCTTCCCCGGGGGTTTGCCCTGTCAAGGGCGTAATGGCTCGCGTCACCCATCCAGACAGGGAGACCCGGAAGGAAGAAAGAAGGCGGCTGCTCCGGCAGCTGCAGATGAGGATGTAATGCGCATTTTCCGCGCACTGAAAGACGAAGACTCCAAAGCTGCACAAGCCTTTCACGTGGCACATCGCTGTATGTGTAGCTTTGTTCTTCGAATGCATCGTTCCATCTGCATTCTCACTACTACACTCTAAGGATATTGTTTTCCTAAACGTAAACATTTCATGTCGCAAAATAAATCCAGACAACCCTTACCATTGACTCCCATTCAACGCGTGCAACTATGGGACCTTATACACCCTCGAAAAACAGAATTTACCAGTCGAATCCCGTTATATATATACAGGGGTGAGACAGCCCAAAGAGATTTGGGAGCAGTTTTCGGAGCAGCGAAATTTCGATTTTGGAGCAGAAGAATCTTGATTTGGAGCAGTTAGGGACATTTAATACATCGTCTTGTGAGCTTAAAAAACATAATTTCAGCAATTTGAAGGGTCAAGTAGACATTCCAATCAGTTTTGAATACACAGAACACTGAAACAGCCTTACGTGAAAGAATTTTTTAAAAGTATCATAAAGTTCTAACTGCACTACCTCTTTCCTAACGTGATATTGCGTCGATGCTGTACACAACACTGACAACAAAACTGCCGCTAACATTATCAAATTTAAGGGCTCTGCAATTGAGGCGTGTTTTTTTACCGTTTCATTGGTAAAATTGTTATTTTTGTAATTTCAGGCTGCGTTTTACGAACAAGTGCAGTCACAGCAACAGCTGAGGAACTTCGAGCTAACGATCGCATAGCCCAACCAGCCTACCCATTTCAGTCCCCGGGGCGCACGTTCACCCCATGGTCATTTGAGTAGCGTTACTGTTTAACCACCGAGATTTTGGCATTAAATTTCACTTCGCATACATTGGGAGGCGAGCGACTGTTTCTGGCGACCCAGAACCGAGCGATTCGATGAGCGACTTGGTCCGCGGCGAAAAGTAGTTCGTCGCTAGTCGCGTCGCTCCCGAAGTCGCTTGCAAAATCGCTCCATGTGGTTGGGGCTTTATTAGTAGCGTGCTGTGGCAAACATGCAGTCCTGCAGCTATTGGGCGCTGCCTGAACAGGTCGCGGCGCTGCAGCAAAGCCCGCAACTTTCGTGTTGACCGTTCCATCCCCGAGGCTCGCGATCGCGCTTCGAAGCACCGCAACACCTCAGCATTTTATAACACCACAACGAGCCAAAAAGTTCACTTCATGAACCCGATTATAGACGCACGCACCGCGTTTCGCACTCAAGGACAAACCACGCCGAAGTCGTAGGCCCCACATTTCAATGAACTTTTTTTTTGAGCCCCGCAACTTCCCGTAATCTGGCACCAATCTCAAACCATATCCCCGCGTTAACGTCACTGTTCAGAGCCACAACAGATAGAATGAATAGACTGGAACCGAGCTGATGGCGTAACATAAACCACGGAAAATATCGGCGATGCGCACTGAGCGCGTTGGTAGCAGCCAGGTCAGGCGGTGGGCATGTTTGTTGCCACAGCGATGCCTAATTGAGAAGGCCGTTTAAAGTGGACATTTCTTTCCCAACTTGTGCAACAGCACATTCTACCAACACCTCCGTCCCTCTGAAATGTTGTAGAACCACAACGCTAGACCCAGATTTTAAAGCGATGCCCGCCACTGCTGGAACTTAAGCTTAAAAGGGCCATGCAGACAAAACACATCTGGTTCATTCGATAGATTGCCTCGTTAAAATCATACTGACACCACTTTTAACGCTCAGTTCGCTCAAATAAGCTATATAATTAGGAAAAAATGGGAATGGCCATGCGACCCACTAGCTCATTTCCCGCAACACAACCTATGATGTCATATGGTCAGCTGCGCGATTGGCTGAGGCCGGCAAAAGAAAACGTAAATTAGGCAGGGCTTATTAGCTTGTCGAACAAGCTATTGGCGCTGAAATGTAATGAATATTCATTTTTTACAGTACTAAGAATGGTGGGGTAAGCAACGAAAGTTATGAAAATCCACGTAAAAATAGAAGTGCCGATGCTCACTGCTGTTGATACTGGGCGCACTATGCCCTTTTTTTAGCTGCGCAGCAGCCTGTCGTTTTGGAGTTGTCTTACATGACACTGGCCGATTGGCGTAAGCAACGTCTACTTCAGCAGCTGGGCCAGCATCGATGTTGTAGATGCAAATGACCTGGTGGTCACTTGGTGGTGGCTGTAACATCGTCCATCGCCAAAGGCCGTGCACACCAGTGGTGGATCCTGTGGGACAGGGGAATGGTGCCTCCCCAGAAAAGCGCCCTCGAAACAAACCCTGCCTAGGCTTAGTATGTGAGCATCTTGGACACGTGTAGGTCGTGTTGAGGTAAGGTCCATCCCCCCTAAAGAGGCCCCTCTGGATCCAACTCCTGGTTTTCCTGATGTTTCAGCAGTGAACATGGCACAGGACCTAGTAAATAAATGCAGCAGCGACATGCATCAACCATTATGCAAGGCAAACCTCACATACATGGCATTGGACTATTAAGGTCGTTTCTCAGGGAATTCTAATTGTGAAGGGACATTTTAAAGCATCATAATGCACATCTAAACACGCCGTGTGGTGTTATATATTAAGCATCATCAGAATGAAGTAGCTATGGAGAACAGATCCAGAAGGGAGAGGCGCTACATGAACCAAACCTGTACAGTAAAAGCTTGTTAATTCAAACTCGAAAGGGACCATATACTAATTGTTATCATTATCGCGAATTAGGCGCTACTACACATTTGTGGTAGGTGATTTCGTAACCAATGTTTCGCAAATAATAAAGGCATGCGCCGGAGTACTGGTGCGGTGACGCGGTGCCGTCTGTAGAAGCAAAAGGTCTCTTCGATTTGGCTTGCACTGGCTGCACTAGTTCCGAAAAGTGCCGCAGCGGTGCCGGCCGGTGTCGCGCGCGTGCAGCGCCGGTTCAGGAAGTGCAGGTGCAGCCACGACACTAGCGCGCACCGGATACAACCAAAACGAGGACACAAGTGTAGGCCTGCAGCAGCAGCCGGGAGACGCGAACGTGAGCTTTGTGCATCGCGAGCATGGATCGGCTGTCAGACATGGCACTTTTCGAAGCTGCCGCGCAGCTGCGCGACTCCGCCAGCGACGGCAGGGAGTATAGTGATCCGTGCAGTGACTCTGACGACGAGTTCGCCACCGTGTACATTTCCGTGGCGTGCGCGTTGGTACGCGAAGACGCCAATCGTGCGTCTGGCTACGAGCGTGTTGTCAGCAGATACAACGAACAAGAATTCAAGAGGCTGTTCAGGCTGACGAGGGAGACGTTTGATTGCCTGAGCTCAAGGTTCAGCGCTTCGGCCTACTATCCGAGCGCAGTGCAAGGCCGGCAACAAATATCAGCTCAGAGTACGTGCCTCATTGCGCTTGTGTACATACATTGGCTCGCAAGTGTCGATGTACGCGATCGGAGACAAGTTCAACGTGACGGAGTCGTCGGTGCATGCCTCATTCACTTCCTCCACTCAATTAGCGCTGAAGCCATCGGCTGGCCAAGTAGCGTGGAGGAAGTGACGCGCATCAAGGCCGGGTTTCTAGCCAAGAGCGGTGGAAAGGGCCTTCGAAATGCCATTGGCTGCATCGACGGGTCGCATATCGAAATACCGACGCCAAGTGAATCGGCCAAGTCGTATTTCAACCGCAAGAAGTGGCCTTTTATCATCTTGCAAGGCATCTGCGACGATAGAAACAAGTTCCAAAACGTTTTCATCGGGTTCCCGGGCTCGGCGCACGACGCCCGCGTCCTGAGAGAGCCCCTTCTTCGAACGCGCAGCCGTCAAGTGCGGGGAAAGCTACATTCTTGGGGACAGCGCGTACCCCTTGATGCCGTGGCTCATGACCCCATTCAGGGACAACGGGTGCACATTTCCCACGTGGAAAAGTAACTTTAATAGGCGACATAGCCAGCAGAGTGGCCATTGAGAACGCCTTCAGCCTCCTGAAACAGCGTTTTAGGAGGCTGTACTTTGTAGACGCCAGAACTGTTGAGCAGTCCTGTTGCATTGTAATGGCTGCGTGCGTTCTGCACAACTTCTGCAACGACGACAGACTTCCTGCAGGAGCTGACGTCATTGCACCGTTCGACTTCGACTGCAACCAACGTGGCTACGCTCAGGCTTTGAGAGATTGCATTGCTAAAGAGCAGTGCTAATTGTGGACACCCTTGCCCTGCCAACGCAAAGTCGACATGAAAGTGCCTTGTGTTACCACATATCCGACATCACGGAAACTGCTATGTTGTTGAACTGCATCCACTGTGAAAGGCTGGGAACTATCTGAAAAAGGGTGGTGTTCACATCATGTGCAAACCATGTGCATAGAGAACATTCGCATGAAAACAGAGTTGGCACTGCTAGAAGAAACATTTGCATGAAATTAAAAAGTGTGCAGTCCTGACACGCCGTCTTTATTGTTTGTTTCACTTGTCCTTTGTCGCAAGCAGATCTATGAGGCGGTCGAATCTCTGCATTCACTCCTCGTGGCGCTTTGCCTTCGCCTCTTGCCACTGCTGGCGGGCTTTATGGCCTTTTCCCTGGCCTCCTCTTGCTTCGCTTTGGCCTCCCCCATCTTTTGGAGCGTCTCCAAGAGGGGACCAAGCTGCGACCTGCTATGTCGCACTCTCTTCGGTACAGGGCCCCCCTTGTTGTGCACTGACAAGTCCTCAGGAGGTCCATCTCCTCCACCCTCAAGGTCCTTCGGCTGCAGTGCTGGCCCTGGTGAAGTTGTGGATAAACGTCACGCCAACAGACAGCACTTTGCTTACACAATGCAATTTTCACTTACCCTGGGTGGGTTCCCTCCTGGTAGGATTGCCTTCCCAGGCTCCAAAAGGATCCTTGGGTTTATGCTATGTTCCTTCTCTAGAACTGCGGCAAATGTAAGAACATTTCAATGGTTAAACAGGTTCATGGTGTCTCGAGGTGACTCGGGGTATGAGGGATGCCAGAACTGTTGAATAGTTCAATAAATAATTCCAACTTACTCCTCGTGTGCGCAACTTGTGGGGGCACGGCCAGTGGAAGTGTTGAAGTGTTATTTTTTTTTTTGCCTTATATGATCGGTACAAACTTTTCCATTTATTTTCCACTTGGGTGGCCGTCATATATTGCATAGGAACTCTTTGTTAATGAGGTCGGTTATTTTAATCCAGAGCTGTTTTTTTGTCCTAAACACAAAAGAAAAGCACAGCTGAAGTAATGGATGGGTAAAGTAAAGTAACACTTGACTGACACGAGTCGCATTAGGGGTGCACAACGTTTTATCTATAACTTAGTAAACGTGCGCTGCTATTAAGTGCCGTTCTATGTGTATTTCAGCTGTCACATATTTGAAGCAGGAAGGAGGAAAAGATGTGTGAACGTTAGCATTCTGTGAATAATTTTAAATTGCTTGGAACTAGAAATTCGAGCGACAATGCCAGCGCCCCTGTACAGTTCATTAGCAGCTACTGCGTTCAGAGATTAGCGCGGGGAGAAATTATGGCATCCTGAATGTAATTCTGCACACAAAGGATAACATACCAGAGTGTTCTGGTCTTTCCCACCAAGTCCTTGAGCGCGGTGTACTGGGCGCTCCACAGTTCCCCCTCATTTTCAGCCAGTGCGGCTGCACCATCATCGCCGTCACTGCAGGCGGAAGTCGGCAGTAGCGCCGGAGGGGGCAAATTCTCATCGCCGGCTGCCGTGAACCGCAACGTTACGTGCTGCCCGCCTGCAAAAGTACACACCAGCATGTATAAAGTCGGCACAGCCTTTGAGAAATCACAAACTGCGACCCAAAGCAACGCGACGAGGCCTACATGGCTACGACCAAAAATAAAACCGCTCTTGAACGCTACACGTGTGCATCGCTGGCATGCAACAACGCTTACCGGACGCCTCGTACAGGTAGCAGCCGCTGTCGCCCTGCATGGGTGACCCGTCCGGGCTGTGAAGGAGGTACACGTCCTTCTCCACGCCGTCAAACGACGCGCAGCGTCGTCTGCTACGCGTTGGGCGGCCCGTACGCCATGCTGCACTATTCCGGCACCTCCTTTTCGGCGAGTGCACGGCGACCGAGAACTAGTGCCGAGGTGGGCCTGCACTGTACTTGCACCTTGGCAAAACGAGGAAGGAAGTGCAGAGGGCGCGCGCGGCACCGGCAAAACGAGGACGACGGTGCTGCACCCCTTGAACTGGTGCAGCTAGTGCAGCCAAATCGAAGAGACCTAAAATAAGCGGTTGCAGGTGCGTAGTGCGCACGACACGCTGTTGTTTTCCTGTTTCGTTGTTTTGCATCTGTAGTAAATTTGGTTTCGTTTGGATTTTCAACACATTGCAATCACTTTGGGCCGACTTGTTCTGCGAGGAGCAATGGAAACCAGGAGATCATAGTTCGAATTAACCGTTCTGGATACCGACGCGTTTCAATTATCGGAAGTTTTCCTGTACTGGGCTGTGCTGAGACCAGGGCGCGAGTTCGAATTAACCGAAAGTTCGAATGAACGAGCTTTTACTGTACTAGCTTGTCTCTGTGGCGCCTTCAAGACAGCATTGTAGATGAACATGTAACAAACGTGCGCCCCCTCTGGTAGAACCCAGTGTAGTGCTCGCGAAGTGCTCCATAACTACTGCTATCATACAATGCACGCAGCTCGCAACAGCAAAGACTCAAAAGCCATTGCAGGTTTCTTTTTATTAATCTTTGGGCACGTTACGTACTATTTACAAAAAAAAAAGAACATAGCTTTGTGATGCACAAGATGCCACAACTACACATGGTGCAACAGAATCAGAATCTGGTGCACTCAAGATTCAACTTCTGGTTGACTCTGCGAGCCACAAAACATTGTCACACAAACAATGTCATGCTGCGGAGGAACACAAAAGCACAGCGTCCTGGTTTGACAATCTGCCAAGAGCTGACACTGGCCCGGCTAACTTTTAAGCAGTCAACCAACACACACCGAGTTCACAAGATAAACACAGAAAACAAATGGAAAGTTTGCATAGATTACCAACTTCAGAGTTCCAGTGATGATTAAAAAATAAATATCCCTGCCTGCTGCTGCTAACTATGAAGCTGAGATCCACTTTTGGGAATGAAGACTGTAGTTACAAAGCAACAAAAACTTTGTTACGCGAACCATCAGCAAACTACATATACATATATGCTCCTGCACAACTTGCCATGTTGACATGTGGTGTAAAAAGCTGTCCCACACAAAGCTCCAAAAATAAGTTGCCTAACATTGTCTCTGGCAAGTGTAAAATCTAAAATGTCTGCATGCATAAACACGACTCTCGCAAAAGACACACCACAGAAACACAGAAAAAATTTCGCTACAAAAATATGCATTGTATAATTGTCATTAACGGTAGTCATAAGTAGCGAGGAATCGATGTTGGCATCGAAATTGCCAACACTGCCTTGTTTAGACACTTGTATCGTATAAAATGTCTGGTGTAAAATGCCATCCCGTAAAAAAAACCTTTCTGCACTCACTCACCTCCACAAAGTACTACCACGAGGTCAAACACTCCTCAATGCAATCGCGAAGATCTTTAAAAAGACGCACAGTAGAAAACCGCTAGTTGCTAAGACTTTCATGCAACACCTTGCATTCCTTAGACTACTTGATTCTGTGGCACGTGTCTATTCGGCACATAAAGCATGTCACGCTTTGTGAAATGCACTGACACATTTTGAGCAAGAGAAGACTTTGGCGGCCGATCCACATGGATCCATTATGACAGAAACACTTTCAGAGCTATTTTTAAATGCATGGATCGGTCATATTTACCCTGCAACCCCACACAGAAAGCATGCCGGAATTTCTTTATCGGGCTAATCAGATATCGCATGCCCAGAATGATGCAGTCATCATAAATGCAACAAGCTTCACTGAACACAAAAATGAAATTAGGAATACTGCACACCACACACCATAATGAACGTTACATAGAGGCTGCACAAAAAAAAAATATAGCTACAAGCTTGCTTGAAACTGTTTGCTTATCCGTATTGTTCCACTGCAAAATTTGCACCAAAGCTTTCTTACAGCATAAAACATCACAATGCTTGTCAATGCATTCAAAAGTATGGCAAAAAGGGCATAAGTAAAACTCATTTGTTCATGGTGTCCTTCATCTTATTGCTTGGTGTCATACACAAAGTCTAAGCCCTACATGTTGGCCACAAGCGAGGGCAGTGATATATACTAGTAATCCCGTTTTGACTGCGTGTGTACACTCAGCAGCTTTCTGTAAATATTTACAACTTCTCAGTTTCGCCTTTTTCTGCCTTCTTTACTACACCCTGCTTTGCGAATAACAAAGTAGCCTGCCGGTAAGTTCAGCTTTTTACAGCGACAAAAGCAGGCTTTGTCGGGATGCGTAGGAGAAACTTGCACCTCGCTTTTTCTAAAAATAAAGCCCCAAAACTGTGCGCAGCAAATAGTTTTCCCATTGGCTCAAAAAAAAAAATTGAACTTCCTGTTTCCCTCAAGCAGAAACTAAAGCCTGAAAGGCCAGTAGTTTTCATTAAGTCGGTCTATTTGCATATTGGAGCTTATGCATCCATAGCTTTAGCAGTAACATGATGTGTGCTAGCAGTGAATACACGAGGGTGCTCAAAATGCTTAAGTATGGCTTCCACAACTGTGGGCGTGCATGTAGTAGTGACTTTTGTTCTGTCAGAGCATGTTCCTGGTTACTCAATCCAACCTTGCAACTCGCCAAAGCAAGTACTGAAGTGCCATTATAGCACTAGCGCTCAGTTCCTGGAAGCACAGGGTGAAGTGGTCCCCACACCAAACCCAGCACATGAAGACTGGGCATTAGAGAACTAGACATGGCACTCGAGGTTAGATGGCAACAGCACTCAGTGTTTTAGAATGTCAGGTATCTTCCCCTTGGGAATGGTTGGGATGTTAGGACCAAACCAAGTCCAACAAGCTTGATTTGCAAAGGAGTGCAACTACTGCTTCAGTAAAAAGTCAGCGCAAGACACTGATGACTTTTTATAGGGTGCAGTAACAATTAGGCCTGCTAGCTGCTCCTCCATTTCAAAAAGAGCTGCTCTGAAAGGTCAGTGCACTAGTGAATGCAAGAAAAAGGCATTAGAGGAAAATTCATTTGGCAAATCCCTGCAGAGTAAAGAGCAAAAGAAAAGAAATCTCATCTTCAATTTTTCTATGCAAAGCTAAGCACCCAGGCTACATCGAGGGCCTGCATCGATCTGCCACAGCTGGCCACTGGCCCCGTGAACACTATCCAGCAGCAACACATTTGTTCCAGTAGCCCGCTCTGCCCTCCCTAGTGGAAGACGTATGGCCGAGCCTAATCGGCCGATTGCTGCACACTCCTCCGTCAGTGAGGCCCACATGCAGATCTAACCTTCCTCAATGATTCAAGCCGAGTAGTCCGTAAGAACGCCTTGCCGTCTCTCCACGCACGTGATTCGAGAACAGCTGGAAGTGAAGGCTGCGCACCGTCGCAAGACTCGTGGCCGTGCCTGCACCGGCAAGGGATGAGAACAGCGCTGCTGCCCGCACATGTCCGCTGCTTGCATGATGGTGGACGGCAACCAGGCACAGTGTAGTCATGCTGCTACCGCCGGAGGAATCTGAGCGGCCACTTTGGTCCACGTGGTGCACATCACAGCATCCACGAAATCCAGAGTCACCACCAGAGCAACGGTCACACTTTGGTCTCGGACAAGGGCAGCTGCAATGCCACGGCGTCACAGTATGGCGGGGGAGGGTCCTCTTGCGATGAAGACGGCCTCTGTTGCCAACCATGCAGGAAAGCAATAAGAGGGAAAGGAGAAAAGAAGCATCGTTACAATGCAAGGCAACAAAGATAAGGAAAGCCAAGAAAACTTTGATTATTGTTTTCACGGTGCAGTGTTATTTTTTTACTCGAATGGGAAAGTTTTTGAAGTTGGAAAAAACCACTGCACAAATTGAGAACCCAAACATCGACAACGATCCTCCACCAGGAAAAACACGCGGAATGCACCTGGACCTAGCATTTTGCCAATAATATCAGTTATTGCTCTCGAAACCATGAAAAGACTCCTCTGAGTCGGACCCAAAAAAAGTTCACAGCGTTCCACTCGAAGTCCTCCCTGGTCTCCTGGTGCCCTGGCTCCAACATCTGCCAGTCCACCATGCAAATCGCCTTCCTCCGATCCATCCAGTGCATAGCTTATGCAACAGCCCCCGAAGGACCATACCGCTGTATCCTCGGGTACAGCAGCCCACGCATTGGCAACATGCTGCCGACATTGGCAACTTTGGCAACATGCTGAAACCGACACCACCAAAAGAAAAACGAGAAATAGCGCGTAGAGATCAGGCGTAGATCAGGCAGCCAACCATGATTGGATTGGATTACAGACTGGCCGTCACTGCCAGTGCTGCCTGGGTGCAGTGTATTTCGGGGTGTAGACACTAAGGAGAAACTGGGGGGTGCAGGGTGAAAGGGGGGGAGGGGAGGGGGGTAATTTTCCGGATTTTCCGGAACAGCACGGAAATTTGAAATTAGCAGTGGATTTAGGGGGGGCCCTTACACGAGTGGGGGTGCTTGTTCGGAGTTTTACAGTAGTTGTGGAAAGTGTTTGCCACCTTAGGAAACAATGCGACAAACTTGGACAGAGAGAGGGCAAACAGACATGAGCGCTGTTTGCCCTCTCTCTGTCCAAGTTCTGTTTGCCCTAGAGAGGGCAAACAGACATTAGCACTGTTTGCTCTCTCTCTGTCCAAGTTTTTCACGCTGTTTCCTAGGCTAAGGTGTCATGTGTACCCAACTAGCCCAAAGTCAAGTTTTAGAAAGTGTTTGCATCGTGTTGTGTCAAGTGCCTTGCGTTGAATTAGGATGTGGATTACGGATAGGCCCTCTCCACACCTGCTACATAGGGGTCTTAGAGATCCAGTGAGCAGGTGTGAGTGTGTTACATGCGTGCGGCCTACCTGTAACCTTGCTAGCAACTTCCATGTGTCTTGTGCGAGTCAGTTGTGCATCATCCCAAGTGGGGTTTTAGTAAATGTAATTCGTTGTCTGTCTGTTCACTCCAGTCAACTTGCCATGTCTTACGAAGGTGTCCGATTTGTGGCATGAGGATATTGAGGGTACTGTTTTTAAGTCCATTGTGTTCCTGAGTGCAGCAGCAGCAGCAGCCCTTTCATCCACCACCTCGTTGTCAGCCATCCCAGAGTGACCTGGTACCCAACACACACTCACTTCCAGATTTGACGTGTACGCTGACATAAGTCTTAAAAATTAGGTTGACGACATGGTTTTTGCAAAGTTTTGGGGGTGATAATGCACACACGGTGCTCAGTGAATCTGTGTAAATGATGGATTTACGAATATGATAGTCAACAACGTGTCTTACAAAAAGGAAACTGCATTATGCCTCTGCTGTGAAAATGCTAGTATTTAAGTTAATGGTTGCACATGCATTAAAGTTGGGTTTATGCACGGCACAGGACACAGTGTAGGCGGATTTCAATGAGTCATTGTAAAACTCTGACCACGGATATTTATCCTCCAGAGACAAGAAAAGCTCTAGAATCGCACATCTTGGCATTTGGTTTTTCTCTATTGTCATAAAAGACAAGTCACACCGTACTGGGTGGAGCTGCCAAGGTTGCTAATAGATGTTTTAACGATTCCTAAAAAGGAGACATCAAGTTTAGATGCTTCCCCTTTCACTCTGCATGGGAATGGACCAGGAATAGATGGACGTGTTGAGAAAAGGTGGGATGTAGATGTATCGCAAATGATGGATTTAAGAGGATGGTTGGTCATTGATGAAATTCGAACGCATAAAGCAAGCCCACATACGTTCGCTGATGCTCTAGGCTCCATTTGTCATATTCGACATATGGCTTCGGACCAGACTCACCCGGAAAGCTCCACACACAACGGAGCCCCAGGTGCAGCATTGGGTCAAAGCGGTTTAACATGCGGACCCATAAACAACACTCCTGCAGTTTAAGCGTGAACCTACAAGGCTGGTAAAAACCTGAAGCAGTAGTTGTTTGTCACAAGATTAGTGTTCACTGTTTTCAGGCATTTGTGTTTGAGTTGCCTAATGTGTGGAATGAATGAGAGCTTTTCATTCAAAACTACACCTAAGAACTTGAGTTCCATCTACACATTGCCACCTACACACTGCCACTTTGGCTACATGTCCACAAGGCACCCCTTAATTAAGGACCAGTCACTTCTCCCCTACTGTTCAACTTTGCTGTGAGAGACTACCTCTGCTGTTGCAAGACCTTATGCACCTTAAACACATGTGGACATCTCACACAATGGACCTCCACTGGCTCCATAGGGAAACAATAAGTCACCTTACAGCAAGCTGTACAAAGTGTACAGGACTACATGCAATGAGGAGGCCTCAATTGCACACCCGAAAAACCATCCGTTCTGACTTTTATGAAATGCACTGCATAGTACCTTAAGGAGAAAATTCCTCTTTCACAAATCACCTTAAATGGACAACCCATTGCCCATGCTCCTTAGCTTCAAATATTAGGGCTCAATATTCCACAAAGTGCCAGGTTCCAAACCATCTTTCCAGTCCTAATAGGGTAATTTGTTTGGCTACCAGAGAGTCATGAGCAAAAAAACCGATAAATAAAAACTCGCTGCTAGTGTTTACTTGTGTAAGATGCTGGTAGAATCGATTACACATGGATGCCCCACCCTTGGCTGCAGCATGTGAGCACAATACTGGCAGCACTTGCTTTCAAAGTTGATGAATTCAACTTATTTATTTATTTATTTCATGCACCCTCATGGCCCAAAAGGGCATTGGAGAAGGGAGTGGTACAGCGTACATTTTTAGCACAGAACAATGTTTAACTCTTGTGAAACCATCAATATACACAATTCGAAGTCATTGGATTAGAATTTTCGGTTAATTGGAAGTGATATGCTGGTCCCGGAAATTTTACACACAATCCAATGGAAGAAATTTCTTGGTAATCAGAACCTAAAACCTATCACATCAGTTAACTGGAAGTTGTTTTGAATATGTGCATCGAAGTGACCATCCTACCTCGATGAAATTCAAAAATTTCAAGTGCAAGAACAGCGCCGTGTTCTGCACTGACGTCGGCGTCATCGTAACTGAGGCAGAGTGCAGTTGATAAAGCGGTAGGCCAGTTGAGCCTCACGACAGTGTACACGTTTCTCTCTTTTGAGGTTCTCAACGTTTTTTGGTTGTTGTGCACAGCATGGTGTGAGCAGTCTGTGTGGTGGATGCTTCAGGCTTCAATTTTAGGGATAAGTTTCAACTATCATGGCAACCCATGTAATACACTCGACCGGGGACGAAAGTCGAAATTCTGAGTGGATTCAAGAAGACGTGCTGTGGACTAATAACAATGTTGTTATTGTGCTCGTTCTTTAATTGGACGATCAGTTAATTCGAAGTTTTTTACAGTTCCTGTGGACTCCGTAGTAAAGGCCAACTGCACTCAAATTTCACCTCGGTCAAATTTATTTTTAATGTGTAGGAAGTACCCCCAAATCAGCTGGGACACGAGTGGTAGCTCCGTGAAACGCCTCGTTAATCAGCCAGAAGCGTTTAAAAAAGCTCCGCCGCAGACCACGCTGCACCTGCCGGCGGATCGCATAAACAGCCATGACGCGCCTGTGACGTTCCAGCCGACGGGGGCTTCTTCCTTTGGCCCGCCACGCAGCAGGAGAACAGGTCGAGCTCTGCTGCGCACGCGCCACCCATTTGCTGCCCCTTGCGAGCGTAGGGCTTGCGCACAGACTTGCACCTGAGCTGGTGACCATCCGGCCGCTCGCTGGACAACTGCAACGTCACTGCAATGGCCGCGCTCTCCTCGGTCGGTTTCGGTTTCAAAATCGCCGATTTTTGCTGACCACTTGCGGCGTCCACGCGCGTATTTCAGCTGTTGTATTTTGCATGTTGCTTTCTTTTTCAGCAGACTATATGGAAATAGGGTTTTCAAGAGGTCGAAATTTTGTATGCAGTTGGCCTTTAAAGGGGAACACTGGTCTTGACCGAAAATTTGCCAAAAAATCAATTTTCTCTGCTAATTTTATTTGCAGTCTCCCGGTACCAAAGAATGTACATGCGAAATATTATAGCTGTACCATAAGTATTTACAACACTGTCACCCTTTGAAGTTGCCTAAATGACCATTTTTGCCTACGTTTCCAAACTTCATGCCCTGTTTTCTCAGAACTAATTTTTTCCCCACGAGGTCAACTGTTAAGTAGAGTATCTCAGGATGTACTGGTAAGGTTTGTATCATTTTTGCTGCATTCGAAAGCTTATGAACTGAACAGAGCAATAAAACCACAAAAAGATAGAATTCCTTTATGCTAGTACAATTCTTTATGCAGTTAGTTTTACGAAGAAAAGATTGGTAATTGATGACCTGACATTTAATAAGCCTACAGCAACTGTAGAAACAATGCTAAAATATATAGTTGCACTCCCTGGTCCTTCTAGAGCAGAAATGGATAAAAAGTATTTGGACATTTCATAGGTAGATAATGAAAAAATTGCCCAAAATGGAAAGGCATAACATGTTGCACAACTCTGAAGTTAGATCACATAGAAAAAACTGATTGCATATTTGTGCCCAGGATGTTAAAATACACCTAATGTGTAAAGCTCAAGCATCTAGGTTAAAGAATAACAAAAATGTCCCCGGGACCAGTGTCCCTCCTTAACGGGAGTCGACTGTACATGTCGGTATTTGACTAACGCAGAAATACAGAAAGTCAATTTGTCAGTACCTTTGCATCCCCACTACGCAGCCATTTATATCTTGCGGGAAAACCCAAACAGAAAGCCTTCACAAATACAAGCACCCCCAATTATTCCCGTACTGGATGAACAATTGCAGCACCAGACACTCCTGCATGCTATAATGAGGACAAAAGTTCCTTAAAAAATTTGCTTTTCGCATTCAATGAGTAAACCATTCATTGCTGCGGTTGATGTGCCATACTTGACACGACAAATTTTAATGACGAGATCCCTTTCCTACACATTATCCATGTTCAGCACTTTGTGAGTTTTTCATACGCTGACCATACAATGTGTACGCGAGTGCAAGCGTGCGCGCATGCAGAATGATTAAAAAGAGTGCCATTGCAATCTTCTCCCAATGTCAAATTTTCTTTCTCAAGAAAAAGAAAAAGGAAATGCTTACAGAATCACCTTTCTTTCCTTTACCGTAGCCTCAGTAATAATGACTTTGCAATTAAGGAACAGTTTTTTTTTTTTCTTACCTTCAGTGAAACTGCTGCTTCGTATGAAGGCAGAGTGTCTGAACTCCATGACTCCTGATTCCTGACCGGTACGCGCTCCCTTGCTGCCCTGGAATTCGTACTGCTGCTGTTTTGGAAGCTGCCCAAGAAACCGCTGCCATTGGTTCTGCACACAGTATAAAATGAACAGTCAACAATTTGTGCTAAAAGACAGGCAATGAGAGGACACGCAACCACACAGAAGCGGGACATATTTATTATAAGGCTAGACAATAAAATGATACATCAAGGAACACAAAGGTGAAACGAAGTCAAGTGATGTCTGGTATAAGAGTACACGGCTATTCAGAAATGTGAAAATTGTGTATCAAACAAGAGGCAAAATAGCATCACAGCGCAACTAGCTATGCAAACACAATGCGAGTACTTTTTTTCAGGAATCCTCAGTGAGGCTTCGCGTGAACTCTAAACCTGTTCTTCGGTGTTTCTTCACTTTCACCTGTTCGTTGCAGCCCAACAGGCTACCCACTTGCACATGAGATGCACCCAGAGTCCAAGTGCTTAATAGGTTGCATCCACTGGTGTGGCACGCATGCCATCAACCATGTCTGTGCGCCACCATGCCGGTGCCTGCACGTCCCCATTTATAAGGAAACGTCGTATGCACCGGCCATGCGTTAGGCAAACGGCTGTGACTCCTCGGTGTCTGCCGGGCTGCCGTAGACGCAGTGTGTGCTTTTTTTGTACAAGGTGTGTTCAAGTGATTCCATAACGTAGGGTGTGCTGTATTAACGTTGGTTACGCGAGAAGAGTGGCTGTCCTGTTTATCAGTGTGACAACCTTGTGCTGCAATTCAACTCCAACTTCCTTACGAGCAAGTACAAGCTGTCTGTGGCTCAAAGGCTGCAAAGTGAGCACCGTAGTAGGACTGTTGAGTGGCAGCATTTGTGAGGGCAGTAGGAGCAGCAGTACTATGTCCCACTGAGCTCAAAAGCATTACCTCGATGTCAAGTACTGTTTCACAAGCGTCCAACAGCCTACCTGTGGCAAGACACGAGTGAAGACGTCGGCACAGATCAGCTGACAGCCACCTGCTGTGCTTTGGTATTAGCCGCAGATGGCTCAGCTCTTGGTGAGCGCCTTCCCCTTCGGCTGCCTGCCGATGGATGTCGCTAGTCTCCCAGCTGACAATGCCCTCACTGCTACGCTACCGTATTATCTCAATCGGCGTGGGTGTGAACGCTCACAGTTTCTTCGGAAGCAGCATTTGGCTTTTGTACTGAATGACTCTGCCATGGAAAAGGGGCGGGCATACCTGTGTCGATATCAGTGTTCGCAGGCAACTGCACTGCAGCATAGGCCTTTCATGCGTAGTGTTGCTTTCCTTCGCAACCGCAGCTCCGTTCTTTAGCGGTGATGCAGTTCTCAAGGCATCGCCACACAATGTCACTGCTATTATTCATATCTGTTGACGTGACGGTTAAGAGTCAGGTGGTAAGGGCACAGATGATGGACACCGGGACCTGTCTTGGTGGGCACTGTCATGGCGGTATTCAGTGTAGCCAAGAGAAAAAATCAACCGCTAAAATTTTATGTGAATACCGTCTACAAGGTAAAACTGCACACTTAGCATGATGACGGCATTTTTTTTAGTTTGTAATTTTGTTTTTGAAATAGGTCTTTCCATCCGATTACTTTTCAATGCTTTCAACTAAAAGAAAAAAGGACGTGTGAATCGACATTCAACCAAATCAATCGTGGACTAATTTCGACAACAGTGTAAGAACTAACTCCCTGCATGTTTTCCTCCAAAGCAGGGATCTCAATACAGTTAGCCTCTGAAGTGCTTTTTAATTTTCTCCTCTTTGACCCCCAGATTCTGCGGTCAAGGTTTATTAGGTAACTGGTTTCACCTCTTCCACGTGTTCACTGACTGTCAATGTATTCGATACATTTGACGCTGCTGATACATTCGAAGGCCCATTTTAAAGTTCTTGTGGCACTTTTAAGCGTGTCCAATTACTTAGTACGAAACTTCAAAGCTACTTTTGGTCTTGGTGTGGAATTACACTTTTCTTCGTGGCAGTGATTTTTAACCCGAAAGTGTTTTATGCCCGTGTACACCAAGGTCTCACCGACGTCATATCCGTCACAGAAATGACATCCACTGACGCGGCTCCGCCAGGATTTGAGCCACGAACTCTCTTGCCGCAACGGGAGGTACACAACGCTATGCCAACTGAGCTACGAGTTCGAGTGCAAGTAGGTCTATGAAGACGCCTTATATCTTTCCCAATACTTTCTTCATTCAGATGGTGCTGCCGTCTAGGAGAGGCGAAGCGAATTAGTTCATCATGATGCTAATGAGCACCAACAGTTGGCGCCTCAATGCCAGCATCTTTGTGTACGCGGGACGCAGGTGAATTGAGGCACCCTCCGCCACCTACTGTTTTCGGTTTCGGTTCGGTTTCCTTTGCACGTTTTTGAAGGGGCTGTGGTTTCAGTCGGATTTACACAATGTTCCGGCGCGTGCAATCCAGTGTCTAACGTTGATGCGTCTAATGGTGCCATACTGACGTAATATAAAGAGCGATGTGCAAGTTCATATGGATGCACAATAAACATTTAAATGCTCCTGTGAAGGCACATTTAACTTTCGTGTTTTACCGATTCCTATGAAAGAGGCATCAAGGAAATTTTTTTCAACTGTTTTTCTGTTTTACGTTTGTACTCACTATTGTATTCCCTCCCTGTTATGATCCTCAAGCAAAGGTTGACAGCATAAATAAATAAAACAGTAGGACGGCCTTCGCCGCATTCAAAAGTATCCCAGGAGGCTTTCATAGATGGCAAACACTGTAGGAGAGAGGCTTGATCTAAGAATCTGTAAGAGGGGAACATGGCATTCCCACTGTGGTTGCCAGCCTCACACAAGAAGATAAAGCAATCTTGCTTGCTTCAGGAAAGACTGATGCTTTTAGCCCACATTGCTAAGAGAACGTCTTTTGAACGGTTCAGTTGCTTTTGTTATGTTCATTAGTAAATGGGACTGCACAGACAACTAAACCACTCAAGAAGTCTCTATTCAGTGCCACTAGGAATGACTTACCTTGTCCTGTTTTGCACAGGTGGAGTTCATTACACGATGCAAAAGTTGTGCCCACTAATAGAAAGTACCTGGCAAAAACATTATCCTTCAGATCAAGAAAGCGAGCTCTCTTCATGTAAACTTGGCACCAGTTGTACTAGAAACTTTTTGCAGCATTACTAAGAAAGGGAATTTGTGAACACGAGTGGAGCATTATTAATAATAAAAGAAAAATCTTCGCATCTGCGCTGCATCACCCCATGTGATAGAGAAGATCGAAAATAGATTCCTATTGCCCCATACATTACTACGCTAGAATAGCTCCTGAAATCTACAGACGTCACCACAGTGGTAGCTTCGCCAAATTGCATCAATGAGCACTGTGTCACGCCATCGATGCAATCGGGAGCGCAGCCTTGTTGCTTCATACACTACAGCACTTAGTTAATTCCTTGTTCTTTGCTGATACAAACACTGCGGTAGCAATGATGAAAAGGTGGCAACTGGGTCAATTTAATTGCACCCCATGATTGAAGCAATTTAAGAGGCTACCGTATTTACTCGAATCTAGGCTGACACTTTTTTTTTAAAAGCCGTTTACGAAACTCGGGGGTCGACTTAGATTTGAGGATGAGGCTTTCCTGTCACCGCTAGCCACTCAATGCCATCTCGCGGCCGTAAGCTTGCAGCTTGCAGGTTTGCAGGCGCCATTTTGCTTGCTTGAACGTTGTGAACTCGGCTCTGAGTGTTCCGTGCTTGCTTGCATTTGTCGCTGCGTGACCTCGAGAAGCGCCCGTGTTCGCGGCACAATAGCGCCCACCAAGCGGTGCCACTACACCGTGGCTTTTAAGCGGAAGGTAGTCTTGTAGGCCGAGAACACTTCAAACCTTCAAGCACAGCGCGAATTCGGCGTCGATGAGAAGAACGTGCGCCGATGGCGGAAGCAGCGGAACGAACTTTTCAGCTGCGCTGCCAAGCGAATGGCCTTCACAGGACCCAAGAAAGGTCGACACCACGAGGTGGAGAAGGATTTCGCTGACTTTATCCAGCAGCAAAGAAGGTGGAATGCCTGTGCCGACGGAGGTGATACAGGAGAAGGCGAGGGAGATCGCAAATGTACAAGGCGTCGCACGGACTCAGTTCAAGGCCAGCAGGGGCTGGGTCACTTGCTTTATGAAGCGGTTCGGGTTCAGCCTGCGACGGCGGACGTTTGTGTGCCAAAAGCTGCCTTCTGACTTCGAGGAGAAGCTGGTCGCATTCTAGCGCTTTGTCATCAAGAAGCGGGTGGAAAAAGAGTACCGACTGGGCCAGACCGCTAACGCTAACCAGACCCCGGTGTATTTCAACATGCCTGTGGCCTACACCGTGAATGACAAGGGCACAAAAGAAGTCAAGGTCAAAACTTCAGGCTCTGAAAAGCAGCGCGCCACCGTGATGTGTTGCACGGCCAAAGGGTAAAAGCTGTCGCCGTACATTATTTTTAAGAGGACGACTCTTCCAGCCGGGAAAGTTTTCCCTAAAAACGCCATTGTGCGAGCCCACTAGAATGGTTGGATGAGTGGTGCCCTCGTTGAAGACTGGGTCAAGACTGTTTGGCAGCGACGTGCCGGTGCTCTGCTGTTTAAGGAGTCACTCCTGGTTCTGGACTCCTACCGCAGCCACTTGACAGATGCCGTTAAGTCCGTGCTTTTGGAGGGCGGTACGGACATTGCGGTAATACCCGGCGGTATGACAAGCCAGCTACAGCCACTCGACATGGCCATCAACAAGCAACATCAAGGACAGGCTGTGAAAGCATTACAATGACTGGCTGACACTGCAAGGTCACCAACTGACACCGACCGGGTGCATCAAGCGCGCTTCACTCAGCCAACTGGCGAACTGGGTCGTCGCGGCATGGGCCAAAATTCCAGCCGAGGTAATCGTGTGGGCCTTCCAAAGTGCAGCATTTCGAACGCGCTGGACGGAAGTGAGCAAGCACAGTGCGCTGTGGGAAGAGAACAGTGAGAATGAGGGCACCGATATCGGCAACGACGATGAGTGAGCATTGAATATTGTATGACAAGCGCCGCAAGCGTAATAAAGTGTAGGTTCTAGTCTCAGTCCAGCGCCTTTTTTTCATTCGGCTTACATTCAAGGTAAGTTGTTTTTATTTTCTGACCTTCTGAATTTCAAGGTTCGGCCTAGAACCGAGGCCGGCCTAGATTCGAGTAAATATGGTACCTTCCTTTTCTTACACCGCAGTTGCAGGAAAGTTTCTTTGTGCAGTGGAGCCAGCCGAGCTTGGCACACATCACAGAGCCAGTCCACACTGCAGACTGCTGTTCCGGGCAATGGATCGTATTGTCAAGCCCGCTGAATCTGCATGCACACCATGCTGTTGCCAGCCTAGGCGGATACAGTTTTGGGCTGTATCTTTGGCCATAGGCCATTACAGTTACATGCCTGGTTGAGCAAGTACCAGTGTGAACTGACTGGCTGATGAAACTCCTCACCAATTTCCAGCCTACCTACCCTTCATGTGAAGTACCCTTGCCAGAAACCAGTTCTCGTGCTGTGACCAGCGCCACCAGTCGCGAAGCGTTGCAGGCAGTTGCCGGACAGACTGGGATCACTGGACTTGGGGACACGTTTTGCGTCGATGTCCCACAGGCTCGCCTGCCCATACTACAGTCATTGAGCTGAGACTAGTACTTGCAAATGAAGGCTCCTGTCACCCAGAATTCTGGTCAGTGCAGTTATCTTTGCTTTTGGGGGGCTGCTTAATGTATCTCGTGTTACTGTTTGGCTTACTGCCTTTTCCACTGTGAATGTCATCAACTGCCGGGATGCAGCATTCGGCCACTTGAATTTTCAAATGATGAGCCTCGTAAATTGCGAGAGGAAGAAGACGAGAAATGCAGCCTCGTTAAAGTCAGCCACAGCCGGCATGCACTCCAGTCAAGACGCAGGCTACCCACCTCTTGCAGAGACGCCACAGGGCCAGGAGGCAGCACAGCATGCTGGAGAGTGCCACTGACACGCCAACCGCCATGGGCAGGAGGATGTCCGGGGAGACGGGGGCCAGCTTCACTGCAAGGCGCAAGAAAGCTTGTGTCAAGGCAGATGCACGCGAATGCCCCCTATAACTTACAAGGACTATGCAAGTGTATGACGGAGTGCTCAGCCAAAAGAAAATGAATGCACGTGGTTTCTAATTAGCTGACTAACGAGCTTAAATCTACATTCGAAGTATTTCCCTGATATGCCACACAGAGTGTTTATAACAGCAACTTCAAATCAGTGCTTCTGAACACTTCAAAGATTCTTAAAAAACAATTTTTTTTTAAACGCGGTAAAAAAGCTCTCACAATTGTGAGGTTTCCTGCCTTGATGGGCCA
Organism: Haemaphysalis longicornis; assembly: GCF_048455015.1. Taxonomy (NCBI): domain Eukaryota; kingdom Metazoa; phylum Arthropoda; class Arachnida; order Ixodida; family Ixodidae; genus Haemaphysalis; species Haemaphysalis longicornis. Next base: position 44,360,146 of record NW_027526361.1, on the reverse strand, counting down.
AATATAGCTTCTTTTTCGGACAACAGAAGGTCGACAACTAGGCTGCAAAGTCTGTTGCCTCTTTGTTGCACTTATTCCAGTTACCTACCACCATTTGCCATAGTTATTAATTCATTTATTTACAAGTTACAGCCACCTTGGATGCCAAGCTTTGAGCATGAGTGGGTGTATGAAAACGAGATGGCAGACACGCATGAAAATTACATTTTTGAGGAAAACAACGCATGAAAAGGAAAACAACACCTGAACAAGTGCATCCTGTTAGATAACACCTACACAGAAAGCATACACCACATCGAACAAAAAAAAAATTAATAAAGTGGAATATCAGGATATTGCACATCAGCAGATAACAGGTTACAGATAACAATTACTCATAACATAACAATTACTCATCGCTGTGTTTACGTGGCACAAAAAACCTGTTATTGTTCTGCCTTTTTTTGCGCCTTTCCAGTAACAAGAAAGTATGGCCATTGTGTCTTCTGCTCTCAGTCAACGCCAACATTTTTAATTACCTAGTACCGCCCGCACCACGTTTATGTGTTATTGTGTTTATCTATGTCAATTCTTTTTCATGGGTATAATACGCAGGGTAACCTTTCTACAAGCAAAATGCGGGACATGATGACGGAGGGGGGGCACGAAACATTGACAAGGCCCAATGAGAAATTAGCTACAATAATTTATTTCAAAACTTCTGGAGAGTTCTTTTGCAATATGGAGTGTCTGCGACACTGTATGCATCTCCTCAAGTAAATATCTCCCCTCTGGCAATTCCACCACTGATAAAGGTGGGCCTGTGACTGCATAAGAACTCTAAAAGTGCCCATAGCCTTCACAAGGAAGGAGATACCAAAGACCTTAAGAACTACAGACCCATCAGCCTACTCTCAGTTGTAAACAAGCAGTTTACCAAAGTAATAAATAACCGCATAAGTGACAGCCTCGATCCTCAACAACTCAGTGAGCAGGCTTGCTTTAGGAAAGGATACTCAACAATGGATCACATCCATGTAATCAATCAAGTGATAATAAAATCCGCAGAGTACAGTAAACCCCTTTACAGGGCATTTATAGACTATGAAAAAGTGTTTGGTTCAATAGACACCAGAGCAATGTTGAAGGCGTTAGAGGACCAAGACGACATATACTAGGGATGTATGGGCAGGATGATCCTTCACGAGCAAAGTAAAAAGTTCCCTATCCAAAAGAGAGTGCGACGGGGTGATTGATTGATTGATTGTAGGGGTTTAACGCGCCGACGCAACGCAGGCGATGAGGCGCGCCGTAGTGGAGGGCTCCGGATTAATTTTGACCACCTGGGGATCTTTATCGTGCGCCGAAATCTCGTACACACGGGCGTTTTTGCTTTTCGCCTCCATCAGAAAAGCGGCCGCCGCGGCCGGGAATGCGACGGGGTGATACTATCTCTCCAAAATTGTTCACAGCATGTCTGGAGGGGTACTCAGGGAGCCTGACTGGAAAAAAAAAAAAAAAGGTTGTGTATTAACAGAGAATACTTGAACCATTTGAGGTTTACAGACGACATAGTCTCGCTCAGTGAATCTGCAGAACCGCAAAAAATGATTGAAGAACTACAATCAGAAAGCTTCGCCAAGGGTCTAAAAATAAATATGGATAAATCGAAGGTAATGATACATAACCATGCTGAATGCGCCCTTTTTCAGGTGATGAAACGCTAGAACAATTAGAAGAATATAACTATCTTGGCCAGATGGTCAGAGCTGATCCCAACCACAAGAAACAATCTGGCACAGAATAGGAATGGGTTGGTGTGCATTCGGCAAGCGATCCCAATAACGAATAGTAAATTCCTTCTATCCCTGAAAAGAATGGTACACAACCAATGCGTGCTGCCAGTGATGGCATATTAAGGGGAAAAACTTGGCACCTTACGAAACAACTGGAAAGCAAACTGAGGTCGGCCCAGTAAGCCATGGAATGAATAGCGATAGGAATAAAGGCCCATTCACACTGCGACGAAAGCGACGGGAATTCTGTCGCTTTGTCGCACGGCGTCAAAAATTGGTCCTGGCCATTCGACAAAACAATCGTTGCGCAACAAAGCTACGGAATTCCCATCGCTTTTGCTCGCTTTCGTCGCAAGTGTTCACTTAGGGACAGGAAACGAGCATCGTGGATCAGGGAAGTTGAGTAGAAGATATCATAGTTCAAATTTTAAAAAATAAACGGACTTGGGATGGCCACGTAGTGAGATGAACCGACAACAAGTGGACCCCGAGGGAAACAAAATGGATACCAAAAGATGGGACTAAAAGAAGGGGAAGGCCAATAACTCGATGGAGAGACGAAATAAGGAATTCGGAGGAAAAGAATGGACTAGGGCAGCGCAGGGCAGGTGGAGGTCCACGGTAGAGGCCTTCGTCCTTCAGTGGGCCTAAGTAGGCTGTTGTTGATGATGATGATGTGACTGCATGCTCAATTCTCAGCACCAGGTAGCTACGAATGTGCTCTGCTGCAGCTATTAGCCCCCCTATGCAGCGCGCCACTGCGTGTTCCTATAACTCGTGTCGCGACACACGCCACAACGGTTGTGGTTATTCATAATGCTCGCTGAGCTTCTTCCTGAATCTGCGAGTGTCTCTGCATGCCGTGACTAATCTAATGCATCGCTCCTCAGTTATGGCAATGCCTGCTCCCCTAGACAAACCATTGGTATCTCCCCATTCAACTGCAAAACAAGGGGTTGTACTTGCTGACTCCAAAAGGGATTTTAGCAATACGAGGGACAATAGCCCTCAATGTGGGACACTCCTGCGAGTCGCGGGACGGGTGGTCACCCTAATCATACATCCTGTCAGAAAACCATGGAAGCAACCATGTGAAGATCAATTGTGTATGGTGCTCACATCAGCAGCAGCTTTGCGTGTCACAACAAAACGTGTCCAAACATCTCACCGAGCAGAAACCATACCGAAGTGACTGATGGAAACAATTTTTTTCTGCTTCGCAATTGTGCTTCAGAAAGAGCAGCTGCTTCTCTTGCCGAGTGGTGTAAGGTGCTGCTAGATGCAATTCTCAGCAAATAAGGCCGGGTTCGGACTGTTGCCGCAACTGCCATAATAACTTTAAAGAATTAAGTCGTTTCACGTCTCAGCCAACCAAACTGCGTGACATGTTGTTTTACGTTCATACATCACGATATGGCTTTTGCGTCGGTAGTCTGAACATAGCCTAAGGAGTTCGGAGCTTACATGGCTGACAGGATTTCGTCTCCTCATTGTACACGTAGTCGTCAAAGCACTCGCAGCGGCTTTGTGATGATGTTCGGGAGCAGTACATATTTGCATCCAGTTTCGAGCACTCCCTACTGTCCAAGCACACTTCCAAATGTCGGCGCACTACAAGAAGAAGAGAGACGGGACAAAGCACGTCAACCACTGATTGGGCCACCAACCGTGAAAACACTAGAAATGCACTAACAAGTGGGAGGCAATACACTGACAAGCACTGTGTCGGGTGCCACGCCTTAGAAAAATAGTGCAACAATGAGGGACTAAAATAAATAAGCAGACGACAAGAATTGTTCATTTGAGTACTACATTTCTGCACAGTTTATTTCAGTATGCTACTGACCCCAACTCATACAGCCTGCCGTGTTATCAGCCCGAGTAGGGCACTCAGCAACATAAACATTTAGTACTGTCAGTTTGCAGCCAACAAGCAGTCAATGACATGTCTCCGGGGCTAAATCAAACTTCGTAACCCTACCACGCACTCAAAGATAATACAAAAAGTTCTTCGTATAGCTTTAGAACCACGGGAAGAAATAAAAACACTGAAATTTCTAAACAAGCAGCACTTTTTCACAACTTTGTCCTAGCCATAGAACATGAAGCCGTACTAGAGACAAGTCAGAAATAATTTGTTCATTGAGCTTGCAAAATAACTTGCTTTCATTTATTTTTCAAATGTCCTACTTAATTTTTTTTTACACATTTGTCACGGTGTAAGTGTCACAGTGTACAACTGCTCACCTCCACAATGCTGAAGTTTCGGCTCAAACAACTTCAAAGAATACTGACTTGTTAGAAAAGATCCAAAGGAGAGCTATTCGGTTTGCTTATTCAAAATTTCATCCCACAGATTCAGTTTCCGAGCTCATGCCTAACAACGGAAATCAGAAGACAGTTTCGTTGCCTTAAATTATTGTATTTACTTTATCACCGCAAACTTGCTTTGGACACTGGTTGAATTTAATACAAAAAAAGTCGACTCCAGTCAAGGCCGCTGAACGCTGCTTCAAATGAAGCGGGTGCAATGCACTCACTCAGCTACAGCTGGGGGCTACAGTGAAACATTGAAGAGGGATTATAACGACGCCATAACAAAGCGTGTCCGCGGCATGACACTACTGAAGAGAACAGATGTGTTTGCTAGCACAAGCTTCCCAAAATCGCTAGACAGTTGCTCACCCTTTGCACACCTCCGTTCAGATACCTGCACAGGATAGTCTGGCTTGCATTTGCAGATATTGTTGGAATCACAATAGGCGTGCCTGGCGAGGCAAATGGTGATGAAGGTGCATTTGCTTCCAATCTGTGCGAAACCTGAGAACGAGAGAAAAGCAAACAAGCTAGTACGCAACCTTGCTTACTTGCAGTAAGCAAGACACTGGGTGCAGCCGCGTCTACTGCGTCGATCAGCATCGCTGATCAATAAACGCGATGCAGAGCACAGAAACGAATGCATGCCCCTGTTGTGCGACAAGAAATGTGAAGGCTAGCTGGTAATCTAATCTATGAATTTGAACAGGCGCTGATTGACACGGGACACAAGATCATGGTAAGACGTTCGCATTTTTTTTTTTTTTTTTGTCCTCCGCTAATCGGGCAAATTCAAATTGGTGGTGTAACAAGATTCGAGAATTCCCACACAGTCAAATCAGCAACGACAGTTTAAGAGCGATAGACAACCTGATTTTTCTCAGCGAGGAGCTCAAGCAGCAAGTCTTCCTGGAAGCCCATATAATGAGCTATTTGCTCACTTTAATTAGCGGTACTAAAGCTTTCCGGATGCCACAACCAACCGGCGCAATTATCTGGAGAATTCCAACTACTTGCTTGCCCATTAACTACCTTCTAGGAAAAGCGGAAGCGCACCTCCGCCAATCTGCGCCAGAAGTTGCGGATTAGAAACAGCCCGGTGACTTTGAACACTCTCCTTTTTAAGTTGAGGACAAGGCGTAAATGCGGCGTTCGCCAGGATGACGTCAAGAGAAGAGGGTTTTTTTCACCCCTGTTTGTTCGAAACGTTTTGTAGGAACGCGAACTAAACAAGGTACGGTCTGGCCGCGCCTCGCGGAGGCACCGCGCTAACGTTGAACGCGAAACAAAGTTCACTCACTTGTTCCAAACAGCAGAACAAGCTGGGCGCAGGCAAAGACCCGTTCCCACTTCGCATACATGGTGGTGCCAACTTCAAGCGCGCACACGGAATGACTACTAACTGTCTAACTCTTGTCCACCCCTTGCACAACACCACAAAACCACAAAACATCCGAGAAAATTGCACTGACGTTCAAAACATGACGTCCGAGGCTTGTTCAGAAGTTGGCGCCATCTAGGAATGCTTCTCAAAAGCAACCTAACTGAAAGTTTGATAAAATTTTCAGAATCCACTGCAAATATTTAGGCGTTTTTTCCGCCCAAATGTGCGAGTCGTTTAAAATAATCTGCAACATATGACAGCAGTAAAAAGTTTGCAAATCGGAAATAGGGTGTTGCCAAAACTTCCGGCTTTTCTTCTTTATGCGAACTTTTGGGGTTGATACAGCGATCGAAATGGTGGTGTAACAGCATTCTCGGCATCGTCTGGCTTTAGGCTTATATTGACGTAATACACGATGAGCAACAACACAGCTCTTCAAAAAGCCATCGACTTGGTGACAAAGGCCACCGAGGAGGACAAGAACAAGAACTACGCCGAAGCGCTGCGCCTGTACGAGCATGCGGTGGAGTACTTTCTTCACGCTATCAGGTACGAAGCTCAAACCGACCGTGCGAAAGAAAGCATCAGATCCAAGTGTGTACAGTACCTGGACAGGGCGGAAAAGCTGAAGGAGTACCTAAGCAAGAACAAGACCAAAGAAAAGAAGCCCGTCAAGCAAGGCGAGAGTGACAAGAAAGAAGGCGAAAACAGCTCGGACAGCGACGATGAGAACCCCGAGAAGAAAAAGCTCATGAATCAACTCGAGGGTGCCATCGTCATAGAGACACCGAACGTCAAATGGTCCGATGTCGCCGGACTGCACGCAGCCAAGGAGGCTTTGAAGGAGGCTGTCATCCTGCCCATCAAGTTTCCCCACCTCTTCACGGGTAAACGCAAGCCCTGGAAGGGAATCCTGCTCTTTGGACCTCCCGGTACGGGAAAGTCTTATCTGGCCAAGGCGGTGGCCACAGAAGCTAACAACTCGAGATTCTTCTCCGTGTCTTCGTCACACCTCGTCTCAAAGTGGCTGGGCGAAAGCGAAAAGTTGGTGCGTAACCTCTTCGAGATGGCTCGCGATCAGAAGCCGAGCATCATCTTCATCGATGAAATCGACTCCCTGTGTAGCACTCGATCCGACAATGAGAACGACGCGACGCGTCGCATCAAAACTGAGTTCCTGGTGCAGATGCAGGGTGTCGGCAACGACAACGACGGCATCTTGGTGCTGGGAGCCACCAACATACCCTGGGTCCTCGACTCGGCCATACGGAGGCGTTTTGAGAAGCGCATCTACATTCCGCTGCCGGAAGAGCCTGCCAGGATGCACATGTTCAAGGTAGGAAGTACAAAATGAATCAGCTTGGCTTCGCGTTCAGCTGGTAGCGTTGCGCCTTTCCGGTTGACTCAAGTGCGCTCATTGTCTGCTAGACGAGTCTGTTGGGTAATATGTGAAGCACCGGGAGGCTTCTTGTTGCTTTAGTAGCGTTTCAGCCGGAGCTGTGGCAGAACAAGTATTATCAAGGAGCCATTCAAATTCCATACAAAGGGTAGCTCCAAACTCGTTGAAATGGCTAAGCAAAATGAAAACGTATTGTTTCAGTGTTTCCAAGGGTGAGAGTCTTTTGAATAACTTGTCACTGTGTGGATTGTACTTAGTGGCACTGCATGTCATTATGGTAAGGGAGACTTTAGCTGTCATAAACAAGCAGCAGTGATTGCATCATCCGTTTACTGCATTGGCCTCGCCACACACGAACCTTGTCGCTCTCTCTCTCTCTGCCCGTAGCTCCATATTGGCAACACGCCGCACATGTTAACCGAAGAGGACTTCAAGCAGCTGGCCAAGCGATCAGAAGGCTTCAGCGGAGCCGACATCTCGGTGCTCGTGCGCGACGCGCTGATGCAGCCCGTCCGCAAAGTGCAGACAGCCACCCACTTCAGGAGGGTGCGGGGGCCATCCCGCAGCGACCCCAACATCATCGTGGACGACCTGCTGACCCCCTGCTCTCCCGGTAGCCCCGGTGCCATCGAGATGTCCTGGATGGACGTGCCGGGAGAGAAGCTCCTCGAGCCGACTATCACCATGGCTGACATGCTGCTGTCCCTGTCCACGGCCAAGCCCACCGTCAACGACGCTGACCTCGGCAAGCTGAAAAAGTTCATGGACGACTTTGGCCAGGAAGGCTAAGAGTGGCGGGGCCCGCCAGCAGCAGTGAGCAGCGACGCACCGGGCTGCCGCGCCATCCTGGTCATGATCTTCCGGTCGTCGGAACCACCACCTCACTGCTTGCCCGCGAGTGTACGGAGCCTCAGTGGCAAAGAACTGAAAAGCTTGCGCTCCCAGTGTCTGACCGATGCCACCATTAGGACACCGGCGGCACGAGGGCCAAGTGTTTCAAGACGGTTGTCTGTATTGCAACAGCCGCAAGTGGCTGCGTTTGCCGTCGAGGTCTTAAATCGATAGTTTTGGCTTGAAGATGTCTAAGCTAGCACGCACAAACCCCTCCCAAAAATTTGCTGTATCTGCTCGTAAGACTGCCTTGTCACTCGCCGGCTGGCAGAAGTAGCCCCATGCCCTAATGCGTATTGAGCACGGCAAACGAATTGTTGTTTGCTGCATTGCGACTTAGCAGAGCTGTCTTAGTGGAAGCAGCAAGCCTGGTGTTTGTTGTCGCACGCTGAATTTGTGCACTGCATTCAGGAGCACTATTGCTAAATTTTTGGGCTACTTCCCGCTAGCTGCATTCTCATGCGCGACGTACACAGAACACCGCAAGCCTGCAAGGTTGTTGCACACTGTTGTGATGAGAAGTGTCAACCCTTTTTCGAGGGGTGGCTAAGCCTGCCTGTGCTGTAATTGCGTTATATAATGGTACCCTGAATGAAGCACAAAGTTGTGGAAAGTTGCTTCCTACAAAAAAAAGTGAAATTGAGCGCTGCCTTCTATCCGGTAAGCGTGGCGTACATTTTTACTAGATGCGATTGCAGAATAAGTCGCCGGAGTGGCGAGTGATTTTTATGAGGTGATGGTTCGGTGACTGTTTCGCCACATTTATGTTTCTTTTTTTGTGTGGTAATGGTGCAGTGGTAACAAGCTGTAGATGTATTGCCAGCACTACCCATTTGTAACACAGTCCTGAGGCATTCTGCAAAGTCTATGGATAGCTTGTTGTTGTTATGGCCCAAGACCATTCCCGCTGAAGTGGCGTTTTAGATCGACCATATTTTTCTCAGAGCTCTATAGAATGCCTCTCTGCAAGTGTGTACCACCGTACGGAGCACAGCTTCCCCGGAATTTCTAACGCTGAAGTTATGCCAATGATGCGCTACCTCCCTTTTTTGTGCTTTGTGAATAAACGGCTTGAGCAGTGTACGGTCATGAATTCTGGAAACATGCTTTTTGAGACACATGATACAAGTACAATAAACTTTGAAGGCAGTCGCTGGTTTTCTGTGACCTACATTGCTAGGGCTTGTAGATTTCATACACATCAGATGTGCTGACACCTCGTAACACCCAGCAGCTGCAACACCGAATGCATCATTTTGAAAGAATCCTGGGAAGCTTTAGGTGGCACGTGGGTCTTCGACCAAAAAATTTATTTTTACAGTTATGATGATGAAAATTGGAACACATGTAGTTTTTGATTCTAATTGTAGATATAAAATTTGTTTTTTGTGTAAAATGGCTACATCCAAATTTATTTGGATTTTATATTTATTTTTTGAGAGCCTTTGTAAAGAAACTGCCGGAGGGATGCAGCTGAACAAGGTACCACTGAACTGTGCACAAATAAAGGAGTGTAATAAGATTAACATAATTCTATCTGCTATGTAGCAAAAGTTTCGACTGTTTGAAGTTTGGGCCTAGAAGGCAAAACCGGTTTTACTGGTTCCCACCTTTCAAACCCAAACTTTAAAACGGTTGTAACTTCTGTTACAGACCAGATAGAATGATGATGTAGTCTTATTGCACTCCTTGATTTGTGCACAGTTCAGTGGTACCTTGTTCAGCTGCATCCCTCTGGCAGTTCCTTTACAAAGGCTCTTAAAAAATAAATATAAAAATACAAATAAATTTGAATGCTGCCATTTTACACAAAAACAAGCTTCATATCTACAATCGCAATGAAAAAATACCTATGTCCCCCAATTTTCATCATCATAACTGTAAAAATAAAGTTTTCTGGTTTAAGACCAGTGCGTCCCTTCTAGTAAATAAGGCTGTGTACACGGAAAGAACACATGTTGAAGGGCCATGAAAACAAAATGCAAGTTTAGTTCATTCAGAAAGCTGCTTTGTCCCAATAACAATAATGTAAATTGATTGATTGTAGGGTTTAACGCGCCGACGCAACGCAGGCGATGAGGCGCGCCGTAGTGGAGGGCTCCGGATTAATTTCGACCACCTGGGCATCTTTAACGTGCGCCGAAATCTCGTACACACGGGCATTTTTGCTTTTCGCCTCCATCAGAAAAGCGGCCGCCGCGGCCGGGAATCGAACCCGCGACCTAGTGCTCAGCAGCGCAACACCTTAGCCACTGAGCCGCCACGGCGGGTAAAAATAATGTAAATGTTGATGCGAACTTGTGACAGCTAAGCTAAATACTAAGATAACAAATGGCGTAGTGGCAACTCATCAGACACCTGCCAGGTTGTTGTTATGTAGCAAAGACTTGTTTTTGTGGTTGACAGTGCTAGCTTAAAGCACCAATATGCTTCTAGTCCTTTTTGTATCACTTGAATGGTAAGTGTCTAGGAAAAAGCTTGGAAGTATTTCAAAATCTCATGTTTTCTTTCGGCCAAAGGAACGTCCTTCAGGGCTGGAGGCTAGTTCTTTAAAATCAAAGTTATGTCTTCATCTCCTTTAAATTTGGAATGCCTTCAAGGCACCCAGTCCATCCTAAATTTTTTACGTGCATGTGCATGTTTAGTGCAGATGTTCAAATAAGCTGTCATTGAGCAAACCTCTGCGGAAGTAATGATCGCAGAGAGCCAACAAGCATGTAGAACCTTCTCCAGTGATTTTATATCACGACCTTCCAGACAAACTCTTCTGCAACACATCCCCGAAGAATTATTTAGGCTCCAGCCCGCTGAGTATTCCAACGGAGCTGCCCACCAGCACGCCTGAGAATTGACCCATTGGGCAAGCCAGGCACTTGCCGTGCAATGACAGGTCTGCCCCCTATTATCTTTCCAAGAAATCGCGCAGCATTACCATCTGGAACGAACAATATGTCCCCCTGTGCACAAACTCCTCATGAAGCAACAAGAACGTTACCCTTGAGGCATCCAAACCAACACATTTCCCCACCCCTTTAGAGCCCACAATGCCACTTCTACAAGGTTCTGGACATACTCTGCGATATCATATGGTGCTGTGATAAGAACCCCAACCTACGCCCCCTGCCCTGAGCACTGGGAGAGAGCACTGTCCAGCTTGGACCATGACGACCAGCTTTAGCTGGTGAAGAGAGCCCAAGAAGCCAGACTGTCTTGAGGGGTCCTGAAATGAGGTCTCTCCCCGAGGCTAACTGCTCCATAGAGGCATTTATTCGTCCTCCTCCTGTCAGTACTGGGGCCTGAACCCTGTCTTCACTATTTCCAAACCAGAAATCCAACGTGCCGCAATTCCTTTTAATTCAGAGGCACAACTGTAACTGCAGTGTTTCACATACAAGTTTTTCACAGCCCAACAAAGTATTCACTCGTCTTTGTTTGTAATTTTTCTTCACACCTGAAAGCAGCACTTTTCCATTGAATTCAATGGCAAAACATTCAAAGGCAGTTCGGCTGCACCAACCACAGAATATTGTGCCAGAGCAGGATACATTTCTGCTTTTGAAGTGTGGTCCCCACTGTGGGTATGCAGCACTTGAAACTCCAGATACACATCATTTTGCTGGAGTGACATCAACAGCTGCCTGGCATGTGCTGGAGTTTTCAAGCCAAGATCTAATATACCGCCTCGAGGTCTTACGACGTCAACGTGTACTCGCACCTTGAAGTACAATTAGTACTTTTTCCAACAAGTGCCGGTTGACAATGTTAGACCTCGCTGTGCGACATTAATCCGAAGGTCCTACGTTTAGGCTTAATGTGAGGTAACCTTTACTTTTATTTAGCCTTACGATTATTTGCAAAACAACGTCATATGTTTGTCTGTCTCTCTCTCTCTCATTGTATGTCAATCCACAGGTACCAGTTAAAGGGACACTGAAGTGATATGTAAACATTGCGGGATTACTAGCGTAAATTGTAGTACGAAGTCCCCAGGCCATGTTTCGACCACTCTGGGTGCGTTTACGCGATTTTATTTAGTAGAAAAATTCATTCGAAAATGTTGTACTCCTCTCTTTACGCTCGCCCATTTTCTGTGGCGTTTTCGTGTGACGTCGGGAGGAGTAGAGCTCGCAATTGGCTGCGCTACTGCACGGCTCCCCGGGCTTCAGACAGAATCAGTCGGCCCAGCGTTTCGTCCGCCGGCCGCCGACGAGTCGTCGCAATTCGTTCGCTCAATTGAAACGAAGCCAAGACACGTTTGTGAATGGAAGAATGTGCCTTTCTTTACTTGGTTAGTTTGTACACTGTATCTAGCTCCAAGTCAAGGTCGCTTCACACAAGCGCTGCACAAGCGCACATGTGACGCTTCGCTGACTGGTATGCCAGTAGGAAAATATAAGGACTCTTGAAGGCGGGAGAAGAGTCAGAGAAGTCAATATAGGTACTAAGGAAATAAAATCAACTGATATTTGTATCGTACAGCGTAAAACTAGGGTGCGCGAAGCACTTTTTTGCGCTGGGCGGACAAGCACAGCGACCAGCAGCACGACTACGCATCTGCGAACGCTTTTCCGTCTAAGAAAAGCAATTGCTAGACGTGAGATATTGTGGAAACTTGGGGGATGCTTACTGCACGAGCGCAAAACAATAAATAGTCACATAAGCTGCTTGGAATGCTAAAACTAAATAAAAGTGTAAACTGGTTATACATTATATACCTTATATTTCCCAGTTCAGCAGTGCGCGCCTTTGGCCGAGTGGTTTGGAGCTCTATAGTTATGTCATCGCAAGGGTTTTGGTCACAGGTTCGAATCCCAACCGGTATGTGTTTTTTTTTATAAGTTAACTTTTCTGTTTTCCGCCGATGTTTTCTATACTGAGTTCGCCTTTTTTTGGGCTGCAACGTGCGCAGGCTGGCACTGGCGCGCTAGCGAGTTCTCGTTGGCGTTGCTGCTGCCATAAGCACCGACTGCTTGCGGGCAGTGGGCACAGGCCAGAATCAACAGACCCTTGGCCTGGTGCGAACACGCTTTTTACGATACAGGCATGAGTGAGGCAAGCTCCAAATATGGGGGAAAAGCGCATGGCATTTGAGCGTCTGCGGGGACGCGGAGGGCGTTCATGCACTGCGTAGGCCTCGGCTAGTGAATGCTACGATTCCAAGCCGTCCTGGGAGGCTTATCTTATGCATTTTACAGCCGACAACATGGCAGAAGCGCGGTACGATGATTACTAAGATATTGAGAATGCCCATCCAACAACGCCATCGGTTCTGTTTTACAGAACTGAAACCGAAACTTGTTTGATTGCTAACCTTGGGTATCGTCCAATCACGGCGCCCCCTCCTCCCAACGTCACAGCCTTAGTTGGTGCGGCCGCCGCAAACCGCACATGGTAGTTTTTCTTCTTTCGCGCTTTGTAAAGTAATTACCGATTTGTCAACCGGATAAACGATGAAAAGTGTGCTAATTTTAGCCAGTCTACGCAGTGCAAGCAAAAACGGGAGCTTGACAAATTCACTTCAGTGTCCCTTTAAATACGTTTGATCTTAAATCAGGACGTTAGGGCAAACTTTGGGCCGTCCCGTATTCGTGTTGCCTCCCCCCAGCCCCTCTGCTGCTTGTCAACCTTTGTGCAAGCAAGTTATACGCTGGGAAACACAGGAGGCTTTACGAATGAGGTGGCAAACCTTTCACACTAAAACAGGCTATTGCTGGCTGTTCTAAAGAGTCATCTGGTGTGAAGAAAACTGTCTCGGGCCTCGCTCGTAGGCTGGACACTGCACAACTGCCTGTTAAATTCAGGGCAAAAGCAGCAAGCCACGTGCCAGGAATAACTCTACAAATATTCTGTTTCCAATTCCTGAATTGAATTTATTTGCAGAGCCAGCTGCAAGTGCACATGCAGCAGCTGCAGTTGTTTCACATGCGCACACAATTGCATTGCTCCAGCAATACTGGCTTGCTGTCTTGCAGAGTGGGACGCTACGTGAACTTTCCAATGCTTAAAGGGACACTAAAGTGAATTCGTAAAAGTATAATTCGGGGCTGAACTGAGTAGGTTAACCTGAGCAATTCTTTCTATGAGCGTTTAGTGAAAGTTTGATCGATATTCCATCTGTACGGGCAAAGGAAGAGACAACACTGCCCACAGCCGCCTCACTGACCAAAGTAATGACATTGCACTGGTCTGCACTGCGTCTTCATGCCATCTCAGCCTTCAAAAATCTGATTTTCAGCTAATGCATGCTTGATATCAACTTTTCTTTGTCCATGCACAAGTTGTGCAGGTTGGACACGATAGAAATCCGCTAAATCTAGCCTTGCAGACTTGCCAGTGCCTCGTCACAGGCTATGTTAGCAAACCAGCAGGGAGAAGAGTGCAGGGGAAACAGCACTTTGGAATGCACTTTTCCTTTGAAAAATTGTGCGTAAATTGGCCCGAAACACTTTGAGCTTGGCCTCTGCATTCTATACTTTAACCTCGGAGGTTATTTAGACAATGTTTAAACCTAGTGTACCTTTAAATTTGCAGCATCCATGTCTCGTCTGTCAATTTCTTTTTCTTGCTATCCATTCATATTTTCCGTTATGTTCTTCAACCCAATTCCTTGTGTTGTACAATTCAATATGTTGGCTTTAGCACGATCAATTAGCACTATCAAGCCCAACCTCTGCCTATCCCCCGTGTTGGTGTTACTTTGGTGAGAGAGACAGAGAGAATGAACAGAAACCAAACCATGCCAGCTCCAAACAGACCTGCACAACTTGGTGTTGATGTTGCCATGGGAGCGGTCTGGCTTCCATGTTTCACAGAAGACTCACATTGCTTAGTTACCACAAAGTGTTTTCCAACACACACTCACTTGGTGGCTGGCTCTGTGTCGTATCAATGCAGACCAGTCGTTCAATCGCTTGCTTGCTCTCTCCCCTATTTGGTGGCTTGATCATTTGGAAGGCATACTTTCAGATTATACGCACTCAGCGTCTTTCTCAAGAAAAATTCAACTGCCATTTTTTTTCATTAGTTCATGTTTTATTGCGGCCAACATAACAGTTAAAAAGAGGACAGTTAATCTTTTTTTTCATTCGTCACGAGACTATTGACTCTGTACAAATAGTATTAGCTGATAAATTAACACTTGTACACAAAAAAGCATCCCAATGAACTTTTAAATGAGATAAATGGTCCTGCAGAAGTCCTAAAGGCTTCCTAGACCTATTAGTTTCTTAGAAGTGGCTTTTGAAGGGAAAATCATAAAGAGACTGGGTACTATCACTGTATGGTACATTTTGTAAAGGATTATGGTACAGCGACAACAATGTGTAATATATGTACAAAACTTGGCACAAAAGGAATACGTTGTTGGAAGCAGTGGCATTAACGAGAATGCGTGCCATGTCCGCAGTCAAAGTAAATGTTGCTGCCTTACTAGTGTCATCTCATTTTCATGCAACAATACCCGTCTTTCAAGATGAAAAGTGTCAGCTCATAGGAAAAGTGGTCAGTGTTGTGATTTCGTAGTCAAGATTGGTCTTTCAAAACAAAGAAATGCTTTTTTCTTTTCTGAGAGAAGTAAATTGTACGAAAATGAATGAAACACATATCACAAAAGTCTAGCACACTCACAGTCACACAGTAAATGCTCGAAAGGAGAAGAAACGTACAAACACGCATTACACAGCTCAAACATTAAATATATGTGAGGCATGGCCACACCCTCTAGTGTAAAAAGAACATTTACAAGGCCATCACACCCAACGCACAATTCAACAAACAACGACACATATAAAAAAAAACACATTTGTTAAAAAACAGCCCTGAGTTTTGAAACACGTCTGCCTTGGTAAAACACCTTGCATTTGAGGTGGCATCCTACTTTGGCAAAAAACGAGCTTTCCAGAATGACGCCACGAGTCAAAGAAGAATGCAGCCAAGGGAAGGGGGACCCGTTCTCAAGGTAAAGGCTTGAGAGAACACTCTTGGGATGAGTTTCTTTTTTTTTTCCTTCTTGGGGGGTAGAAACCGCAGTGCTGCAAAAACTATGGCAAAGGAACCTTATGACACCACGATACACCCTGAAACAATGGCCAAGGTGGTATGCCCAGGCAGCAAGATAGGATCCAAAAAAAAAAAAAAAAAGAACAGCCAAGAAACAGATGAAAAAACAAAAACTACTGTACTTGGCAAGTTTTCTTTTTGAATACAGGTAGAAAGTACGGCAAAAATGGTGTGGGTGACATGAGAAATTTGCAGCCAACATGCCAAAGCAGTCGCTCTACACAGGCGCGTTGTAGCAGAGGATGCTGGTTCAGTGAATACTTGCTTAAAACAAGACATTGGGGGTCTGTTTAGAGGTGAAGGCGATTTCGGCCCATGTTAGAAAACCCCAAGTGGCTATAATTATCCTCTGTCTCCCAATACACACTGTTACACACAAACCATAAATTTGAATTATTGCCCACTGAGCCACCTCCAGTGCCAGTGAAGGCACAGACATGATTTGAAGCACCACTGCTTCCACGGCGCATTCATTCTCAGTGGAAAGGCCTGAATACTTGCAGGTAAAGCTGTGGGAATGAAGTCCTTACATGGGAAGAACAAAGGCAAGACACACACGCCCACAGCCTTTGCTTCAAAAGGTACTTGCGGTTGCAAGGACAATTAGTACACCACGTTCACTGCCTGGGCACCCACAGCCAAAAAAAGCCAACCTGAAGCACTTCTAACAGGCAAACACAACCCCCAGTGGAAACCTTCTTAAGGCCGTCACAGTGCTACTACCCTCCCTGTTAGAGCTCAACGCTATCATACACAGCCTCGGCATTCTGGGAAAAAGCTGCAGCGACAAAAGTACACCCGGTTTTATGGGAAGGAAGACAAAAAGGGCCAAGGCAGAGCAAAAGTTCAGGCACAGCCACAAGTCAGTCGGTGCCCTCTGTCTTCCCCTCTTCTTTTACCAGCACTTGGTGCCATGTTGACAGCAAAAATGCACTGCACCTAGCGAGTAGACAACCACCCTTGGCACGCCGCCGCTCAGCACTCTGAGCAGATTATTAGGATGACACGTAGGAAAGAGGAACTTGGGTGCACAACATGAGGAGCTGTCACGCCACAATGGCCAGGTCTGCCTCATCTTCAGAGCTGTTGCGTGCCCTCACAGTCTGGTACTTGTCTGGCAAAAGCATGTCCTCTTCGTCTGATACTTCGTACCTGGAGTGCAAGACAGTTCAGTGTCATCGAACGAAACAGCAGTGGCATGTTCAGGGCACCTACACTTTAACAAAGCAGACATCAACGGTGGTCGTGCAGCACTCAGTTTGAGCTCACTGGATGTTGGCAGCAAGGCTGGCAATGGTTACTGCCGTGTTATCGCCATGCCATTCTCCACTACACAACAAAATCAAGGCTCCCTAGGAAGCAACCTGAATGGCCGGAGATACTCTAGCACTGACTTTGTTTAGTTACGGTACTAAACGAACACTGAAGAGAGTTATAAAGGTTGTTGTATTACTTTACCCGATTTAGAACGTGCAAGCCGAGCTTTTTATGTTTTTTTGTTTTCTCTTATATTCATTTTTTCACCAGCAATGTGGGTTGCAAAGTGTCATTCCCCAGCACCATCCTCCCTGCCGGTTTGCTGACATCAGCTATACAGTAAAACCTTGGTACAAGAGTCACAAGAGACAATTGGTTATAAGAGACATTTGAATGAAAGCGGTTTGGTTGGTTTTCTTATGTTTGTCATGTTAGCAACATTGCATACAAGAGACCTTGGTTACAAGAGACACGCTTCTTGGATCCCTTGAGTGTATCTTGAAACGAGGTTTTACTGTAACAGCACTCGAATTGCCAGCCTGTATAACCTGCACAAGCTGTGCATGAACAACCAAGACGTCAGTATAAACTATAGAATGGGTGAAAAGTGAAATTCTAAAGGTTGAGATTGCACGAAAATACCGTATTTGCACGTAAATAACGCGACCTCGAATATAACGCGAGGGAAGCACTTTTGGCCCTTCTGAAAATGAAAAAATATATATATATTACGATTACAACGCGAAGTAATGTGAAATTGTCACAAGGCCCAGCAGCCTCACGTGCAAGCTCTCTGTCTTTGATTTGCTCAAGCTCAGCGTTTACAGGCAAAAGCTGGTCACAACGTTCGCGGACGAATTCTGCCAGGTCATTCTCGAGTTTACGGTAGGGGCCATTCTTGGGTCCACAGAACGCTTTACGAGCCGGTGCAGCTTAAAGATGCGATCACGACACTTCCTTCAACCTCGAATGGTTGCTTTGCTTAGTCCGAGATGCCGCGCCACACTTGAATTTCTCTGCTTTTTGGACAGCAGGATCGCCCGCTTCTTACATGCGGCGGTGTACTGATTTTGCCTGTTTATTGCAGCGGCTTAGAAGGCAGAAGCAAGCACGAACAAAACAAACCAACCAATGCTGTGCCGCAAGCGCGTTAGTTCTCGCATCCGGACCAGACCGCCTGGTCATGTAACCACTACCAACGTAGCCAATGGCGTTCTCGAGAGAGGCCGGCACCGAAGTTGACGCCGAGAGCAGCGAACTCTTGGCAAGAAAAATCCAGGGGTAGAAGAGCAGCGGGTTTGTGGCTCACGTTCCAGGCATGATGGTACGAGGCTTGTGCCAAGGACGAAGGTATTTGAAGGAAGAAAGGTGAGAGAAAAAGCTCGCGCTATGTTCGAGCCCGAATATAACCGGAGGGGTGTTTTGGAGGAACCAATCGCGGGAAAAAAAAAATTCACGTTATATTTGAGCAAATACGGTACATTGAAAACCATAGTGACTTCCTTGCTGCCTATTAAAAGAACATTGGAGCATCTTGTAAAATTTTGCGGGCACCTATTAAGCTTCAAGTGTGCTTAGATCATGCCAATTCATTTTTATCACAATTATTATTTCTCCTTCCCAGCTCTCTTCTGTGCCTCTTTCAACGGCCAACCTCCTCTGCCTAAAGGCCCTTTCCCACCTCATTTCCAGCTTCTTGCAGAATAGCTTGCAAGTGGCTATGCACATCAAAAAACCTTCTGACTATTTCCCCCTTTGTAATCTTCCCAGCATTACAGTGTATGTACGTCCCGGTGTTGAGTCCTCCAGCTTTGAGCACACTCACCATGGTTTGGAGCTCTTCTTATTCTTTCTTGCTGCCAGGCTCATCTTCTTTGCCTAGAAAATCGAAGCAAGCACAGCAACTGTTAGGTAAATGAAGGTGCAAGCTGGACAACAGGACCATCAGAAAAGAGGCACTACTACATCTATGTTGTGTCTATTATGCCACACACAGTTGTCTCGCAAAACAATTTGCGCAGCCAGTCCAGAAAAACCATAAAAAGGAGGCGCACTATACAGGTCCTTGCAAATGACAGCCTGAATGCTGCTGGTGTGGCACGAAAAAGCAAGAAGGCTGGCTGCACTGGCTCCCTAGGAAAATGTACAGTGAAGTACCGTTTTGCAGAGGGCTGCCGGCTAGGACAAGCACCCGTAGCGGCAAAAAAACATTCCCTGCCTGAGCTACTCTACGCTAAGTAGTCACGGGTCAAAGGTGAAATGAGGAGGAGATTGGCACACAAGGGTGTGGGGTGCAGGAAGGGAAACTTCAAAGGGGCCCTGCAGACAAAATACAAGTTTGCTTTATACGAAAGATTTAGTGTTTTACAGTGCCCTCAGTGCTTGTCCAGCAGCAAATGATGCTTTATTCACTGAGAAATAAAACATTTTAGGCTAAAATCGCGATTCTCCTGCTAAATTGTGCGTTTTCGTGACGTCAACAATGATGTATCCGGAGAAGGGACCTAAAGTGAAACATAGCTTGCTGACCAGGGCTGCTCCGATCTCACAGACGGCTGTTTTGTTATCTTGTTTATCACCCACTTCCATAAATAGCGCTGCAATACCACTGAAGGGCCAAGAGTTCACACTTTGGTTCCGGCCAGACTTCTATACCTGCCATATTTTTATTAGGGTTCATACTAATCGTTTCCTAAAACATAAGCTATGACTCGACAAACATGGCCATGTAAGTGACCATGCCGCTTATGTCAGATAGTCAGTGTTGTGTCAGACAAGTCCAATGCGTTCGACAACTGTGTCTTCCGGCAAAGTGCCACACTAACTGCTTCAGTGTTTACATGTTCGTTCGTCAATTGTTCACCCCACAATTCTTACTGCTATAAAAAGAATGAGCCCTAAATTTAAGCGCAAATAGTTCATTCGACAAGCTCACAAGCCCTGCCTAATTTGTGACTGCTTTCACCGGCCTCAGCCAATCACACAGCCGGGTATATGACATCATAGGTTCTGTTGCGGAAAATGAGCTAGCGGGTCGCACGGCCATTCCCTTTTTTCTTAATTATTTAGATTATTTGAGAGAAGTTTACGTTAAAAGTGGTGTCAGTGTGATTTTAACAAGGCAATCTTTCGAATGAACCAAACTTGTGTTTTGTCTGCATGGCCCCTTTATTTGGGAGCACTAAAAGCTGAACAACATTTTTCAAATGAAAGATCACGCACATTTTTTAAGGCTCTTCTGGCTTCTGAACAGTGGCAAACGATGGCTGGTTTGTTTAGAAATGAATAGCAGAAGCCAGATTTGGGACAGTGGCGTTCTCACCTTGCCGCCACCACTGCTGCTGCTGCCAGCGGGAACAAGTGGCTGCTGGGTTTCCTGAGTGGATGACGCCTCCTGGGGCACCTTGGCTGCTTCGAGCACAGGAACGGCGGCACGCTTTAGCGCCTCCTGCGCGGCTTCTTCAATCTTGCTGAGGGGTGGCTGACGAGCGCTCTCTGTCTTGGACGCCTCGCTGGGAGGCGACAGGGCGCTCTCGGTCTTGGACACCTCGCTGGGGGCCGGTGACTGCCGCCCAGCCAACGAGGAATCTGGAGTGCGGAGCAGGAGCTCTGTGGGCGACAGCGGCTTGGCCAGCGAGAAGCCACTCGCCCGGCTTAGCGTCACGGGGCCTCGGCGGCCATCCTCGGTTTGCGACGCCGATGATGCGGGTCGTGACAGCGTTCCTGCACAAACAAAACAAAAACGGAGGCGGCGCTTGAGCGTTTCACTGCACAATATTAGCCAAGATTTGGTGCTACACATTTTTCAGTCTATTCTAATCCCAAAAGTAACTGCAAAATTGACAAAATTACATTTGAGCCGTTTTGCGCTCCTTTCTCGGTGCTTCTAAAAAATGTATCCCATTTTCACTGAATATCACTGTATCCTTTTCAATACACCCACCCGTATAAACTGTAACGCCTTCTGGATCCCTTAGGGTGCTTGATACCAAACAATGAGTGGTTCCATGTCACTCCCACTTAGCGCTCATTCAATTGAAAAATACTGCAGGTTCATAGCCTAGAAATGCACGTAAACAATAAAAGCGCAACCAGCAAGTTTACCTGTCATAAATATATTAATAATAGCCACAATTTTGGTTCCGTTTTTTGTACAAGACCAGGACACCAAATTTGCGACAAGGCTGAGAAGTTCCAGCAAGAACATCCACTAACCTCCGGTTGTCTTGGAAACGACCGAGTCCGGCAGCAGGATGCTGGGCTCCGGTGAACCGTTCCGGAGGTAGAGCAGCCCGTCCTCCGAAGGCGTGCCCTTGTCTTCCTCCCGCTCTTCTTCGACAGAAGGCATGGGGGACTGCGGGAGAACCTCCTCCTCACACGGCGGCACGGGGGGAGGACCCCTCCGTGGCAAAGTAGGAATCGGTGGCGGGGGAGGCGCCCCCGAGAACAATTCGTTCTCCTTGGCGACACTAGATGGCACACCGCTGCTGCTCGGAGCACTTGACAAGTCTGCACCGGAGCTGCGCGTGTATGTTTCGCGAAATTCCTCGGGGCTGATCTCTTCGCACTTGCGCTGCTGCTGCTGCTGCTGTTGTTTTTGCTTGGACTGAAAACGGCTCTTGAGAGAAAATTTGAGGAGGAAACCACTCCTCTTTTTGGCACCGGTCACACTGGGAGGAGAGGCATCAGCGGCCGAAGCTGTGTTTTCACAAGCGACAGCGTCGGCGGTACTGTACTGTTCTTTTGTTTCCTCTTCATCCAGGCCGACACTCTCTCGAGCAGCAACGTCTGGGGAGGCAGTGTTTGCCGAGGACACCTCGAGAGGGCACCTCTCTGCAATGCTAGTCCCACGAATCAGATCGGGCTCAGCAAAGCTCATTTGTTTCTCCGGACTCTTGGATTTTCCATCGCTTGCTGTGACTTCCTCTTTGGACGCGACTTCAGGCACGCTGGTGGCATGCGAGCACTCCTGAGACTGCTGAAATTTCACGCTCAGCTTGTATCCGCTCGAACAATCGGGCAGCTCCGCAATGTTGGTCAGAAAGATGGCTCTAGCCCTGCCGCCGCCCTCTTTGGGCACGCCTGCCATCGAACTCCACTGCTGGCAGTCTCCTTTCACCTGCCTCGGTTGCCGCCGCTCTGCCACGTGAAGCACTGCATTCTCGTTGGATCGGAACGACCCCGAGGAGCTTCCACAACTGTCTTGATGCAAGTCGTCTTCAGCATCACTGCTTGACGGCTCCAGCACTTCCAGGACTGAACACGTCTGGCCCTCCTGCCGAAGCTCAGGGTTGTTCTCGAACAGAACTTTGAGGCTGACGTTTTCCGGCGCTGATTCGAGTGACTCGCGCTGGTCTTTCGCACGTGCCCTGGATGCGCCGTGCCTTATGACGAGCGTGTTCGAGGTCTTGTTCTTCTTTGGAGTGGCCTGCTTGTCACAGAGGCCGTCCAAGAAGACCTGGACCTTGTCCCAGGAGCAGACCTCCTGTTCCCAGGGCATGCGGTTGGACGACGGGTGCTTGTCAGCGGCCGGTGCACTGAAAGTGTTGGGCTCCCCTCCGGCACTCTCGTCGTCTCCGCTCTCGTTGGATGCTGAGGTGCTCGAGGAGGAAGAGGCCGGCCTCACCGGCTGCACTGGAGGAGTGCTGCACTTGGCAAGCACCTGTGCAAACTGGGACCTGCAATACAGCAGTGGGCGCGAGGCATGTCTATAGCTGCTCTTCCTGCTTAGCTCTTTTGTAAAGGCGAAATAAGAAGAAATACAGTTGAGCCCACTCATAACGAACACATTGGGAAGCTGAATTCAGTTCGTTATATCCGCTTTTCATTATATCTGGACACAAAATCTATGTATACAAATGGTAATGGAAAACAAAGATTTGTTCATTTTAGCCGCTATTTCGTTATAACCAGGTTCGCTATAAGTGGGCTATACTGTACTAGGGAATAGTCACGTAAATAGTCTCACTGCACAGTAAGGAAGCCAACGGGACGATATCGCGATATCGGTACTAACAAAGGCACTTTACCGCTGCTGTCATAGGATTTCAGTATAGAAATGAAAGTACAATGCTTTTTCCAGTTCCATTCTGTACCCAGCATGTTATATCTTCCTTACACAAATAGGTTAGATTAGATACTCAGGAAAAGCCGACATTCAATACAGGTTCATTCAAGCAGATGGACAAGATGAGACATCAAATACTGCAACAGTGAATGACTCCGCCAGCACTCCAAGTAGTACCACTAATGCAAAGTAGGCATCACAGGCACTAACCTGAGAAGCTCCATGGGAGAGCGTGTTTCAATGGCGCCTTTATTGACTCGCAGGCGTCGCCATTTCTCTTCCAACTGCAGTAGGCGGCTCTCTTCTTCTGGAAGCAGCTTGAGTTGGGTGTTCTCCAACAAGGCCTGTAGCTTGGCTTGTGTCTGTTTGCTCTCTAAAGGCCTGCACAAGAAAGCATGAAGAAACATACAGCAGATATATCACAGCCATATCACAGCTGGTTTTATAGCAGTAATGCCCATTGCAACATCTGCAATAGCAAAAAAAATATTGAGGACATAAAGGCAGCCCTTAGGACCCCTAGGTATCCACTTTTGTGCACAGCTTCAAGCCAGCACATCTATTGTGTCACATGGTAGTGTTGGCATTTTTTCACATAAAAAAATTAAGAGCAAATCCACTTTCACAAAACTTTAAACCAACTGTATCACCTCTTTATCTGAATTGAAAGGTCACCACTTTTGCAGCTCTTTCGGGTGCGTTTTTTTCGTCAAAATGCTTTGTTTGTTTAGAAATTAATACTTAAAGCTGACATTTCTCTTGGCTGCTCCCACCAATTGTGTTGCTACGTCTGTCACACAGTGCACAATCTCACTTCCAACACGCACACACGCACACAGACTCTGGCACTAAGAGCCACTTTTTAGATTAGCATAGATAAACGGCACATTTATATAACTAAACAAAGGTCCTGGATATCCAAACACCTTCTCAGTTTTGCTTAGCACCTGACCATATAACCCACGCTCGCTCACTCACCCCGAGTGGGGGTCCCACGGCAGCGCTGAGGCACTGTCCGACTCTGCTCTGTCCGAGTTGCCCGAACACACGGCCTGGACATACTGCAGCATCTCTTCCTGCCTCCTCAGCAACCTCCGCGTCAGCACCAGCAACTGCACCGGACAAAAGCGGAAGGAGCGAAGCTGGTCAGTACTACGTGCAGGTTACGACACTCATAGACTCGAGATACTGCAACTAGATGAATGTTGGCACAGTGCAATAAAGAGACTCTGCTCTAGTTAAAGGGAGGTGAGAGGGGGAAGAGAGGGGTGAAGTGAATTCAGTCCAGCAACGCAAACCTCTCATGAATCACAGTGTTAGCCCACACCCCACAAGAACATGATCACCCCATCAACTCCGTGCATAGACCTGCCACCATCTGCTAAGTGCAAGTTAGCAAGAATGCTCATGAGGAGGCAGTTCTCTGTTACCCATCACACACCCACCACCACCAATGCAAGGCTAATCATAATCACACTTATGTCCAAAGAGTGCAATTTGCCTTTAATCATGGGTATGTACTAACCAGCTCAACTCCTGGTCTACCTTTTCGTTCTGGTTCATCCTCTAGTAGCCTGAGCAGCAGCAGAAGCTGCCTATCAATTGTTAACACTTGTGCTATGTGGGGAAGCCTGCTGCCACTACTGACGGCAGCTGGAAAGTTTCGGTGGTGGTTGTAAGGGACTACACAGTGGCGTGGCTGACACCATATGTATTGTAAAGGAAACATCGCAGGTGTGTTTTCAGCAGAGAATTTTTTGCAGTTACAGTAAAACCTCGTTACAAGAGACATTCAAGGGACCCAAAAAATGTGTCTCTTGTAACCAAGGTCTCTTGTATGCAATGTTCCCAACGTGGCGAACATAAGAAAACCAACCAAACCACCTTCATTCAAATGTCTCTTATAACCAAGTGTCTCTTGTAACAGTGTCTCTTGTAACGAGGTTTTACTGTAACATTGAAATAAATTCCTGCACTTAAGCTCATCAAACAAGGTTTAAATGAATGTCATTAAGAGCCTGTTTTTACTTTCAAGGTTCTTCAACAATCCAAGCTTTTATAGTATTTTTGAACTTTGAAATACTTTGAAGCTTATGAAAATTGCGATTCGATTCTATCTTGAATTTGATATTGTATTATTCACATTGATATTTGAAAGTTTCAAATATTTGCACACCCCTACAAGGTATGGTGATTTCTGGTCACCATAGCCTGTCCCTGTTATGTCTGGCCAAATTGAAGAGACTTTTACCAAGCTAATAAACTCCCACAATATTCTATTTGCAAGATGCAGTGCAGAAGGAATGTGACTTCAAACATAAAAAAAATAAGAAAATAAGAACGTGACTACAGCAAGGCCTTGTACTCTGGGAAAACGGCAAACTCACCTCCTTGAAACCATTCTTCACTTCCGTGTTTTCGGCTTGCAGGCTGAAGGTCAAACAAAAAGAGCTTGTTAGAGCTCTCAAGAAAATACACGACAGGTCCACCCCACACAGTTAGTCTTACACGACAAGTTGAGAGTTGAAATGGTGACATGATGAAGGTACACCAAAGCGTGTAGCACCTTCTTTCATATTGCAGTTGGCAATACTACATAATACTCCGCACGTTACTGGTTTGTATCATATTTAAACAGTGTAGTAGGACGAGACAAAGAGGGGAGACCGCACACGATGAAATGCTGACTGACATCAGCATTGATAAATGCGTTGACATATGTAAATATAGAAATATGAGATGCAAGCACCTTCCACAAAACCAGGCCAAACATATATCCAAGCCCTCTTAGAGTGCACGCCATGCACATCATGAGCTTGACAGCTGATGACAACTTTATCCACACAACTAGAGCTATGAAGACAATGGCAGCAAAGCCAAAATTGAGATGGTGGGAGTAGCAACACATGTTCAAGTTGAACATTAGAAGTTCAAGCAGCACATGTTGATGTTAAAGTTTGGGTTTTAAAGAGTACTGATACGAAATTCCAAAGCTCAGATAACTATGTAAAAAGCTTTCTTTCCATATAAAGACACCCCCTTGGAAGTTTAAACCGTGACTGTTCAGGAGAGCATATTTTAAGTTAATTTGACCCCTCGCGTGCACGAGAAAGCTTTTTCGCGCCATCAAGCAAGCTCATGATGTCATCTGCACTTTGACCTAAATGGTCAACATCAGATGTATCAAGCTGACTGCGGTGCTGTTGGCATGCGCTTTTCTGCCTTGTGCATCTCGTCCCAGTTTTCGGGACTGACGTCACAAGTGACTACAACCAGACGGACCGGTCTCGCGCGCGTCCAAACCAGCATTGGCTGGTTTGGCATTGGCATTGCATTGATTTGGCATTGGCATTGGCATTGACCGGCATTGGCATGGGCTGTCCAAACCGGCATTGCAACGAGAACAGTGACGTTAAATGCGCCTTCCCGTCACGGCGGCTGCCTCGGTGTTCGCTTCACCGAAACCAAAACTGACACGAATAAACGGAGCTGTAAGTAATTATTTATGCTGCATTCGACAATCTAATGAGCCATTCTATGGTTAGTGGGCTCATAGGCACCAATAGCCGCGAAAAAAACGTAACACAAATATTTAATGTCAGTACTCCTTTAATGCACTGAAACTACCTCCAGGGTATAATGTTCACTGTAATGGAGGGCTACGGATTAAATTAGATCACCTGGTGACCGTCAACAAGTGCCGAAATCTCGACACGTGGGCGTTTTCGCCCTTTCGCCTCCATCAGAAAAAAAAGACACGGGTGAGAGTTCCCGCTCGAGCGGACAGCTGCTGCCCACCTCTGGAAGTGTCCCTCCAGCAGCACCTGCTCCGCCGAGAGGCCCAGGCAGACCTCTACCGTGAGCAAGTAGTCGGCACACGACTCCTGGCTGCTCTGCAGTGCCACTCCGTACGGCCGCATGCCCTGCTCGTTCTGGGCCGTGACGTCGGCATTGTGGAGCACCAGGGTCTGCCCAAGGAGAGTGAAAGCAAAGGGACGCTCTTCTGTTCAGGACTCTTCTTGTGCAGCACAAAATCGATCATGTGACCTCTAAAAATCAAGTACTTGCTTACGCTGCACTACTGTGAAAAGAATGATGGTTATTGTTGCATCACAAAGCACTTTATTTTATGAGCATAACAACAACACCGCTAACTGAATAAGGGCAAGGTGCATGTAGCAAATTTGAAAAGGACTGGTCTCTTACTGGCAGAGTTAAAGATTTACTCCTACAAGACTTATACCGTGCCTTGTAAGCAGCCCAGTGTAACCCGCTGCAGCACAACTGAACATGGTGGTGCTTGGGGAAAGAAGCATACAAACTAATTTTTATACCTACAAACACCCATCAGGAATTTTTCCAAAGCTCTGCCAACAAATCACATTGCAATTGCAGCAGTGCACAGCTTTAGACCATCCCAATATGAACAGTGCAAGTAAAAAGACGTTTCTGACAAACACAGAGACAATAAAAAAAGCGACTGACTGCCCTTTGTTTGCTTTGTTATTTTACGAACAAAAAAATGGCTGACGATTACTACACTCCCTAATGCGAAATTTGTGTGCAGCACAAACTGCAGTCTTATTTATTTAATTATTTATTTATTCACATACCTACATTTCACTCAGAGGGAATTACAGTAGGGGGGTAAGAACGCATTTTCATGGTGAATAGTCACGGTGAATAGCTGCTGCATCGTAGAAAGTGATTGTGTGATCAGCGAACGCTTGGCGGCACACACTACTCTGCCAATGTCTCGCAGCACGTCACCACTCCCGAGCATGTTGTTGTAAACCGTGTTAGAACCTCCCACACAAGCGTCAAATGGTTCAGATGAGCCCCGCAACGAGGAGCATGTCTCACTGGCTCCCCCTCACACTTTTGCCAAACATCGCCACTGACGAGCATCTCTTGTGGGCTCAGCATACTGCTCTCCTCTTCACACTTTCGCCCCAATTTCCTCTGCCGTTTTTTTTTTCTGTCTTTGCTCACTCGGTTACGACACCATCGCCGCCGCAAAACCACAGTAGTGGCCGCCGAAGTGCTGAGCACTAAAAGTGCCAAGGCTGTACCTGAGCTATAGGCAGGCCATGGTGGAGGAGTACACCTTAACTTAGACCACCTGGTAACTTTTAATGAGCAATAAAATTTTCACCGTCGGGTGCCGTTTTTTTTTTCTTTCTTGCTACTGTCAAGAAAATCATAAAATCAATCCCATAAACTCGTACCCAGTTGTGTCATTCCTTCGCCACTAAGCCACCCCCTGAATGAATGGTTGCGCCAACAAAAAGAGAATTTTGTACTCAGAAGGTCCTTTTTCATACAGATATCCAAGGAGAACAAGCACTTCTATAAAAAATTTTCCATTATCAGGGCACACATATTCAAAAATGCCTATTTGGTATTTACTTAAGGTAGCTCAACAGTTTCATGTGTAAGCGGTGAGGTACATACCTTGATGACTGTTATGTGCCCATATCTCGCAGCCAAATGCATTGCGGTATTCCCATCACTGTCCTTCCTGTTGATGTTCAGCCTGTTGTCCTGCATGTATCCTGCCAGCCAGCGCACTGTTCGTTCCTGCAAATGCCACACATCGAGAGGATTTCTCGCATTTCATGTGAAGGCAAATTTTACATATTTCGACTACTTCGCAGAGCAAAAAGAAATTACAGAAATAATCAACAATGCCAGAAGTAGTTTGCACAAACATTTAAAAAATGTCTTGCAGAAGGACAACCATTAGAAGAGAACATAGCAAACTCTCGAATAAAAGTCAAGAAAGTTGAAACTATGCCAGGATTATAAATGGCTTTTTTGTTGACTGCAAGACACATACCTGGCCATACTTTGCCGCTAGGTGCAGAAGTGTCCTATTTCCTTCACTCGGGTCTATCTGGTCCAATGCCCAAGACTTGCTCACAAGCCACTGTAGAATCTCCAGGTTGCCATGCTGAATGCATAAAAGAAGGCAAGAACGACGTCTATATATGATGCATGAATGGAGCAGCAAGAGCTCCCAACACTGTAATACACTGACAGTGACAACAGGAACATTTTTCTACACTTTTCATACGCCAGAGTACCAGGGAACACTTGCAGTTTGTGAGTCGCAAGTTTTCCCAGAGGTATTCTTACATTTGGACACTGGCTCATAAAGTTTTCAAACGAAAAGTTTGAAATTCCTTCTCACTTTTACTGCCGTGGCGACGGGGGTGAGGTTGCTGTGGTTCTCATCGGCGAGCACGTGCTGTGGGTGGCCCTGGCACAGCCACTGGAAGCAGCGCAAGTGGTTCCGTGCAGCGCACACGTGCCACAGGCTGTTGCCCTGGCCGTCCGACAGGTTCCACACCAGCTCCTTCTCCATGTCACGCAGACTGTGGGCCTGCAAGCGCCGCAGTGTGCTTTTAACGAGCGCAGCTCAGGACAACTCACAAACATGGCCAACGTTCCATCTACGAGGTTGACAAGACGATCAGCACCACGGTTTAACACAATAAAACCCATATGTGCCTTTCCTTTCTTCTCAAGTTTTAGGGTGCAGCCCTTTGGCGGCCGTCTCTGGGCTGAGCCGCGTTGTTGGCGTAACCGAGTGATCGAACGATGGCAAGAACGACGAGTGAAAAAAAAGCAAACGATGAAAGAAAGCAAAGAAGGAGAGTGTCACAAAATTGGGAGGGGAGTGTGGTTCGCCATGACGGCGTGAGCCACCGCTCTCCGAAAGTGTGCGAGGGGGGAGGGGAGGGGGCAGTATGCTGTGCTCGCACAAAGTGCTTGATGGCGCGATGCTTGGCAAAAACGTGAGGGGGGGCGTGCGCGTGACAATGGTGTGCGTTCCCTGCCCAAGATGCAGGTCGCGGTCCCTTCCTGAGACGCACTTCGTGCCGCCGACGCAGAGGCTATTATCGCTGCCGTCAAGATAACCCACGAGTGAGTGCTACCTCAGCGCACTGCTGCTGTGCCCAAATATCGCATTAGGGAGTATCGTAATCGCCAGCCAATTTTTTCTTTCGAGTTTTTCATGACTTTTCTCTTTGCCGAACTTGACCGGCCAAGCAAAGACCGGGTAGGAGCCACCAAAGATTAAAAAGTTTGAGTGTTTTACGTGCTGAAGCTACATCCAAACTGTGAGGCAAACCGTAGTAGGCGGATCTGGATTATTTTAAACCACTTGTGGATCCTTAACGAGCTGCTAAGGAAAGACAACCCCTGCATCATGTCAATCGGGATAGTTCAAAGAATGCTCAGAATACTGGTCAAACAATGCCCATGCTAGGTAGCTTGAAGCCGGAGTGACCTTGGCGACATGATTCAAAAGCTTGCGTTGGTCACTTCTGATAGCTTGTGCAACCAGAATAGAAGAGAGCATCATATTATTTCATACTGATCCCAACAGTTTCTCACATCCCAAAGATTTTTTTTTTTTTACACCGGGCAACCAAACGTTTTCATCACCTTAATTTTATCAGCTTTTCTACTTTTTTTCTTACTCTACTGATAAAGATATTGCCAGGACAAGGCAGATCCAATATGCCTTGTATGAGCGGTAGTGGGTGGCATGGCTTTGCAGTTTTCCCATTCACGCAGTTCACGGAATGCTATCTGCAACAATAGAAGGCTGCTCGTCACCACGAGAATCTGAACTCAGGGGCCAACCTATCTATTATGTTTTTTGTTGTCATTTAATACTAAAAGAATGGACAACCATTTCTGCGGAATTAGCATCAAGTTTGACGTAATCATCTGACATTGTGATAAAACCACTTAAAATTGCCTTCACTCCTTTTGCCTCTTATCCTAGCAAAACAAACAAACAAAAAAGAATTAAACCGCTTATTCGTTTATGCGCCAGTTCTTACGCAGTGGAATGGTGTTTTATCACCTTATCATCCTAGGGCCTTGTAATTATACAGCCATTTTTTCAAAACCAGATAGTTAAACTGCCTGTATGATTTTAGCAAATGCATCCAATTTGTTGTGCATTTCATAATTTCCACTAGAGTTTAACGGAGTTATTCAAAAATAATTCAAGATAAGAATAGTTTGAATCACATTTCTGACCCCAGAGAATTTAAACCATAAAAATTTTACTGTACAGTTCAACTTTGTTTTAACGAGACAGTCTATAATGATATAATGAATGTAACAAACAAATTCTAATTACTTTTTGAAGTACCCCTAGAAACTTGCGTATTCAATACCTCGC
Source organism: Haemaphysalis longicornis (assembly GCF_048455015.1). NCBI lineage: Eukaryota > Metazoa > Arthropoda > Arachnida > Ixodida > Ixodidae > Haemaphysalis > Haemaphysalis longicornis. Next base: position 44,328,793 of record NW_027526361.1, on the reverse strand, counting down.
ACTGAAAAAGCAAAATGCACCTATTGCCGGCTCTAATGGGAAATGTTCGCTTTGAAGTTAAAATTATGACTAATTTTATGGAAGAGCACAACAACCATTACTATGCAGCTCAAAATTGCGACTGCATGTTCTTCAGCAAAGTGCGCTCAGTTGGACAGCTCGCCACGCACACAGCACACACCAACAATGCACATGCTGCGTGCATTCCTGCAACAGATAATGCTGTTGTCACTAATCATACACTGCTTCAGTCGCAGTGGAGGTGAGAGAGCCGCATTTTTTTTTTTCGTTGCTTTGGTTCGATTTTTTTTTTAGTACCCCTGTATTTCCTGAATTATGCTACCCAGCAACACGAGCAAGCCAAACGGGATTAGAAAGTTCAAAACAATTACCTTGGAGGCAGATATGATAAAAGCCATCGCATCGGGCATGAAGAAGATTAAGTGGGAAAATGATTATGACATATCACGAGTACACTGTCTAACGATCCTAGGTCCCAAAGAATCTATTGCCAATGTTGTTGCACACAGCATGAAAGGAAGTCCAAAAAGGATGAGGATTCCTTCCTTTGAAGTGGTGGAAAGGGCCGTCTGAGACATGTGCACCTTATCGCAGGACAGCATACACAATGGTAGAAAGCCTTAACATACATACTCCTCCTTCTCACAAGCTGAAACTTGCCTACACTCTCCAACACTCCATCTCAAAGCTGGTTGCAGCCAAGTAAAGCTACAAAAGGTGTAGTAGCAGCATCTTTGGCAAGCACTATATAGCGCTCCAATTGCACTTTCGGTTCCGTGATTCCGTAACTAAATTAAGCATTGTTGTGCGTGCTCATGAAGACAAAAGACCCACCAGGAGGCCTTGATGTTGATTGTTTTAACACCTTCCTGCCCATGCCTATTCAAATCGATAGTATGCTATCAACACCTTCAAGTTCAAATTTTGACGTTTTCTCGTTCGAATTAGGCGCTTCCCGAGTGCGCTCTGAGAGCTGGCGCCATCTACTGAGTGGTAGAAACACTTACATGTTCTTCTGTTTGTTTTTCTGCACGCAGCGATTTTTTAAAGCATGCCAGTGTCATGTGATGGGCACTCGGATGATATGAAGGTGGTGTCGGCATCACACGCTACGGCGCCGCGGAACGCCTAATTTTTGCGATTTGAAGGATTCTACATGCGACTTTTTGGATAACATTAGCAGTTCTGACTCAGAGTGTGCTCTTCGTCATTGGATTTAAGCACCAAAAGCGACAGTGCGCCAAACTGGCCCAGAACCTGATACTCCCGTTCAACACAAGACCCAGGAAACGCAAAAGTATCGAAACTGTGAATTAAGCTACAAACAAAAAAGAGTGCAGCAGAAAAACAATGTTTTCTGCGATGCATGTGTGGCCATCCTATGTTCTGAGGAACTGCTTTGCACAGCGGCCCGAAATTCACTAGTGCTAACATTTGCTTTGTAAGACAAGAAATTTTAGCTAGGCGTTTGATATTTGCAGGACTTTTGCACTGATAGTACATGTACATAATGCATATCTTCAATTTCTTCTGCGTTTTTTCTAAGCCGAGCAAGACTGCTTGCTTATTTTTGTTTGTTTGCTTGCTTCAAAACTTTCCCGTACAGCTTTTTCTTTCTTTTTTTTTTTCAAACAATAATTCCTGTTTGAAACAATTGCCACCGCAAAAGAAATTTACTCTTCTTTAATTCGGTGCCATACACTTATATGTTGCATATTTTTTGGGACCGGGAAAAAATTGGTTGCTAGACTACCCAGAATCTGCTTTTCCCGTGGGCAGTGAAGTGTTAGGCTCTCTGGCTTCAGTACTGCCATTTGTTTTTTACCTACCCCCCCCCTCCCTAGGGAAAAAAGTGTTGTGCTAGGCACTAACGTCACAAAAACTAATGCTAAAATGTATGTGAAATTGATACCCACACAGAGCAGCAATGCCCACTCTTCCTTATTTAGCCTATTCTGTGTTAGTAAACAAATGCTACTGCTGCTGTGGTGGTATATTTGCACTGATGACACTGCAACTGACCAATGCAGGCCAGCTTCTAGTGTCACCCCTGAGCAATGCAGGCTTTGTTGGCTTTACTGGCCACACTTGTTCTCTGACGCAAACACAGTTAAAGGGATGCAGAAGTGTAAATGCAAAACACCCCAAAATAACATCACGCACTGCAAGCAGGGCTTCACGAGTAGATCAAGGAACGTACCAAGGCATCAAGGTCTCCCTTCTTGGCAAGCCTGAAGATAGCACGTATCCAGTGGGGCACCTTGGCCAGTGGTGGCTGCTGCTGCTGCTGCTGCTGCTGCTGCTGCTGCTGTTGTTGTTGTTGTTGTTGTTGTTGTTGTTGTTGTTGTTGTTGTTGCTGCTGCTGCTGGGTCGCTCGCCGGGGTGGCTGACTCCGCAGCGAAAGCACTGAACATGCATCACCCCCACTCTTGAGCTCGCTGTCTGACGCATACTGGCGTGACCAGTCACGTGACACTGCTGCAGCTGAGCGTCGAGCCGGGCGCCGAGACGACACTCCCGTGGTGGCAGTGGCTGCAGCATTTGCGAGCAGCCAGGGTTCAGTGTTTGCTGCGTCCCGGTGATCTTGGGCACCACGGGCGAGCGCACTCAGGGTGTCGATGATGGACACAGTGCGAAGGTGCGGCGGCCGAACTCCAGAGGATGACGCTTTCCCACCAGGCCGCCGAGGCCGCTGAAGAGGTAGTTCACACAGGCGGAGCAGGTCGCTGTCATCGAGGACGAATTCCTCGAGTGCACTGGCCTCTGGTGGCCGCATCGCTGCCGTGGGGCCGGAGCTCACGGCGTGCTCCCGACCACCGGGCACCGCCATGGGAGCACGCGGTGTGCTGGTGCATGGCCGTGCCTTGGCCGCAGAGGCTCGGGACTGGGGCAGTGGCTGCTGCAAGACAAGTTCACAAGCTTGCATCAAGCCACAACTCTTGACTGATTGATTGATTGTGGGGTTTAACACACTGACACAACGCAGGCGATGAGGCGCGCCGTAGTGGAGGGCTCGGGATTAATTTTGACCACCTGGGGATCATTAAAGTGCACTGAAATCTTGTATACACAGGCGTTTTTGCACTTCGACTCCATCAGAAAAGTGGCTGCCGTGGCCGGGAATCAGATCCCCATACCTCCTCAGCAGCACAGCGCCTTACCCACTGAGCCACTGCGGCGGGTAAGCCACAACTCCTCACCATTCAGTAATGAAGTTAGGCTTCTTAATAACGGATACGGCAGTAGTGTGGCTTTTGTGCACAAAACTGTGACTCGTTAGACTTCACCACACACCACACTGTGATAGCCTCAGCTTTCAGCTGTGCTAGCAAGCATTCATTGTAGGGTGACAATTGTAACCAGGCTTGATACCACAACGACTGGCTGTGGAGATAATAATCAAACCCTTCAGTGGTGAAAGCAGGCACATGCAGCTGTGTCAAGCAAAGCCCCATTAATGATAAGTCAGTTCGGAAGGCAATGAAAAAGAATTGCTTTTCTGTAACTTTATTAACCACTCACACTTCTTGTACAATTTAGAAAGAACTAGACTCGCATTGAAATCATTTTTATTTTTTTGTCTGCACTTGAAATTGCTACATTTGTTCTGTTCAAATGCTGGCTGACGTAGTCTTATGCTCTGAAATGGTCAGGAAGCAGAGGTACATTACAGCAGTCATTTTTAAGTAGTCACAAGAATTGCAACCATGTATTCCACCCTGATAAAGATGATCCATTTTGGCCAAATAAATTCATATTTTACGCAAGCGCAAATAAACGTTGTATTTCTGTGGTTTTATTGCACTAACCACTCAGTAATCTTTAGCATGCAACAAGACTGCTGCACGTCTTACCAGCTGCCACCAAATACAGGTGCCCCCGATGGTGCAAATACTAGTTTTCAAAAAAGATGGAAAGAAGCTTGGAAAAAATCAGCAAAAATGGTCGCTTCAAGAACTCTGCAATGTGACAGAGTAGCAAATACTCATATCTTAACAATCTAAGTCTCTAATCAAACTGCTCAGGATGCCATTGTAGTTGTGACCTCACCGGTGGGAAATGTTACTTTATTTTGAAACTGCGTTCACCACCATGCATAATTAATTGTCCAGGAGGCACTTGCCATAACAACACCATTCTAATCCCAGCACTTTCCTTAAATTTATTTTACAGAATGAGCAACCTACCTTGATTACCTACAACTCAGATATGCATAATTAACATCACTGTCTTCCAGGTAGCAATCCTCTTGTGCAGATTTTGCTACGAGAACACTCCAGAAAATTTATATATATATATATATATATATATATATTTTTCATCATCAGCTTATCTACACCCACTGCAGGGCAAAGGCCTCTCCCATTAATCTCCAATTACCCCGGACCTGTGCAAACTGCGGCCAACTTATCCCTGCAAACTTCTTGATCTCATCTGCCCATCTAACTTTCTGCCACCCCCTGCCATGCTTGCCTTCTCTAGGCATCCACTCTGTTACCCTTAATGAGCAACGGTTATCTTGCCTTCGCATTACATGCCCTGCCCATGCCCATTTATTCTTCTTAATTTCTACTGATATGCTCTTAACTTGCGTTTGTTCCCTGACCTACTCCGCTGTCTTCTTGTCCCTTAATGCTACCCCTATCATCTTCCATTCCACTGCTCGCTGAGTCGTCCTCAATTTAAGTTGAACCCTCTTAGTGAGCCTCCAAGTTTCTGCTCCGTAGGTGAGTACCGGTAAGATGCAGCTGTCATACACTTTCTTCTTCAGGGACAATGGTAAATAAGGTACCGCAAGCTCCAGCGACCTCGTAAGTCGCCCCATTTACCTGCTTGGTGACAGCAGACGTTGACTTAGTGCGAGTGCCGGGTGCAGTGGAAGGGCAGACCTTGCGGCAGGCCCCATGGTCAGGAACTGAGGAACGGCCGCGCCTTGTAGACAGCACGCCGTTCAGGTTACACGCTGCGGGAGAGCGCAGAGGTTCTTCATGCTTTTTTCCACCAACCAAGCGCATTCTACACTACAAAGAAGCTAGCAATAGTTAATGGTGGTGCGTGCTTGTCACGCCAGTTCATGTGGTCCAACGTGAAGTGAGCCCAAATAGCTATGCCTCTTGCGTTTCAGACGAGGCCAACACGAAAAAAGAAACAATTCTGGCAGGAATGCGAGATTTTTGCTGATCCACTGGTGGAGGCAGGCCATGGCCGCTGGAAGGACTCATCCCTCATAGAAATTACGCGGAGCATCCAGATACGGGTAGGACAGGAACCTGGCGCACAAGGTGGCCAGCCTCTTGTGATTACTACAATCCTTTATTGATCTTTTTTGTCTTCCTCCTCGGCGTCGCACAGCCGCGGTGACGGCCCGACAGCCCTGGGCCGGCCAGGGGTGGGGGCACGCAAGTCTTCGCCACAGAGCTGCCCTCGAGCAAAGGGGTCAAAAGTGACAGGACCCGGCGGCCTCCACGCACGCTGTCATCGCGGCTCGGTCGTGAAAAAGATGCGTCAAAGGGGGGCAGGGAGGGGGGAGGCTTTTTTGAAAAGCGAGCGCGAGGCAGATGAACGGCTGCTGCCGACGTATGGCCGCCGCACGAGGAGGGGGACAGGGGGCCGGGGGCCCGCCTCCCCTCCCCATCTCCTGCGTCGTCCACCACCACGCGATACCGGCGCGCCGTCATTACCGAAGAAGGAGCAACGGCGGCCGAGAGCATCGGCGGTCGTCGTCGGATGCAAGAAGAAGGGCCGACCGCCCTCTCGGCGCCCTGGGGAGAGCGATGCGCTGCCCCAGGAATCTGCAATTACCATAATAGTGCCTCCAACGATGCCCAGGCCTGCGGCCCGGTACATCCACTCCCAGTGATTAGAATTCCTTCGGTAAATATGGCCACCTCGGGGCAGGAGGAGGGCGATGGAGGGATCCCCCCTCGCCGCCGACCTCGGCCGCCGCGCACGTGTCACATTGACTTGTAAACGCCAGCGCGCCGCTCGCAAAATGCCTCGCGCATGCGGCATTCAGGATCAACCTTCACTTCCCCGTGGGGAGGAAGCGCGCGCTGCAAAGGAAACTTCGCCCGCGGAGTCCCCCCCGCAACGCGCGCGACTTTCAGTGCGCTCAAGCACTGCGCACGCCTTGCAGGGCGAGGACCTGGCAAGCGAGGCTGTGCCGCTGGTGTCACGAAACTAACGCGCTGTTTGCACTGATGCCAGCGTAGCTGCCACGTTGGTGAGGCTGCGAGCTCGCCTGGTGCTCTTATCCGGAACAGTGCTCCAGAAAGGGCGGTGGTGGCGTCATGTGCAATGCGTCTGTCCCGTACGTTAGAGGTGCAACGAGAGTAGGCTTGCACGATGATTGGTGCTTCAAACGCGCGAGCTTCTCTGATACGCTGCACAGGATAGAGAAAAAAGTTGAGAGGTAATGCCGTTCGCAATTGCCCGCAATTTTTGCGTGCATAATGCAACCAAGCCAATTTTATGCCGTGGGGTGAAGGTGGTGTTGTGTTTTAAAAACCGCGCAGCTCAATCGATGAACTGCACGCGTCTACGGTCAATGGTGAAAAATGTCACGGAAAGGTGGGCACAGGTTGCGTTCATTTGAATAGCGAGTTGCGAAAACAGCGAGACAGCGTGTGTGGCCGCATGCCGTCATTGACCGCGAAGTGTATGTGTGTCCACAGCTCTTCCAGACGTTTGCCCGGCTCGCATCCATTGCAGAAGGCCAGGAATTGTGCGTCAGCGTGACTGACACACGTGTAAAATATGGCACTGCGGTTTAACGCAGCAAACCGCGGACGCTGCAAGGTTGGCGCCCACAACTTGTCGATTATCAGCGCAACGGAATGCCTCACGAAAGAACTCTGGAGTACCAAGAGGAAAAGAAATGCACTCGCGTTTCGGCGGTGGCGCGTCGTTTTGTTGGACGATTTGTGCAGCCGGTCGAGCCGGAAGCGAGTCTTTCCATTGGTCGAAAGGAGGAGGCCAGGAATTCGAGGTCAAGGAACCTGCCATGTAATCTGACACGCACGCGAGTCGGTCTTCAATGCCCCACAAAGGACACACGCCAAGAACACATCGGGAAACACCTCGCCGCTCCGTCCGCGTAGACTGTATTTACCAGAATACAGCTCGACCTCGTCTCTTTTTTTTATTTCTTTCTGTGTGTGCAACAGCATTTCTGGGACTTAGTACATGTAACATCAGTAATTACGTCCCCTGCATCCGGCTCCACAGCAATGCAAGCTCCCCGTCACACCCGTGCGCGCCAAAATACGGGACATGATTTCATTTTGTTTTTGAAGCTACAACGGAAGACTGGGCGATTTGGTACATGATGCCTAGTAACAGCGCAAACACGACACAAGATAACAGTGCACAAACACGGCGCTAAAAGTGACAAAAAGCTAAGGAACCCAGAACACTGAGAATGGAACCACCGCAGGCAAGCAAAATACCCACTGAAAGAAAAAAAAAATGTCCGAGGCCCCTGAACACTTCCTGTGGATTGTGAATGGGAAAGCATGGAATATAGGTTAAACTCCTGAAACGTCTTACTCCCTCCCGCCTCTCGTTGTCGAAGGGCTTTGTTATCTTGCCGCTTGGAACACTTCCTTTGCGATTCGCTGTAACGCTCTCGAATGGCTTCCATCTGTCTCCCACGCGTTGCGCCGCAGTTCGTTCCCGCCGTCGTGTAGATTGCGAGTTGGTGACGATGATGAATTTCGCTACTCGTCTATTCGTTTGTTCGGCGCCGTTCTTCCGCTCTCTCCCTCTGCAAAGTACTGCCGTGGACGACCACCTAGACCTCGCTATTCTGCCGAGTTATGCAGGTTCCTGACAGTCTGAAAATTCGGGTTTCCCGAAGGACGTGGACTAAGGTTATCGTCGAGAGCTGGTGGCTTAATTCATTCGTTCCCCATGAATATGTAGCCGCCTATTCCATCGTAACTGACAATGAAGTAGTCACACACACCCTTGGTCCTTTCACTAATCTCCCACCTACAGTGACTCTATAACTCTATAGATACCCTCCCAATAATCACCAGTAGTCAGGACCTCCCCTTAGCACCCCCTCACCCCTCAGGATATACCATATCCAGGGCCATACCCAGAATTTTTTTTTCGGAGGGGGTTATGGGTTTTTGGAAAGGAGGAGCTCTGCCAAAAGGAACACTATGCCTCGCTTAAGTGCTGCCTGAAATAATTTTCGGAACCTCCCCCCCTTCCCCCCCCCCCCCCCCCCCCCTCATTCTGGCTACGTCCCTGGCCATATCCACTGATTCAATGCAAGCTATCCGCGCCATTCACATGGGTAGGACTCCTGAAGAATAGCAGTATGATCTACGCAAAGCCTTAACAAAGCTACGTCCCCACACTGTCCCACTGAGTGGGATTCCTGGTCACGCTGGAATCCCAGGCAATGAGGTAGTGCATAGCCTCGCCCGCGAACTTCTGCACAGGGCGCCTGGGATTCCCTGGCCTTATCCACCGACGTGGGACACTACCCTCCACTACAAACAAGAAATAAAGCTTCACTACAAGAACATCAGAGAAACTCTTCGTACACTTCCTGTTCCAGACAAAAGCCAGAGCTCCCTTATTTAACTCACACAAAGCTATCGCAGATCCCCGATTTCCCCGATGAAAGCCGAACAAGCCAGAAATGGATGAGCGCTTTCCAACAGAAATAGCTTGCAATTCGTTTCAAGGCAACTGATTAACGTAAGTAAAAAGGAATTGATTGTTTTCTGCTGAAAGGAACGACCCCAAACCACGAGAAGGACAGGAAACCCGGACGCTGCCGCCCGCTTTCCGATGCTCTCTCGCGCTGCGTCGACGCCGATATGTGGCGAGCGTAGACATCGGCGTCGTTCGGGCGTCAGCTCGCGTCGCCATGCATTTTTGGCGACACGCGCTGACGCGCGTCGTCGCGGGACGACGTCGGCGCGTGAAAACGCCGAAAGTACGCTGCATGTGGCTGGGCCTTTATACGCTGTTTTATATCAACACATGAAGCACCGGAGGCGAACAGGTGGCCGGAGAGGGTGTGCTGAAGTGAGGAGTGAGCAGGCTTCACTGTACAACACACAATGAGAGAAAGCCAGCTTACAAAGACCAAGCTTACACAGATTTTCCTAAAGTCTGCTTCACTTCTACATGCGCTGCTGGGAAGACACTTTTCAATGGGCAGTATACTACATCATATAACAAAATGCGAAGGGCAGGAGGCGAACAGGTGGCCGAAGGGAGAGAGGGCGCCAAAGTGAGGAGGAGGGAAGCAGCTTTTTTGCCCTACGTACGCGAAAGAAAAGCCAAGAAAACGGGGAGTTTGTCTATAACAGCTCCGCTGCAAAAAAGTGATTGGGATAACGCAGGATAGGAATGGTTAAAACAGTATGGATGAGAACCCGAAGCCAACATACATATATTGATAACGACGATGATGACCTCCTAGTATAAACGATTTGCCTGGCTGGCGCATTCAATACAAGGCTAGCGGGGAACTGTCATAACCGAGGCGTGGCATTAAAAGAAAAAGAAAGTACCAAGACCACTGTGAACCCCAGAGCTTGCATTTGCGTAAGGTTATGTTCAGACTACCGACGTAACAGCCATATCGTGCGCTACGGACGTAAAAAAACGGCGTTTCATGCAGTTCGGTTGACTGAGACGCCAAATGACGTCATTATTTAAAGATATTACAACAGCTCCGACAACAGTCTGAACCCGGCCTAACGAAAACCACGTTACGTTCAGCCTTCACATATTTTTTGCTCTAAAGGAACGCAAGCCTGAATTGTTTTGCTTTTTCAACTGAAAGTTCCACAAGTTTGACCCTTTAGATTTTGTTCTATGACAAACAAAGATTTGTTGGACTAGAAATTAATAATTACAGCTGGCCCATCCACACTAAGTACCCGGTTCTTATACGCAAGCTCCCTCGGATAGAGCAAAGTACACCTTAGCGAGCTTTTATGCGGCAACCAAAAGCGCGAACACGATGCATAAGTAGGCAGGACATATAGCACTGGTGGCGGCTCGTACGTGTCAACATTGAAATCCGGGCATATTAAGTGCAGAGCACTTTAGTGGCTCGCCTTGTCGTCGTAGCTCGCTCGCTGGACCCAAGTAGAGGCCCACGGCGTTCCATCGTAGCTGCTGTCGTCGCGGCGTCCCACAGGGGCTTCGAAAGCCATGAAGCGTGAACCGCTCGCGCTTGCAAAGAAAACAGTGGTGCGCACTGAGCGAATTAGTTAACGGTTAGCATAGAATGTGTTCCATAAACCATTTGGTCTATCAATCGAAGAAACAGCGCAGGGTCCTGGGCGCAAGACTCTAACCTACAGTTAATTTCACAAGCTGCTTGCAGCCCTGTGGATGCTGCGCAGCTCTCAAAAATCTTTAAAATTAGCGCGTCTAACTAATCGTGAAATTCTACGGTAGCCAGCTGAATAAATATGGACGATAGGGCTTTTTTAAAACGACACTTCCGCACCCCCCCCCCCCCCCTTTCCTTCCCGCTGGTTAACACATTGATGTGGGCGGCTGGTTGAGCACAAGCCGACGTGCTCACATGTGGGTACACTCATATTTACACTCATTTGAATTCAAACTCACGAGTGAGAACGATGATGAGGGAGTACATATGTGAGTAGATGCACTTGCGAGTACAGCACTCATGAGCACTACTCGCGAATGGATGTACTCGCCAGTACAAACCTGTGAGCTTCATCACGCACTCGAGTCGCGACGTGCGTGCACGAGTCTCACACATTACGCTGCGCCCTTTAACGGGGCCATGCACAAAAAATGCGAGTTTGGTTCATTCAAAAGACTGCTTCGTTAGATTAACACTGACACCCCTTTAACGCAAACTTCACTCAAATAAGCTATATAATTAGGGCCCACTAGCTCATTTCCCGTACTATACCTGTGACATATTATGGGCAGCTGTGCGATTGGCTACAGCCGGCAAAATCCAACGCAAATTAAACAGAAGTTATCAGCTTGCAGAACGAGCTATTTGCGCTTAAATTTAATGCATACTATTTTTACAGCAGTAAGAATGGGGGGGGGGGGATAAACAATGGAAGTTACAAACGCAGACGTAAACATTGAAGCACCAGAGCGTACTGCGCATACTATGCCGGTTATAGCTGCGCAGCCGTCCAGGCGCGTTGAGCTTACACTGGCCAACTGGCATAAGAGACATTGTCTTCTGTGACTCCGTTTGTCGACCATACTCAATGTTGTACGAAACGAGTACTATCAACATTAACAAGCATTATCCAGGTCAAAAACAAAGTGAGGGTGGACAGTGGTCCCGAGCGGTATGGTGGTGGTTCGATTCAGTACTGGCTCGGGATACGTCATCGGAGACGTCATGAAACACACGAGTCAGCGGGAGAATGAAAAGCATCGTTTGGTGCCGGAATAAAACACCAAATCCTTCGAATAAAACAAACTTGTATTTTATATGCATGGCCTTTGTAAAATAAGGTGCTAAGGGGGAAAACTGCGGCTATCTCTATTCCCTCGTTCGCGGTGTTGCCGCTCTCGGCAACACCGCAATTTTTCTGATCTAAGTTGTACCCCCCCCCCCCCCCCCCTGTAATGCCTCAGGCGCTGTGGGTACTGTGTAAATAAATAAATAAATAAACAAACCGCTCACCCCGGGGTTGCCATAGTGAAAGCCCGGGCAAACATGGGCGGCTTTGGGGTCTCGAACGCCGTTCTATCGAAGTCGTTTTATCGAACGCCGTTTTATCGAACGCCGTTTTATCGACGGACGTTTTATTGAAATTGTTTTTCTCAGCCTTTACATTTGAGAATTAGCCTGCAGTATATTTTTTTCGTTTCCTCTATGCTACGTAATTCAAAAAGATTGTGTCCACACCGGGTCCTTATTATTTACCAAAATTTGTAGTATTTATAGTAGACGCCTTTTATTTCCTGCGTGCTTTTAATGTTTTTTGGGATGCGAAAGGTTTCTCTCCGTCAATTTCTTATTCGCTTCATTGTGGAGGCGGAACTTCTTTTACGACTCTCCGTCTCTGTATAGTCCCCCATCTGATCCGCAGCATACACGCCATTGTAGCGTATACGCCCTGATATGCTTCTCAGTTTTTCATACTCCGCCTTTATATCGCCACATAATTATTTTCCCGCGTGTTTATGTAAGTAACGTACCTCTTGGCGCTTGAGCAACGCCGTCGCGGTGGCTCAAGGACTAAGGCGGTGTTAGTGGCACTACGCTGTGCTGCTGAACCCAAGGTCGCGGGTTCGATCAACGTCGCGGTGGGCGCTTTTCGGATGAAGGCGAAAAGCGAAAACCCCCGTGTGTCAAGACTTTGGCGCGCGTCAAAGATTTCTAAGTGGTCAAAATTAATCCAGAGCCCTCAACTACGGCGCGCCTCATTGCCGAGGTCTTTCTTAGACGCGTTAAACCCCACAAATCAATCAAATCAGCGCTTGTGCGTCCGGTGTCGAAACTTTAACTGGACAGCTAGTAAAAGCCTCCTCCGCCTTCTGTATTTCTAGCTCTTTTGATGAGTTCACATATGACGCGTTGGCTGTGACGGGCTCACTTGTGAGTTTTCCGACTTCGCCACCTCTAATGGGGCCTCACTTTCACTGTCGGACCCCCCCCCCCCTCTTCCCACTTATATAGCACTAACCTTTCAGGCGTTCTCGGCACAAGATTTCTCCAGATGCAAACAATGTGACTACATGGTCCGAGTAGGAGTTGCGTGCAAACCAGGACAAGAGTTTTTGAGTACAGAAGAGATTTTTGAATGTGAATTTGAGTGAGTGCAGCGTGAAGGAAAAGATTATAATTCAGCTTGAGTGAGTTCGTTCTGTTTTGCCTACTATGTTGTTGAGAGCCGCGCAACATCCACAGTACTGCCCGCAGCTTGTGAAATGAACTAGCTGAACCAGCAACAGCGAGAAGGCGCACGGCAAGTACATCGTATCTCACGCCATACTTCCGAAACAGCCCGGACACGAAGGCGAGACCAGGAGCAAAAAGTACCTTAACAAATCGATTCTCGGAAGAACGATGCGCAGAAGTTGGGGCTGAGAAGTCCCAGCGTGGGAACTCTCGTTGTTGTGGTCGAAGGTGCGCAGGGCAGTAGAGACACGGACAAATGCTCGACGCTTCGGCGAAACTAAAGCGCGTCTCTTCAAATCCGTGGCAGCGGTCGGACAGCGTCGTGGAGAACGCGGGGCTGCCGAAGTCCCCCTCCCACGTCGGGGGCATGCTACAGGGGCGTCTTCTCCTCAAGCGCTGCTGGCACGGCGCGCGCGTCGGCCCGAAACCGGACGTCATGGCTGGGCTGCATTCCTGGCGTGAGGGGCGCAGGCAGCACGCGTTCGCCGTCACCTCTGACCCGGGCACACGCGCGACCTCCGACCCGCGCGGTGCGGGGGAAGGAGGGGGGAAGGAGGGGGGGTTGTTGCGGCACGCCGCGGTCGGCCACCGATCAAGCGCCCTCCACTGCCGCCTTCCAGGACGGCTCGCGCGCGCACGCGTCGCGCCTTACCGTAGTCGGCGCCACACACTGCACTCCTCCCATCCGAACGCGAGCAGTTGTGTGCAACGTGCACGGGGGGCACTCTGGCAGCCGCCTCGTCAGCCCCAACAGGAACTGGAAAACAACTCGACTCGTTGGAGTCGTCTGTGATTCGACAACGCAGAGAAACGGTGCGTACGGGTGCCAAAACCGACGCTCTTTGAATGGGCCGCCACGTTACATGCACTTCGTCACGCAGCTCGGGCACACCTTCGAGGCGCTCAGCTCTGGAAGCGCTGCATGCAAGGGCAGCGGTGGAGACCAGAGGTAACAGCATCGCTCTTAGACAGGGGTGCGGGAAGGGGGGGCGTACACGGCCATAATCACCTCGGCTGGCGAGCTATACGACATGGCTGCGAGCCGACCGCCTTTGGCGTGGCACGCTCGCCCTTTTATTCGCGGCGAAGCCGGACGTCTGGCAGCGATAAGGAGCGAGCGTGCGCGAAGGCCCTTCTGCCTGTTTGTACACTCGCGCGTGCACCGGCCACGAACTTCGGGCGGATGCAGCGCGCTCACCCAAGGAATCGTGCTCCGGGGCAGAGCTCGCGCAATCAGCTCCCCGAGCTCAAAGGCGAGATCCGAAGAACAAATGGCACCGGGTACAAAAGAAGGCCCGGCCGTATTCAGCCCAGGAGAGAACTAAAACAACGACTTCGCTGGCGGGCTTCTTGCGAAGCATATGGCTATGGCCCCATGCTTAGCCGCAGACAACGACTTCGCTGGCGGGCTTCTTGCGAAGCATATGGCTATGGCCCCAGGCTTAGCCGCAGACAACGACTTCGCTGGAGGGCTTCTTGCGAAGCATATGGCTATGGCGCCATGCTTAGCCGCAGACAACGACTTCGCTGGCGGGCTTCTTGCGAAGCATATGGCTATGGCGCCATGCTTAGCCGCAGACAACGACTTCGCTGGCGGGCTTCTTGCGAAACATATGGCTATGGCCCCAGGCTTAGCCGCAGACAACGACTTCGCTGGCGGGCTTCTTGCGAAGCATATGGCTATGGCGCCATGCTTAGCCGCAGACAACGACTTCGCTGGCGGGCTTCTTGCGAAGCATATGGCTATGGCGCCATGCTTAGCCGCAGACAACGACTTCGCTGGCGGGCTTCTTGCGAAACATATGGCTATGGCCCCAGGCTTAGCCGCAGACAACGACTTCGCTGGCGGGCTTCTTGCGAAGCATATGGCTATGGCGCCATGCTTAGCCGCAGACAACGACTTCGCTGGCGGGCTTCTTGCGAAGCATATGGCTATGGCGCCATGCTTAGCCGCAGACAACGACTTCGCTGGCGGGCTTCTTGCGAAACATATGGCTATGGCCCCAGGCTTAGCCGCAGACAACGACTTCGCTGGCGGGCTTCTTGCAAAGCATATGGCTATGGCCCCATGCTTAGCCGCAGACACCGACTTCGCTGGCGGGCTTCTTGCGAAGCATATGGCTATGGCCCGATGCTTAGCCACAGGAAAGCCCGAGCTCCCAAACGCAGTTCCGGGAAAGAAGTCCCGAGTAGTCTATAAATGCATCCATGACCTTTGTCCTGCTAGAAACAAGGTTTAATCGACCCGCCCAGGCACGGGAGCGTGCTTAAAGCGCATTCCGGCATAAATAGCACGCGAACATCGGAGACGAGGCTCCACTGCAAATTGTTCCTCTCCATTCAGAGCAAGCACATCCTGTTCTCAAGTATGTGCGCTCAAGCGCCCCTATATTTGGAAGTCCGGACGGCCGGCCGCGGTGCTGGTGGTGGTCGGGATCTCCCCCGCAGACCTGACCTCCCCCGCTGCCGCCACGGGGTCAAGCGGCGCAGGAGAAAGCCCCGATCGTATCAGCACGATAATGGCGCCATACGCATGTCCGGTACCGCACGGCCCGGGCAATGCGCTGTTATGCCACCACGCAAGTGCACCATCGTGATTCCTGTGTGCTGCGCCCACCACGAGTCGGGTAGTGGTATGTCGAAAACTCCCATGCCATGCTGCAGGTGCGGTCTCCCCCGCACTGCCCCCCCCCCCCCCCCCCCCCCCCCAAGAATGGTTTTGTTTTACTGCATCCCCATCAGCCGATGACCTGCATCATGGAAGACGGCTTTTCCAGAGCGCAGTCACTGTACTATCGCGCTCACTATGACACCACCCATTAGTACTGACCGCTTTGTACCACCTTTGTCTGACACCCCGGGTTAAAGACCAAGTACGCATTAGGATCACAACGTCCTAATGATTCAAGCCTTATACTAACGTATATATCCATAGTCATTGTTCTGACGATATAATCGTCTGAATGCTAATGAGCGGTGTAGGTCATAGTGAGCGCCATAGTACGTCTCCAATCCGGCAGCACGGAACGCGAATTTTTTAGCCAACTTTTTGAAAAATAGTTTATAAATCATGGGCGAAAATGCGGAACCTACCCATCCACGTAACGACTGCCTTAAAGCCAGAAATCAGTCTATGATTACTGGTGCGATCATCCGGGGCTATTGCGTATGCCGCTGAATTCGGGGTTAGAGGTTACGCGCTGAAGCCATCTTTACATAAGAGCTAAACCGCGATGATCTAAGTGCTTGAAAAGCGTACCGGCCAGCTCGAAGGTTTACTAGTAGACTGGACTGATTTGCGCGAGTTCTGAGATCTCTATGAACGTGAACGAAGCGTGCGAAGAGTTTACCGCCAACGTGGCGAGCCCCCGCGGCAGTGCGGGCGCGCACGGACGCGTCACATCGGTTTTGCAATCAGCATTAAATTGAAACTTTGGGATCCCTTGATTGTGTGTCTTCAGGAGTGCGTAGCTCCCTCCACAGCTTTCGTGCGCGTCGCTCAGCAGCAGGTGGCGAAGACATGGCTCGACACACCAGTTCTGGCCACGCGCTCGTCGTGCAATACCAGCGCATGTAACCTCGACGTGCGCCAGCAGCAGCAAGAAGCGAGCACCGATGATTCCTATCTCGGGAAGAAATCGGTCCTGGCCTCGGGAGAAGATCTCGTCCGGCCAGCGTGGCCCCTCATTCCTGGGCCATGTACACCGGCCCTGTTATTAGGTTTTCTTTAGCGCGCCCGAGGCATTAATAACTGCGGCGCTCGATGCGCTTCGACCGAGCGGGCGTGCCGGTATCCGAAGGCCACGCATCATCACCGCCAGAGGGCGACAGCGGCGCGCCCCGCTGCACGCGCCGCCGGTGCCTTCACCTTTCAAGATGGAAGGTGGAAGAAGAGGAAGACGGGGGGCGCCACGGAACGATACCAGTCCCTGGCTGCTGCTGCTGCACCCCTCCCGCCGTTTCTTCATCGCCCCCCACCCCCACCCCTGCTGCATTCCGAAGCAGTCGGCCAAAAGCCGGTCGCTGCCCATCCCGCAATACCGAATGCCTTTCTTTTTCAGCGTATGGTACCTCTCTACTTGCGTTCGGTTTGGACACAAAAGCAAACCTAGACAGTGTCAACTGCTACCGCTCTCTCTCTCTCTCTCTCTTGAGAGGTGCGCCGCATTAGACGGTGAATCCAGGTCTCTGACCAAAGTAAGGGAACGAGAGAGCTTCAAAACTACAGCGCAACTTCATAAACTTCATAAACGCCCCCCCCCCCCCCCCCCTAGATACACACGTGGCTTCATTCCACTTTTGCATTAACTTACATTTCCTTACATTTCTCGTTATTGATCTCAATTTTTCAAGTGAACTTTATAATGGGGTTTGCATGTATTTTTCATGTCCGGGAATAAAAACTCGTGCCGCTCAACGAACACCCCGGTGTGCGTGTGCTATTATATTAGCATGCGGTCACGGCCAAAGTCGCACGCCGTTTAAAACGTAATTTGGAACTCAAGCTTATACGTCTGGTACCACTCGTACAGGCATCTTGTATATGTTCAGTAATAACAGGTATCATTTTCAAGATCAAAACATGGCTTAACCTTACGCTTATATGTCTCATCACTTGAATATGGAATTTGAGTAGATTATTTATCAATAGGCACCATTTTGTAGATCGGCAAAGTAAAAAAAAAAAAGTGTGGGCGTGTATGTGTTTTTCTTAGAGATGAACGCCGACAACGCCCAAGAGAAGTAAACTTTGCCCGCACCTTTCAATTCAAATCTGTGTCACCTTTATAGTAGGTTCTAAAAAGCCTTGTAATCATTCACCACCACACAGTGCAATGCATCATGATTCTCTTTAATTCGGTTCTCCGCACAGAAGCCACACCCGGGTATCGTAAGCGGGCGCCTGAAACACCGTTTGCAAACGGCCACTAAATGCGCTTTAAACGTAGCCGGCCAAATAAAAGGCTTCGTGCCGATAGATTCACAACACTAGCGGCCACCGGTGCTCCAATGTGATTTCGTCAATCTACGTTAAAACGAAAGTCAACAGCCATTTTCTTGTCGCTAATTATACTCTCCCCGTGCACTGAATCATTCTTCAAAAATGTGCCACCAGAAATAGGAAGCAAAAACCGCACCCTCTTGGATTCCCCAAGATATAAGTGGCATTAAAAAATGGCCGCGTATCTGCTGCTGCAAATGTCGTAGAAAGGCGATAGTCTTCTTCCTCCTCTGAGTCCTCTCACCCCCACCCCTCGCTCACGCCCTTCCCTCCCCTTTCACTCTCGTTCCCAGTCTGTGACTTTGGACCTCCTTCTGTGTATCCTATAACCATGTACTCAACATTGTATTTATAATAAAATCTTTTTGACTTTCTTTCTTCTTTGCCACGATTACTGAAATGGAGGTTTGCTTATTTCATTAAATTTTTCGCGCCTTCGCACTGCGCGCACGCCATCTGTTGAGACCATTTGTTTCCTTTGTGCTTGGAACAAGGTCGTGTTATCTTTTGTTTCAGTGTTTGCTTTTACCTCGCCTATGTCCGATACCGTTTTTTAGCGAGCTTTTTCCTTCTCATTTGCAGACGTAAAACCAACCCGACGTAAAAGCACGCTCGTATTATCGGCGATGTACTCAAATTTTGCCTCAACAATGCCTGAGAATTCCTCTCTGCTGAACAATGTGGACATGCACGAGCTATGGTAGCATTTTTAGTCATTTGAAACAGTGTTACCTACATGCTAAAAACTTTGTTTATATGACCATACAAACCACTACTACTAGTAGAACAGGCATATTCTATCCTATATACAAACTAAATGACTATACATGCTACATATACATGTCATATACATAGGGATGTTCGGTTTCGGGTAAAACCAGATATTACCCGATTTTTACACCCAAAATATGTTTTGGGAGAATTGGGCTAAACCCGATTTCTCCCCTACTGGACCTTTTTCAAAGTAGCGATCTGCACAATCGTGCGCTGACGGTCCACCGTTCTTAACCAGTAGATGCTTGAAGAGAGCCCCACAAACACAGCTTTCGAACTCATTGAGTATTGGCATGACCGCTTGCTACCCCAGACTGGCAATACTTATGCTGCACTGACATTGTTGTGCCTAGCTAATGGAAGCTATTATGCTGAGAGAACTTTCTCCCAGCTGAGATATACGTTCAACGATCGGACAAGTCTCGAATGGAGACCGACATGTTGCGCATGCAGATGATAATGTATGTAAACAAAGGCGTGTAACAAAATCGAGGACCAGCTTTTCGTGAATAAAATGTTTCCTTTTTTAGAAGTTATTAATGCTCTTTACTGTCGTTACTAATTCATTTCGAAACTAACGCAAAATTTCGGAGAGTATTTGCTTGAAAACCCTGAGGTCTCTTCGATTACCCGCTTGAAACAAACACCAATTTTAACGCGTTAGAGTTATAAAGCCTTCCGATAAAATAAACTGAGTGTGTTACATAAGCACATCTGTAGATTTCACCTGAAAAAAAAAAACGAATTTCGGAATAGTTTAAAAAAAAACAATTTCTCCCTTGTTATCATTTTGAAAAATAGCACCCAATTTTTACATCCCGATTTTTAAAAAAGATATGAAAGCTGAAAGCCAACTACCCTACCCATACATGCTACATATACATGCCATATACATGTTACATACTTCGTTTATATGACCTACCACCGGTATATAACTACCACCACCACCACTACTACACACGCGCGCGATCACTTTTGATATACGACCCCTCCTCCAAACGAACGAATTTTCACTTCCTCGATCCCCCCCCTGCACAGGCAAGCTTCACCGCACAACACATCTGGATGGAAGCTCCACATGAGCGCCACAGCGTGAGGACAAAGGTGCCGGTGTTGTGGAATGAGTACCACCATTCCAGGAGCTCGAATTCGAAGCAGTTCCATTCATTTCAATACCCGGGAATGCGAGACTCCATTCCCACTCCTGGAGTGGCTGTACGCCGAAATTCCCATAATTCGCAGACATAAAAAGTTCCCTCTTTCCAGCTACGTCGCGCTGCCGGAAAACGCAACACAAAGAAGACGTTACCAGGCGCGTCCACAACTGCACACGCAAAGCGCCAAATTAGAGCCAAATTCAAACTCCGCGTTACTAGTATTACAAAGTTTTCGCAAGCCTGCATAATGATTGCGATTCGTATATTTAAACCCGAAAAAAGCGCTAAAATTTTTTTGATTTTGCAACGAGCCCGACAACTGTCAAACGATTCTCTTCGGCGAAGACACCCTGTAAAGCAACGTATACTCGCTCTCCCTCTGTGCACCACCAGTTTGCTTGCTCACCTGTTACGTGAAAGGGTTTCGAATCTGTTGTACGTGTTGACTGCAACAGTAAATCGCGGCAAGAATATGCTGTACGAATTTAAAGCGCGAAAATTCAGACAAGGGACGAACGGGACAAAGACAAGCGCTTCCTCCTCACACGTTGTAAAGAATATGTTCTAACGCGAAACCGTAATCCAGTGTAAGCATGAGTGTAAAGTGTAAGTGTAAGTGTAAGTGAGTGTGAGTGTAAGTGTAAACAGCCTGAAATTTTTCCCGAACACCCTTTTCCAGCCACAACACCCTTCAAAGGTGTTATCCATGTTTGCACCATCCGCCAAGAAGGGCGTAAGAAAATTGGCCCTGTATCTGCTCACTGGGCTGCTGATGTCGTCGAAATACGTATTTTGCCGCCCCTGCAGCACAAATGCCTCTCCTCCCTTCCCCGCCCCCCTCTCACACTCTTCCCACGATAAACAGGGTGGAGGGCTGCTGAAATCCATTCAATTTACCTGCGTCCCACTGTCCGCGCGCCACCCATGGAATGTTTCGTTAATGTTGGACTTGGAAAGCCGCCACGAGGTCTAGGCTCAGGAACGACCTCTTTTTTTTTTTCATTTGTGGTCAAAATTTTGTTTCCAACGCGTCTTTTGTACTCGCTGTCGCAAATATTAAGCGCACATCTATTTTCAATTGAAGGAACGGTACCTAGACGTGTGGATGTTTTCCTTCAAATATGCCTAATGCTTTCTATTTGCTCAAAAATGCTGACACGTACAAAGTATGCATGGTACCAGATGAAGTGTTCTGGGGCCGAATTCTCTAAAACGACGGGGCGTCGCTTTGAAACGACGGGGTAGCGCCATGCAAATGCATGTGTTCTGGGGTCGGGGCCGTCGCTTTGGGGTGTTCTGCGAAGGGACTGAGCCGAGAAAAGCAGTGTGGCAAGGGCGCGAAGCTACAAGCGAAACGACGGGGGGCAGCGGGTGTCACTCCACGCCCTTGCCACACTGCTTTTCTGCGGCTCAGTCCCTCCGCAAAACACCCCAAAGCGACGGCCCCGACCCCAGAACACATGCATTTGCATGGCGCTACCCCGTCGTTTCAAAGCGGCGTCCCGTCGTTTTAGAGAATTAGGCCCCGGGACTATCGTTTTGAACTTCTCTATCTTTTGACCGGGCGGCGGTTGAATCGAGGGAGAGACAACCCCCCCCCCCCCCCCCCCCCCCCCCAAAAAAAAAAAAAGACTATCATCTTTTTAAAAGTCCAGTTCGCATATCTTACAGTTCACCGGATACAGTTCACCGGAACCAGGTTACACCGCGAGCCGTTAGCACGAACAAAAAGCACACGACCTCGGGTATTCGAAAAGCACTGCTCTACTCACCACTTGACAGAAGTAGAGGAGCCAGTTGTTTGCGAGGCACGAACTTCTTTTACGCTGTTACACGCGGCGCCCAGTCTTCGCGTATCCTTCCGGGCACCGATGTCGTTATATCCACAAGTTCGGCACGCACCACATACGGCCTAGCGGCACTAGCACCACCCAGGCACGCTGGTAGCAGCAGCAGCTGGCGTGGCGAGAGACGGGGCCGCCGCACGCGTTCCTTCCTTCCAGTGCCGAAGCCCGAAACACGAAAGCGCTGCGGCACGCTCGCTACCTCCAAACTCTCACTCGGTCGGTCCGGGCGACCCCCCCCACCCACTTCTGGCGGCAGTTGCCGCGACGGGGCGCCCGTGTCGTCCGCTACATGGCTTGCTGCTGCCGCCGCCGCAGGCCACGGAAACACCTCTTGACCACGTCCTCCTTTAGATGCTGACAACCTTCGATATTCTAGCTTTTCATATGAAAATGCGAAGCATTTTTATGTGAGCGCCTTGAGATTTTCTGAATGCTCCCAGATGAAGGGCGAAATCCTGGTACGAAAATATTCATTATCATGACCGCAAATTAGATCCTTTGCATTGCGACCAGACAAAATCAGTCATCTGGGTGTTTTTTTTTTTTTTTCACTGTAGCAAAACACCAGCACATCGACGAAAGTCAATGAAGTTTATTCACCATCACCCTTGTACCAGCAGCTTCCTTCATAACTGCACTCCTAAAAATTGTCGCGGGTGGGCTTCACCACAACACTGCAGATCGACCAATCATCGTGACCAAATGTGTAAATATGTGGAATGAAGATGCCCAGCATGCGATCAGAGTAAAATATAGTACCTGCGCTGTGACAACAGCGCTCTAACCGCATTCTGGGCCTCGTCATTCGCCAGATTTGCACATTTGGTCACGATGATTGGTCGACCTCCAGTGTTGTGGTGAAGCCCATTTGCGGCGATTTCTAGGAGTGATGGACGTAACGCCTGTACTCACTAAAAAACCCGTTGCGCCGATTTTCGACGCCTGGGATAGGGAGAATGGCGCGCAATGAAAACACTAAGCCAGAACATCTGATGGCTAAAGGAAGAGATAACTTTTGAATTGGCGCAGTCAGGTTACCATTAAATTAACAGATCTTCCTCACAGCGTCACGAGCGATGCAGCCCCATTGTAGTTCATTGAAGCCCAAGTGTCACAAGAAGCACTTCTGTGTGTCCTACATGCAGGAGCACCCGATAAGCCATTTGCTTTCACAAACGCTTGAACACGTTCTGTTATCCGCGCAGACCTCACACCACAGATGAGTGACGCAAGTGGACGAAGATGGAAGACAGAAATATCGGAATTCGTGGCAAGAGTCACACTTCCGAAGAAGCCTGCAACAAACGTGAACCACAAGAGCTCCGAATGGAGCGTTGTGAGTGCAACCTATAGCAGCACCTTCATTTAATTTCGAACCAGGAGTGGGGTTCGGGACGGGCGGAACGAAAAAAAGGAGGGGGGAAGATGATCAAATAAAGGAACTGAAAATGAAAGTATAAACGAGAAGTATAACAAAGAATCGACTTCGAGTAAAAACTTAAAAACAATGGAGGTGTGGTGGGAGGTGTACTGTTGTGTTCATTTTCGTTTTCCTTCAGGGACACGGCAAAACGGGTGATCGTTGTGGCCAGCGAAGGAATCGAAGATGCATTAGATTGATTCGAAGCTTGCGAGAAAAAGAACTAATGATCGGTAGCGTTTCTTCGATGATGGGCAGAGTTAGTGGCCTCGCCCATACCACCGCACTGTAACCCAGCTCTAGCAGCCTCAATCTAGTGTTCTACAGCTCCACATTTTCTCCCCGGCAGAGCCACTGCAGACCACGGGCGCTCCTCTCTCGTCGCCGAAGCGAAGCGATTCGCAATCGGCTCACGTCCCGCGCGACACGCGGACCGTCGGCGTAACATCGCGGTTGGCGCGCGATCGGGAGCGTCGAAAGCAGATGCGGCAAGGCGCGAGGGGAAGGGGAACACAGATTCTTCCGCCGGGAGAAAGGCGCCGGGCAAGAGACATAAAGATAGTGACCAAAGAGGGGGGAGGGGAGGCTCGCTATCTTTTGCCGTGAATCGCGGGGTCGAAAGGAAAACGAAACCGACTGACATTGCGCGGGAAAACACCCCGCGACGAGAAGGGGGAGGAGGCGTCTGGAATGCGCCGCCCGAGCGGGCCTGGAGAGGGGGCACCAGATGAAGCGGGACCTACTGTTGGCATTCCAAAGAGTGAGTCCCTGCTGCCCCGCGCCGAGAGGCCGGTGGACGAACAGCCGGCGGGCGTGCCCCCGGAAAGGTTCTTGTGTACAGTGCGCTGCTATATGCCGTCTGAGCATCAACGCGCCCACAGTTGGGCGGGACTACTACTGTCCGTGTGGAAGGGACGCTCTCGGTTTCTCCTTGTTTCGCAGGGGAGTTGTTTATTAAAAGATACAACTTCTGGGATTTTAGTAAGCTTCGACGAATGCTTCCCGTAGGGCATACCGCTAAGAAATATCAGGGTCAAGACCCAAGAAGGGCGCTCCCAACTTCAGCGATTTCGCACGCCATCCGACTGAGCCGGGCAGCTCGCATCCATCCTTGGCCAAACCCCCCCAATGTTAGTGGGCGCGGGATTGCAGGAACCGCGTCACGAACAGCTGCCGGTAAAACCTAACCAAGGCTCGCAACAACAAGGGTAAAAACCGAGGGACCACTGAAAACAAACAGCACGTTACCTCACGCGCAGGCCGATCCGTCCGTTCCCCAGGAATGCCCGGAAGAACAAGGCGGGCGGACTAACGGAAAGCAGGTGACGTGCGCGTGACGGACAGCGTCGTCCCGGAGGCCCGGCGCATTCCTCGGGTGGAGAGGGGGTGCGAAGAAAGGAGCCGCCAAACGAAAGGACAAAAGAGGAGCGCGCCGTAACTTGGACAGTAAAGTAAAAGAGCGCGGCAGCTGGAGGGCGCCGGCGGACGACTGCGCTCTTCTCTCTTCTTCTCGCGTCCTTCTCCTCGCGTCCTTCTCCACACAATGCGGAGGAAAGAAACACGAAAGGAGGAGCGGAATGCGAGAGGCGACATTGGGCGCTAATTCTAGGTTATGCTCCGCCACGCGGTCGCTACCGCGAGAACCGATCGGACGGACGGACGGCCGCTGTAGAAGCAGGGGCCTCACGAGTAGCGCTGCCAAACGGCCGGCCGCCCTGACAGGGTGATCGGCGCTCTTCGGGCTCTCTGGTGGGATATTGTCGCGTCACGGGCGACGTTTGGGCATCACTGCGCGAGTCCGTGCTCCTGTAATCAGACTGCCGCAGGAGGAAGACCCCTGGCGAGGGCCCAAATCACACACTGGCGCGACAACCGACCGACCGGCGGAGCGTTCGACCGCGCGGCTTCTGGCATTCCTCCTCTTTTGACGGCAGCAGGTGGCTGTCAGACGCGGTCATCAAGAGAGACCTCTGGGCCGCCGTTTAGGGCCCTCCGAAAGCGCGGCCCGTGGCGCCACAGGCCCCACCGCGCGGCCACGGAAAATCGAAGCCTCCGAAACGGTCGCGGTAATCGGCGACCTAGCTGAGAAGCCTGCTATGAAACCATGACAGAAGGTCAGCCCCAGCTCTGCCTAGTCCCCGCTACAGCGCGACAGTGCGTGAGTCTTGCGCGGGAATGCAAGCATCAACCTGCAGTTCCACATCAGCCGAAAGCTGGTTTCCAGTTCCTTTTCACCCCGAAATGCCCAGCGGCGACGACCCGGCCATCGGAAAACTAAACGAATTCACAAAACCCTCGCTTTCTTCCTGTCGTGGTGGCGCTGTCTTTAACCAAAGCGTCAGCATCGCCCATTTTTGTCGCTATACGTAGAGCGCATCCAAGATTTTAAAACCATGTCACACAACTGCGGTAATTACGCCCATATGGCTGAAGTAACATGGTAGACTCCAACCGCCGAAGGAAGTGGTCCGTGGTACACCCTCTGTTGGCTTTTAATTGTGCCCTAGTGCGGTCTTACACCGTCAACGTGCGTAGATCGCCACTGGCACTGCGTCCGGTTAACACACAGCTCCTGCCCGATGGCCTCCCACGCAACATGAACTGATGCATCCTTCAAAAGTGCAGTCTTTCCTGTACAAGCGCTTTCCTTATTTCTCGTGCGTACACATTCCCCAAGCTACGGAGACTTTTCACACAAGCTCTAAAACCAGCGGCGCGAAAGAAGCGGTGTCAGATTGACGAGACGTAAACCACGACCCCTCCATCCACAAGGTTGCCTGGATCCCAAAGGGGCGATTGTGCAGCGCTCCAGTTTTCAGAGTACGGAACGCCGTGAAGATGAGTCATTACAGTCAAGGCCGCTCAATGAGTACAAGGCGGCCACTCCAAATACAGTCCAGAAACCACGCGGATTGAATGGTGAGGATTAAACGGTGGGTATCCCAGCATCACGTGAGGCGTCAGACGTAAGAACTGAAAGTGTTGTAGAGATGTCAGAGATATTGAGCCCCTGGATACTTCATCGCTAGTACTATCACTAATTAAAAGTGCAGGCGTACGACGACAACGTCTCACAAAACGAGGACAACACGAGGCTTGTCAGCCCTCGTGTAAAAAAGCTGCGCTTTCCATTAGTATAATGCTCACCCAGGCCACAACCCTTGCAAGTTCCAGTACTTAAGCTGCGAGTCCACAGGGCACACTAAAACCCCACGAGTGAGATAAGTTTCTGAAAGAAGCTGTTTCTTCCCAACAGAAGTTTGAAGCACAGTCACCGTTTCTAGACACACCGATGGGTTCAAAGCACAAGTGGCTCGTGGTAAGGCCGCTTTGCGGGCAGTGGAGCAGTCAGTACATGCGGGACATCCCAGTCAGGCCGTGTTTGCGCGCGTACTAGCTGACAGCGGCTCCGGTCAGAAGAAGCGGAGTAGTAGTAGCACACGGCAGAGCACTTACCGAGTGAAGTGGCCGAGAGGATGTCCTCGACGGCTTCGAGGTCGTTCTGGGACACCCCCCAGGGAACCTGACGGGCAGCCAAAAGAAAGCACACCGTGGGGCTGCTGCAGATGCCGCATGCGCCGCCGCCGCTCATGCATCGCATTCCGCCGAAGAGCGCGGCGGGGGCATCCCTCGTGCGCGAGCATGGATGCTTGGCGCGCTTTCGCCGGCCGCCCCAATCACATCCACGGTGGAGGAGGAGGCCGCTGGCCGGGCTCTCTTCCACCAGTCTCTCGCCCCCTCTCCCTCCCCCAGCCACAGCGGTTGCAGGGGGATACCTTCCTCTCCCCGCTCACTACAGGAATGATCATGATAGCGAGAGGCGAGTGCGCACCGAGGCATTTTATTAGACGCCACCCCTCCTGATTTTTTTTCCCATGCAGGCACCACTCTCGTTTTTTTTTTTTTTTCGGCTCATTATTTTCTGTCCTCTAATCGAGTGATGCGTTGCTACTCTGCGAGCTGCCCTATCGGAAACCCAACTGCAGCGGGATCGGCCTAATGGCGGCCATTAGTCTTTCAAAAGCAGCTGTACGCTCTAATACCGGCGATATTACCCGTGACGAGAGCGAAGAAAAAAACACGCAAAATCGGGCTGACTTTACCCTGACAGCTTGCGCACGATGTGCATTTGTTTTAAGATGCCTCTAAATCGCCGAAAGGCCCGCCTTACTTCAAACTAGATACACTGATACACTGAGTGAGGAAACGTGAAGGGCCACGATGCGCCAAGCCATGCAAATTAGATACACTGATACACTGAGTGAGGAAACGTGAAGGGCCGCGATGCGCCAAGCCATGCAATAGACGGCCTGAAATGTTCCTTCAGCTGCAGAATAGCCCAGTCCAGTTTTCGCTTAACAAAGTACGCCAGGACGAATTTCGGCCCAGCACTAACACTCCAGGACATGGTGAATAGTGGATTCCAGCCCGTTTGTGCTGCCGGATGTCCCATGTCAGTATATTATCTGTACGCCCATGCATCGCCTTCACCGCACGGTCTCCTTCCACGACAGACAGCAACCGGAGAGTTGAGGCGCCTCCTTTCCTCCTCCTCAGAGCCCCGTAACAAAAGAGAAACCTCTGCCACATCATCCTCAAGCCGCTGTGGGCCGGTAGTAAATATATTTATCCGAAAACTATATATATCCAATGCCGAGGACACTTGACTCGGGTCAACGGTTCCTCTACATAAACACTACCCTTGTCTGGAGGTTTGTTTCCTCCCGACCACCGCCGAACGGTAATGAGCCGGTACATACCGCGCGCACAGGTGCACCCCTGCAGAGTGGGCGAGGAGAGAGACAAGAGTAACCATTCACCCCAGTGATTCCCGTACCGTCCCCAATAGTTGTAGAACAATCAGCGCAAGGGCGACGCGAAGGAGAGACACAGAGGACAAAATCTCGGCACGTTCTGCACGCTGTCGACTGCGCAGCACATTGGTAAAAAGACCGCTCCCGGCTGACAAAGAAGTCACCCCCACCACCAGCGCCAAGCATGCACTGATGTGTACAGTACTCACGGGGACGCCCTGGACGACGGCGGAGCGCACCGGGGGCGGTGGACGGGCCCTCATGGCGCCACGAGCAGCCGGAGCTCAGCTGCTGCCGCAGCCCGCACGCATGGCGGCGCCCGCTGCTGCTGCTGCCAGCCACCACGTCGAGCCTCCTGCGAGTGGGGCGATAACACAGAGCTCGGTGCCTCTCCTCTACTCCCCCAGCGAGCTCTCATTGTCGTCTTTCTGATACAACAAGCGCCAAATGACCCAGCAGCTTCCAAGTATTCAATGTAACATGTACAAAGAATAGATGCATCACGCGTTCCAGGATTGTAAATGGAGCACTACCCCTCCATGTCATTCTTAAGTGACCCCTGTGCGAAAAGCAGGCGTTGTTGTTCGGTCCAGGAAACGGCGCCGCTGTAAAGAGAAATAATAATAATAAAAAAAATATTCGAGTACATATGGGAAGTACGGTTCCTCCAGAATTAGAGCCGAGTGCGTTCCCACGACGCTAGCTCAGCATGACGCGTGCGGTGCGGAGCACTGCGGACCGCATATCGCGTGACGGGTAGACGTGGCGGCGCGTGAGCAGAACGTGGCCGGTGCACGCGAGCCAATGGGATTCTGGGTAAGCTGTGCCGTGAAGTGCAGCCAGCCTGCCTGCCGAAGCGAAGATAGAGACGCAAACACGATGTAGCAGTAGATTTTGACAAGTATCGCCTAACGAAGCCGACTTGATTGATTGAAGGGTTTAACGCGCCAACGCAACGCAGGCGATGAGGCGCGCCGTAGTGGAGGGCTCCGGATTAATTTTGACCACCTGGGGATCTTTAACGTGCGCCGAAATCTCGTACACACGGGCGTTTTTGCTTTTCGCCTCCACCAGAAAAGCGGCCGCCGCGGCCGGGAATCGAACGCGCGTCCTCGTGCTCAGCAGCACAACGCCTTAGCCACTGAGCCACCGCGGCGGGTAAATAAGCCGACTTCAAAGCACGTAAGCAGGCTTAAGTACCCCTTAACTCTTAATGCAACTAATCTTGTCCAACGGCTCGGGAGTTTTCGCTCATACTGCTCGTGACTTTGTAAACACAAAAATTTCAGCTTCACCAACAGTATTTTCTTTGACATGTCCGAAATTGTCTTCATCTGATTTAAATCCTCCCTGATACCAGCATATAACACTTATTTCGACTTCATTTCGTCTCTGTTATTGACAACGCTGTTTAAATTTTTTTACATTCCACACGCTTTTGGTAGTGCAGTGTTTATTATTGCTGTAGTCGACTTTATTTATTGTGGGCTTGACAGGATCGATGAAAAACCAGGGATGAGGACGACGAGTGAGCTTCATTTGACCAAAAGTAGTTAATTTTTGCCGTGCGCGGACCAAAGGCGACAGAAGGTCTTATACCCCTGACACACGGGCACCTAAAAGGCCTTTGCAGAGAAAGACTGCTACCGAAACGGCGTTCGCCTCGATGACACACGACAAAGGAGAATCTCCTTCACCGCAGCGGGCATTTCCCGTAAGGGGTGTTCGCCTATCTCCTTTCCCGAACGAAAAGGAGCAGCTAGCGGCGCAGCCTCGTAAGCAGGCACTTGCAAATCATAAGCTTCTCAGAACTTAGTGCGACCAAATGCGATTTCATAATACTTTCATAAATTTTTAAAACTGCAATGAAATTAAATTGCACTAAACAAGCCCAATCGTAATGTATTTTTGTAAACATTTGCCCACTGTTGCCAGATTAGGCACAAAACATAAGCTAAAAAAGCACTCCATCGTTGCTGTTTAATACATATATGTGAAATTACCCATTTATTTATTTATACAGGTACCTACATCGCCCTAACGGGCATTATTGTAGGGGGGAAAACAAGCAAAAGAATACAGTACAGTCAATATAACAAAAAATGGTTGCGGGTAAAAGGCTGTATGGTTGAAACAACCCATTTATTTTTCTAAACAACAATAAAACGCACGGTTCCTCTCTAAAATAATGAAAAAGACCTATTACCCGCGCTTTATTTTTGTTAGTGTGCATGCCTTTTCCACAGAACTGAACTACATAAAGGAAATCGGGGTGTCAGGAGCGCCACTCCTTTCCACAAAATGTCTTTTGACGTGGCAAAAGGGGTTTAGTTTAAAGGAGATCTAGCGTTGCCGTGCGTCACAGGTATTAGTCCAGAAGTTCAGAAGGCCCTGGGCGATCGTTGACAGGGACTTGTGCAGACTAAGACCCGGATGGAAAAAATATTTTCGGGTATGATTATTTATGGTATTTAACGTTGTATCTGAACTTGTGAACATAAAATCGGCCTGTGTGTTTTGTAAAGGATTTGAGCTGCAACAATTTCAGAACGGAAGTTAACCGGCAGTCTGTTACTGGTTAGTGTGTTGCATTATACGTTTTGCTGTAATACAGTAATCCCTCATTAACTCGAAGTCATAAAATCCACTAAAAATTTCGAGATAAGCGGAGTTTCGAGTTACCGAAATGCCGAAAATTTGTGGCTAGGTCACTGAAATAAGAGCTAGTGCTAGCAACAAAAGCCCCACTGCACAGGGGGAGCTTTTGTAAGAAAGGCAAAATGATTCGCAGGAAAAACAAATTGTTATTAGTGCTGAAGAAAGAACTGCGTGATGCTGGCCTGTTTCACGTTCGCATCTAGTCCCAGAAAAGCGTTCCCGAGCTGCTCAATGCATAGCATCAATTGCTGGCCGCCACCGCTACATTCTTTTAAATCATTTTAAAAATTCCCTGCCCCCCCCCCCCCCCCCCTTAGGAAAAAAGGAAAATAAAGTGGGGAACAATACCCGCTCCAGCAAGGCTATGGCAGGTTTAAAGCCAATATACAATAAATGAACGGGGCTATAGAAGTCCGGTTCATTTATTGAATCCATTTATTGTTGCGATGCAGAGGCAGCATGTTTCTTGTTTCTGCCGTTGCAGGCCCTCCTTAAGGCCGACCTCCATGCAGCGAAATGTAGGCGAAGAGGCGGCGAACGTCGCCCGGCGGCGGCCGCTCCGCCGCCGGCGTCGAAAATACGGCTGTTCGCCGGCGATCTACGCGAGCTAGATGTCGAACGTGCGGCGGCGAACGCGACCGGAAGCGGCAAACTGCATTTTGAGGCCGCAGCCAATCACAGCCTCGTACTTCGTTGTACTTCCTGTCCTGTCTTCCATCGGCGGCGTTCGCCGGGTCACGTTGCATGGAGGTTGGGGTGGACGAAAACTGAGCGGCGCGTCAAACCACGGCGTTCGCCGCGCCAAGTTCGCCGAGAAACTTCGCTGCATGGAGGTCGGCCTTTAAGGCTGCTCGTCGTCCGCGTGATCAGCAGCGCCGTTCCCGAAAAATCTCAGCGATGCAGGCGTCGGAGATCATTCCGGTGACAGGGACATCGACCTCGTACAGCGCGTACTCCCCATAACTTTGCTGCTCACGAGCGCGTTCGGAGCGTAGTGGGAGAGGCGTCCGAACGGAGACCTTATCAGCTACCTGAAGCGTGTTTCGCCTCCTGTCCTCTCTGTCAACATTTAAAGATATCCGCGGACCCCGAAAAAACGTCTCGAGATAAAGGGGGCAAATACACAGCGCCTATATGGGAGGTAAATGCGCTGCCAGAAAATGTTTCGACTCAGCCGATATTTTGAGATATCCGAGTTCGTATTAACGAGTGATTACTGGATATTTATTCGTAAAACGTAACTTCTGACCAGTACCTTAGCTTAATTAGACATTTTGCAATGTGTACAGTGTCCTGTGCGGCTTCAGGCGCCTCATGGGAACGGTGATAGTGTCACTGCTGTTCGGCGATCTGCTCATAAGAGGGCGCGCTTCTTCACGACAAGTGCTGTGTATCCAGTAGCCATCGTAGCGGAGATCTGCCTTATGTTTGCAATGCGATGTAGCCACTTGTCCCTTATGTCACGCAGTCCCGACACTCGCTTCCGATTTGTCGCGACGCCTCCGACATTATATATCATCCCTTCACAGCGTTAGGCCATCTACCGGCGTGGCTAGCGATGAACTTAAGTGCTAGCATTTCTTGCAGTGCACGGAACCTAGGCAGGTAAGAACGGTGGAAATGAGGCCCACAACGCCATTGTGAACTAACAAATATACCCGCAGATTCGATACACGTATAGTTGCGGACTAGCACTCAAATTTTCGCCGACATCGAGCACTTCAAAATAGTGTAGTTTGCGCGACAATGTGGATTGTTTAACAACGTCACTGGCAAAGCCAGCGCGGTCCAATACAGCCGCGTCCACCTCACAAAGTTTGTGTAAAGGACGTCCGTTCAAAGAGGCCCCAACAAACACGGAGCCCATTTGCACTGACCAAGATACGAAACAATCATCATTCCATTCACGGTATTCGAACCTTTGATTAAATAATGAAGCTTTTTTTTTCTGAAAAGCGACGCAGGTGCGACGACGATATAACAAGTGAAGAACGAGTACCGCATGCTGATGGACGTTTCGTTTTAACCTTAAAGCGTCAAGAACGCGTCCACAGAAGTCAGTGGAACAAAAACTGGGGCTGTAGGGTGACGCGCTAGCAGCAAGCTCGACACGAGCACGCACGTACGCACACGCATGTGCCGACAGACGCTGTTGATATAGAACGCGGACAGTATTTATTGCTTTCACCCACCAGGTCCATTATACGGGGGGAGAAAGCCCTCCGCCGTAGAGAGCGAGGCGCAGAGGAGACAGCCATCTATACACTATATGACGGCGCGAGCGGAGGATTAATCGTTGCATCGACGTGCGTTCGAAATGCGCTTTCCCTTTCGACACTGCGAGTCGGCCAGCCGGCAGCGTTGAGCGGGAGAGGGGGCCCCGGTAGCGAAGGGAGAGTGGGAGGGGCGGGGAAGGGGGCTGAAAACTGGTTAGGCATTAACTATGCAAACGGTCGCCCCGTTTAGGACGAGAGAAAGACAACTTCTAATCGCCGCTCTTTTAAATTATTCGGGCCGTCGTGCCGTCATTAAGGTGCATGCGCGACAAGCGAGCTCTCCCTTCGGCCGGCTCAGTGTGCCGTTCACTCCTACAGTAACGGATAACAAGGTCGGGCGCATTTTACCCCCGTTTGCGTCTTAGCATTTTCTCCGTTCCCTGCCTCCGCCTCCTTTCTCGGCTGCTATTGACCGCGATGTTGGACCCTGCGTGGTAGCCGATAAAGCGCCAAGTGCACACACAAAAATGACGAAGAGGCTGCCTTAAAAGTACCAGCAACCGAAGAAATGGACCAGTTCGGGGCGGAGAGAGAGAGTCCGGCCTGCAGAACACTTTTTTTTTCTGTTTGGTTTTTTTTTTTTTCGGCCAAAGGGGCTCTGTGGTCGGGAAACTCTTAATTTTCCGTTAGATCACGCTCTGTCCGAAAAGTTGTGCGCCAATGGAGGCTCGCATGCCAACACAGAGCTAAGAATGCAACCAGTTCTGTGACGCCAGAACAGCCGCGTACGCATTTGTACCTTTTTTCAACCGACCTCGCTTAAAACGCCCGCTTTGCCCCGTTTCCGCAGAAAATAACGGCAGGTCGAGTAACTTTCTTGTACAGAAGGACCAACGTAATGATCCCTTTGACACCATTGCAGATAAAAACCGCTGCTTCGACGATTTAACCGGGGAAGGAGATTCGTCCTGCGCCCCTTCAGATTTTGTTTTTGTAGCGTGAGCTACACTGGCCGAGGTGGAGCAGTTTCGCGTGGCTCCTGGAGAGCCGTGCTGCGCATGCGCGAAGACCAGTGACGTCTCACGGCGCACAGCTGGCGCGCCGGAGCCGAAGCCGCCGCGACTGGACTGGACTGGACTGGATTGGATTGGATTGTAAATCGTTTTAGCAGCACTAAGCATGATAATCAGCTAATCGTACACAACCACGAAACCTAATAATAACCAGCTGAACCTTAGCTCCCGCTACGTATATCCTGGCATAGCCGAGGTAAGCCACTGCTAATTTTTTGTTCTTATGGTGAGAGCCGTAAATACGAGGGGCTGTTGTTCTCACGGGGGCACCCGCTTTATAGCGTAGCCACTTTCGGTCACGCCCGCACGAGCGTCCTGAAGGGCGTCCGAAACGAGAAGCTCCGAATAGGTTGCCAGGTCACGCGACAGGTGTCGCGGAACGATAGAGTTATACTGGTTCATTTCACAAACTGTGTGCAGCACAGTCGGTGCTACATTGCTTGTCAACAATCCGTACGCATCAGCGTGTCTAACTTGCCGTGACGTTTCACGGTAGACGGTCGAACAAAAGAGACAACGGGCGCTGGGGCCTTTCGGTTACACCTGCAAAGTGGGGGTACAAAAGAGTAATTCAAAGGCCCCAATGCCGTTGTCGCTT
This sequence comes from Haemaphysalis longicornis, assembly GCF_048455015.1. Lineage (NCBI taxonomy): Eukaryota > Metazoa > Arthropoda > Arachnida > Ixodida > Ixodidae > Haemaphysalis > Haemaphysalis longicornis. The sequence goes on along the minus strand of NW_027526361.1, from coordinate 44,294,327 downwards.
TTCTTCGACCGTTAACCGAGAAACGTTCCGGTGAGTTAGACGCGCTGATGCGGACGAACTGTTGATAACAATGTAGCATCCACTGCGTTACATACATCTTGTGAAATGAACTACGCCAATGCCTCTCAATTGAAGGTCCGGCGACCCGAGGGGGTCAGCGAAGCCTTCCCCAAAACCCCCTCCCCATAATTCAATTTTCCTTTTCTTGAAACCTTACTGCCAATGCAAAAATGTGGCCTCGCTGCATGACGTTAAAATTTCCCCGGCGTAGCACATCTTATAAGGTCGGCTTTTTGCACAACACGCCAGCTATGCAAAAAAAGCCTGACACACAAAAGGCAGCACGTAAGCGTCAGGGCGACTGTTAGCTGCAAGAGTAAATCGTTCGACAACATGACATGCATGAGCATAAAAGTCAGCCTCAGAAGGCGGACATAGAATATGTGGGGGTGACTTTAGCTGCATGTGCAACTGACATTATGCCGCGGACCAATATAGTTCCTCGTGGGGTCCCCCATCACTTTTGCAACCCCCGAAAGAGTGCGCGGCTGTTGACGTCACGTCGCTTAGCCGACTGAACCAATAATTGGTTTTCCGACTGGTTTGCCGCATATACAAAAACCCAAACAGGGAAAAGGGGCAATAGTTCCCGCGTTAAAAAATATATATATATATACGAAGGCTTGACGATTTCGTCAGAATGACGATTCTGACGAAGGCTTGCCCCAAGCCGAAACGTTAATACATGTTCGTTCATTACCCTTTAGTCTTCTCTTTTACTATATATATATATATATATATATATATATATATATATATATATATATATATATATATATATATATATCGAAATGCACTGCATGAGCCTCGTGGCGCGAGCAGTCAGTACTCCCCGGCATCGCTGCCGCTGGCCCGTCAGCTGCTACTTTCTGTAATAAATACATGTGCTGTTCTGTGGCTCGGCCCTTTCCTTGCTTAGTGCTGCCACGCAACCCTTTTGACAGTATTTATGACCACGCAAAACACTGAATTTAAATCAAAACTTAAACAAACCTGAACAGTAGCTGTAGCAAAATCAGCTGCCTAAAAATGTTGAAGAGCTTAAGTTCGCGCTTTTTTGAAAGGCATGTGCTCAGCACAAGTTCCCGCAGTCACTTATTAAAGCGAACCTTTCTGTGCTTAATTGATGGCGACCATCCCTTCCCGGAAACGCACTGCAGGAAAGCCAACTTTACGCAATGCTTTTCCCAAAATGACGACGACGATAAGCGAATGCACATCACGCGCTTCAAGACAAAAGGAAACACGCTTCCCGTTGTCGGAATCGAACCCATGGGTTCCTCGCGTTATGCAGCCGATGTCTATCTCATTGCGCCATTCGGACACGGTCGACGCCGTTAGGATTTTGGACTTCGACTCAGGTTGCACAGGAAAAAGCTTCGCGTTTTGACCCCCGTTCTCTTAAGAAAATGGCTATTATTATTATTTTTTTTTTACATTTACATATCCCTCCTCGGCGTGTTTCAAAAAGGCGCTTAGGCAGGCTTTACCAATCCATTTCTTCCCCATTTGAGATTCGTAATGCCACAAATTGTACCGCCGGGAGGCGTTTGGGGAGGAGAAGGCTGTTTTCACACTTTTTGCGTTAATAAGCATCTGCTGTTGCCGCAAGTGGCGTATGAGGAGTCACGGCACACTAATCTATATGCGGAGGAAAACTTGTTTCTACATATTTGCGACTGTTAAGAAACCATGTACGCAGCTTTCGGCGAAAAACGCAGTACGAAACTGCGGCGACGCCATTCTCACTGTCATGGCTATACGAATGACACTTTCTTGCCGTTTAGTAGCCCCGCGCAATTAAAGTTTCACTCCAAGCGCCGAATTACACTCCTCGTAGGTGGACCTATCTTCTGCGCTTGACAAGGGTACACCGCTGTAGAGGTCTGCTAGATAGTCAAATAATGGATTGCATAGGTTGCCCTGCACAGTGCAGTCACAAATAACACTCCGCCGCTCCGGACCTATGGCAATAAGCGATGCGTGAATGCGTTTTCACGCGAATGTTGAAAGATAACATGATCAGCGAATAAACGCTGCAGAGCTGGTGGCACGGCGTTGTTATCTCGTTTTCTCTTTCATACCTTACGGGCGCTGCTTTTCATGTAAGCAATATCCACCAACTCTCCCGCTGTAACCTCCTACACCAAAGTTATTACCGTTCCTTACTATGACTTCCTTTAGATTTCCCTAAAGCCAGGTTTTCCGTCCATATGAATTGTAGGTATAATCCGTCCTCGACGACCGAAAGAGACTGCAGAAGGAATTCACCCCGCTCGGGTCGTAGGCAGGATCAAAAGACAGATACGCTCTAAATGATGGGGAAGATCTTTTTGCATCCAAAAATGTAGAGCCACCTCTGCTCACTGCTCCAAGTCCCCCGGCTGTATTTTCGCAACCTCAGAAAAAAGACGATGAATGCGAAGGTAAAAAGAAAAGCAAGAGAGAGAGAGAGGAAAAGAAAAAAAAGGTAACGACGCAGCATTGGGCACCGCGCGAGCGTTGCATGCACGAGATTCCGTGAAGGGGATCGGAGAGGAGATGTCGGCCGTTAACTCCGCTGCTGCCGTGTTATTATTTCGCGTCCAATAATAACTAAAATGAGACGAATGTAGGTACGAAAGACGGCGCTGACTGGATCGCTCGAATGGAATGCGGCGGCGCTCCTTGCCGCCACCACCACTGAGGGCCGGTCGAATGCCATCGGCGAGTATCAGCAGCAGCGGCCGCTCAAAGAAGGTGGGACGCCAGAAAGGAGGGGGAAGAGGAGGGAGGCGCAGCAACACTCCGAGGAACGAGTACGGCACCCGGCCACCTCATCCAGCATGCGCCCAGCCCTCGCAACGCAGGCACGCACGCAAACACCGACTCGAGCGGTTTCCGCCGGCACGCAGCCGCGTTCGCTTCCACCCAGCGCCGGACGATGCCGGACCACGGGGTAACCGCATGCTGGAGTCCGCAGTGGGGAAGATGGCTGGGGAAAAAGAAGAAAGAAAGAAAGAAAAGCAAGCGTACAACGCTGGAGCGCGTGCGCAACGTGCGCGCGGTTTGCACGCGAGCGCGTGGCTCAGGCGGAGGAACGGGAAAAACGCGGTAAGGTCGAAGAGCGGTAAGAAGGCAGAGAAGTGCGGCGAGGAAGATGGCAGAGGGAGATACGTGGCGAGAGCGGCTGCACAGACGCGTGCGGAGGAAGAGGAGGCAGTGCGGAGAAGAACTCCACAACACACACCACCGTTTGGACAAACAAAACAGAAGGAAAAAAGCTTTAATGCCTCCTCCTCCTCGCCTCCGCGTACCAACCTCAGGGGGAGAGGGCGGAACGCCAGGAATTTGCAAGCAGATGCCCGTCGCAGAAATATGAAAGGGACGAGCAGCCGAAGAGGAGGCGAGGCATCCTCTCAGTCCTTCTCCCTATCTAGGCGGTAGCGCTTGACACCATGCCTCGCGATGGTAGTAGCGGTGGATGACGGGCCGGCCAACGCACACCCGATGGCGCGAGGAGCCACCCGCCTTCTCTCTCTCTCTCCCGCCACAGCACCTGGCCCACCGCTGGGCCCGGTTGGCAACAATTCCGAAAGAGAGCGGCGGTGAGAGCCAGAGAGGGAGTGTTAATCGCCTCCGAGTCGCGTGAAAGCGATGCACAGGCAGGTATAGGAGCTTCTCTCCCGCATTCCTACGCTCTCGGCTGTTGCGGCTCGCTTTATTTATACCCGGCCCTCACTGGCCAACTTTTCACGGCCGCACAATGCCGTCCGTGAGCAACGCGATTACGCGCCAGCTGGCTGTCGCCCGCTCATCCCCCGCTCGCCGCGGACAGCAAGAGCGACCAAAAAATCGCTCGCGACGGCGACAACTCTGCGACGCGAATCGCCAAGGGCTCGGCTGTCTCTTTCGCGTGTCGCTAGGGAAAGGGATTTTGTGTTGCAGCGAGCTGCGGGTGCTCATTCCGGGACGCACGTTGGGAGCATATTTTACTGTGGTCAGCACTGTCGACATTCTTTGTTCTTGTTGAGAAGGATTGGGCCTGACTAACATGCCCGAACTCCCAGCTACACACCTTTTCGGTACACGGGTGATTACCGTTAAACTCACGTTTAACGTAAACTCATACTCATCAGCCAAATCCACGGCAGACTATGGGACTTACCACTCCATGAACCACGGGTTTAAAAAGTATCGTGTACCATTACGAAAAGGTTTACCAACAAATGGGCATGCTCGTAATGGCCTAGTTTGGCTCTTTCAGAACTGTATCACTTCCTTGTTGAAATAAACAAGAAACACATTTCGGTTTATCTGGTTTTAACTGGATGGCGCTAGCTGTCTAGCAAGTGAGAGTTTTCTGTATTTATTTCAGTATCGAAGTCACATATTTCTAAATTAAGCCAAGTTGGCCGTTGTGAACGTTTGTATGCATTTGTCAAACACTTCCTATTCGTGCGCGATGGTTTTTAAGCCCGTGGGTCATTAAGTAACAAGTCCCATAGGAATGCTAACAGGTGAGCCTCCCATTAATGTCACAAGTCTATTCAAGCTTGCCTAGTCTATCTCGCGTGTCCTTCCACTTAAGCAACGTGACCTTTCCGGCCTGACAGTTTAGAATAGCATTTTTGCGCATGAACACATTCATCGAAAGAGCTTCCTCTACTGCAACGTTAAAATCAGTCCGTCTTTCATTCCCCAGGAAAACACTGGCCCGCATCTTATTTCTCTGCAGACGGTTCAAAGACGACGGCACCTCTTCTTCGCTCCACCCCCCAATCCTCACAATCTTTCCTCCGCCTCTGACCGTTCATCACTTCCCTTCACCCTTCCACCTTCCTACACTCCTCTCTCCGCTCCATTCCTACACTCCTCATCCCCTTCTCTACTCCCCCTCGCTTTCCGTCTCCATCTTCCTCTCCATCTTCGCATCCTTCTACCGTCATCCTCCCCTTCTCCCTCGTGCTCGACTCCTATTGCCATCGTCCTCTCGGCTTGTCCTTCCTTAGTGCCCTCTCTCTTTCATCCCATTTTCCACGCCACCGCCCCCCTTCTCTATCCTCTCCTTCTCTCACTTTCCCTCAGATTTTCCATTCACCCATTCCAAACGGGCGCTGACACAAACCATGAAAATGAAATGAAAAGCGAAATAAGTGCGGGGTGGGCTGCATTCGGTAGTCCTTCTGAAATCCCGAGCAACGAGCAACCGTATATAGTCACTGACAAGGCTGGTACAACAAACGGGGGTAACGGCACTTTGGATCGCATTAGGCACCTCGAAACCTGAAATAAAACTTACAGCGGCCCAACGGGTCACTGAAAGAAGAACGGTACGGGTAAATCTTGAAGATAAGGAAACATCAGCGTGAATCAATGAACAAACGCGAGGGGGAAGACATACTAGCTTAAAGGGGCCATGCAGACAAAACCCGCTTGTTTTATTCGAAAGATTTCGGGTTTTATAGTGCCCCCAGCGCTTGTCCGGAAGCAAGTGATGCTTTATTTACTAGGAAAGTAATCAATTCGATTAATTTGATTTAAAAATTTGAGTTAAAACTGATTTTCCCGCCAAATCGTGTTTCGTGACGCCTACCATAACATCACAAGGACGGGTATTCAAGCGAACTTCAAGTGCGCCGTTCAGTCCGCAGCAAACTGCGGAGCATTGTTTACCGTCAGTCCTCCCAGATGGCGCCACCATACTGCTCCGCACAGCTGTCCGCCTTTACTTTGTTGTTTACCGTATTTGCACAGCGCTTGTTTTTGTTAGGGTAGGTAGTAATCGTTTCGTAAAACATGGGGTACGTTCGACAAATAGGGTCACGTAAGACAATGTCGCTTACGCCAATCGGCCAGTCTCGTGTGAGACAACCCCAAAGTGCCGCACTGCTGTGCAGCTATATATATATACAAACATAGTGCGCGCAGTGCCAACAGCAGTACGCACAGGTACTTCTGCTTTCGTGTACTTTCGTAACTTACATTGTTTACACCTCCATTGTTACTACTATAAAATGAATATTTATTACACTGCGAAAATAGCTCGTTCTGCAAGCTTATAAGCCCTGCCTAACTTGTGTTTGTTTTTGCCGGCCTAAGCCAACCCCAGGCTGTGCATATGACGTCATATGTTCTAGTGCGGGAAATGAGCTAGTGAGTCGCATGGACATTCGTTTTCTCCTAATTATATGGCTTATTTTAGCGAAGTTTAAGTTAAAAGTGGCTTCAGTATGATTCTAACGAGGCAATCTTTGGAATGAACCAACTCGATCTCGTGTTTTGCCTGCCTGGCCCCTTTAAATTATAGGCGAAAGAGGTGGGGTTGCGCAGGACACCTAACGGCTACCAAAGACCAATGAAGAGCACAAGAAAAGAACAAGTACTCGATGGAGGGAGGCACTAAGCGAATTAGGGGAGAAAGAATGGAGTACCGCAAACTTAAGATAGGAATGGCTGTAGATAGGCTTTCGTCTTGCGGCGGGCTGATGATGATGATGACCTCCATTTCACCCTTTCCCTTCGACTTCTTTCCTTCCCCCAATACTCCAGCTACACTTTTTGTCCTATTCTCCCTCCCCCTCCTGCTTTCCCACACAGCCCCCTTATCTTCTCTCCGACTTAAACTCCTTTAATTCCTCCTCCTCCTCCTCCTCCTCCTCCTCCTCCTCCTCCTCCTCCTCATCATCATCATCATCATCATCATCATCATCATCCGTTTTCCTTTTCCTCCCCGCAACCTCCTATTCCTCTCATCTTCAACATTTCCCTATTTTAATCTCCCTCATCTATTCCCATCACTCCTTATCCTACTCCTCCCCCTACACCTCACCAATCTCGTACACCCAGCGATTCCCAGCAGTGGCTTCAGCAGCCCACAGGTGAGCAGCGGGAAGTGGGGATGCTGCGTGTCGCAGGCTGTTCCACCTCTGCACAGTTCCATTGCTTTCACGCAACAAATAATGCCGTCGACATAGTCAAGTCTGCTGAATATGCTCGCGGATGGCTTCCTGCAGAGCGTACAGAAATGTTTTAAGACTGCTTACGCAATCCGGAGTCAAAAACCAGCGATTATCAAATATTTCTCTGCTGGTGTCTGCGTCTCTTCCTTGGCTTTCGTTTCTTCACCTAGTGACGCGAATTACCGAGAAAGGCAGACTGGCCACAATCCACGCGCCAGTTTCCCCAAAGAGAGAGCTCTCCTCCGCATGCACCTGCTCTACGCATGCGCCATCGCATTCCCCTGCCGCGGATAACGCATCAGGCTAATAATTATTGTTCTGCCCTGGCTCGGTATCGGGTTAGCGCTGTGCTTAGCGCACTTGGCTGTTCTGCTGCTCAAATTCAACACGAAGCCAAATGTGTTTTTATTTATTTACTTAGATCATCTGTCGCTCGTTTTTTTTTTTTTTTTTGGTGCAACAAATGTTTGTTTCTTTCTCTCTCCTTACAGCGGAATCCACTTCGGCACCATTTGTGTTGCCGCCGACGACGACAACATACGGCCACTTGTGGCGGCTTTCGCTTTAATGAATGGGTGTTTAGACATCTGAATTTGCAAGAATTAAAGAAACTAGAGCGCACCGCTCGACCGAAAGTAGGAACTAATTTCATGCTGTATTTTCCGGCCGCGCACGCTCAGGCATCCGGACTGTGGTTCGAATCCCTCCCCAGTCATCATCCTTTTTCTTGCCTGAGCGGCTTCGTCCTGTCTGATAGGACCGAGAAGGTTCCCAAGCAAACTGGCGGAAGAACGCGAGTGCCAGCAGGAAAACTGCATGCGAACAGCAGGTAAGTCTGACTGCCGCAACAATGGTTGCCAGAGGACTGAAGTTGGCATGGTCATGCGGTCTGGTCATGCGGACAGAAAAGTTACCGAAGAATGCATCATTCTGAATATATTTATTTAGTTTACATAAACCTTTTATGCACAACAAGCACGAAGCGCTTCCAGCTGTTGAATGCTCCCGACTTGACGTCAATGCCAGCCCCGCTGCCGGCCAGTGTTATGGCATGATCGCTTGAGATGCGCCTAAAGAACGAGCGTTTAAAAGACGCCTTGTAAAATATAGAACTCAGGACTTGCTAAAATATTTGGGATTTAGGTACTCAGGTCATTCAAGCAGATATTCAAGGTCATTCAAAGCAGAGGCAACGCGTTTTCTTTTCACGATTCCTTCTGCACAATTTTATCCGCTTGAATGACCTTCTGAAAACCCAAGCTCTCCCCCTCTCTCGCTCTCTTTCACGACTCCTCAAATATAATAAAGTGGCGTGACGAAATGGCATTACAACAGCTCTAACAGTCAGAAAATAACAGCGCGTTTGTCTTCGCTTGGAAATGGACCTCAAATGCCCGTACAATTATGTAAATTTATTCTATTGCCTTGCCCTTAGCAAGTGGGTGGTTTCGAGCGCGCTTGCTCGAAGCGGGAATGAGTTACGTCTGCACTATTTGTACACAGAGGAATACGACCATAGCCTGCTCAACCATGCTTATACGCTTCGTCCTGGCTCTCTCAACGTGACTGTGTTTTCACTCATCGTGACTTTCGAGGAACTTTAAAACGTAGCCATGGGCGTTACAAGAGTCGCCTTACGCTGGGCAAAGGGGGGGGGGGGGAGCTCAGGTTTCGCCCAGACTGCGTTCTCAACAAAAGATCCCGCAAAAGGAGTTCACCGCCAAAGGCGAGAGCGACATCATCCGGTTCCTCTTGTCAGTGGCTAGCAGGACGATGACAATGCGTCGTGGCGGACGCAAGTGCTCGAACACGGTGTTTCGGAGGCAGGGAATGAAGGGGGACTTGTTTCGTCGCGGAAGACAGTGGCTGCCGTTTGATCCCACTTCATCGAGGTCGCTCTCTCGACCCGCCAAAGGTTGCTCCTTTAGGATCGAAGTGGGAAGGAAACAGACAGGCGACACCGGAGCCTCCAGGACGCACGGCGGGGTAGCCGAGGTTAGCCGGCGCACGAATCGCTGACCCGCCCGGTGCGCGCGGCCGCTGCATGCGCCCCGAGGCGAGCCCGCGGAATTCGCCATTACATCCGTCGGGTGATTCATGCCTGCATGTCCCGCGAGAATAACACCGGTCCGAGGAAGAAGGAAGATTCCCCCCTCCGCTGCTTCATCGCGCTCTTTATTTTAACCGCTCTCAAACTAAACAGCGGTCCCAGGGACCAGGAGGGGAAGCGGAGGAACCCTCGAGAAGAGTGGGACAATTTTTCGTCTCTCCCCGCGGGGTCATCGGCGGGCTCGGCAGCGAGCAGCCCCCGAAGAAAATGCGCCGCGGCGAAACAGCAGCGCCGAAAATCGATGGCAGCCGCTCGAGTAATCGGTGCAGCCGCGCAATTAGCTCGCTCCAAGTCGGAGAAGCAGAAGACTCCGAGCTCCAGATTCATTTCCACTGCCGCCGAAGCGGCAGCAGCAGAGCGCCCTGTTAAAAATGACATCCACGCCCCGCATGGCCCGGGCTAACGAAACGGGGGGCGACCATGTCAATTAAATGTGAGACGAGTCCGTTCACAGCGGGGCGGGAGGGAAGAGCGCGCGCTGCGTGAGAAAACAAGTCCAGTTGGCCGCGCACGCAGTTAAGCCTCGTGTTGAGCCACTTTCGCCGCGGGACACTCCCGGGACGGTCGCAGGGAGGAGAATTTTTCACCTTGCCCGAGGCACGAATGCTCCAAGTTCCAGAGAATGCCGGCAATTTGTTCGGACAGTTGTTACGCGTACGGACACGTCGACCCCACGGCCACCGAAGAGCTCGGCAACGCCGCCCGCGAAAGCACGAAGCATGTTTAACGTTTTCGGCCGCTCCGTTCGGTACGGCCGAGTTCTACGCGATGCCAGCTATATGCTGAGTGATGTATCGAGGCTGGACGCACGGTAGAGTGGGCAACACGCCTGTTTATAACAGCGAGTTCTACCTCAACCAGCAGTGTGTACGTTTGTATGAAAAGCGCTGACGCAAACAGTTCAACTAAACCTTGTGCGCAAAACAGGAACGGTGCGGCGGTTTTCTCTGAGTTACTTTCGGCCAGCCCAGACAGCGGAATTCATGAAAAAATTGTGGTTGATTCCTATGTCATAGGAATAAGCAAAACACGAAAGTGAAATGTGCAGCGAAAGCTGCAGCTGAGCATGACTTGCGGGTCGGCGGCTGTCTTGTGGGTGTTCTTGGCGAGCGACGTACTGCGGGCGGGTCGCTTCGGCAAAGGTGTACTGGCGTCATTTCCGTGACGGATACGACGTCAGTGAAATCTCGGTGTATCCCTTCATAAAACACTTTCGTGTTAAAATATAAAACCCGGAAAGGAACAACCCTAACCATAACGTACTCTTTGGTTATAAAGGTTGCTTCCCCGCAAGAAGACCCTGTATGCAGGGGTGCACCCGTTACAGGCCGCTTGCTTCGTTGTACTGGCGTTATTTCCGTGACGAATATGACTTCACTCAAATGTTTGTGTATCCCGGAATAAAACACTTTCGTGTTAAAAACGAAAAGCAATGTTGCTGACAAGTGCAACGCGGTATACGCATCGTCGGGTGATTAAACAAGTTCGGATACTTCAAAGACGTACTCCCCATGACGCGATCACCTTAGAAGCCAGGGTCACCTCGGAGGAACAGGTCAGGGGTCGGTACACAAGATGTCGTCGAAAGGAACTTAAGGGGATTCCTTTTCTTTTCTTACCTAGGCTTTGACAGAGGGGAAACAGGGAGGCATACCAACAAGGCCGGTCGTATACTGCTGTGCGGAAGACTTGCCATTTCGGCTACTTGGTAATAAAACCCCTGGTTAATTATACCCGTGTTGCCTTCGCTATGGTGCTGCTGCACATGAAATCCCCCGGGATCGATTGCCTACCGCAGAAATCGTATAAACCCCCCACGAGGCTCGACGTTTCGGTGCGCGCTAAGAACCATAGGTGGTTGGTTCGAATGCAACCGTATGCGCCGTTTTACATTCTAGGTCTCTGCAGGGCGTCTTCACTACGGTGCTTCAGAAATACCAATCAAAGTGACCTAGTGTGCAAATTCGACTAGTGACGTGGCCGAGCATTCAATTTGGGTGAAAAACGGCATCTGCGCTGGGACATTACGCAATGCAAAACGCCATGCGTGTTGTCCCTGCACACATGCACTTCTTTTTAGTCAGATCATACGTTGGACGACTGCATCATTGACCGAATCGGCACACTAGCCTACTTCGACTGGTATTTCTGAAGCTCTGTGGTGAAGACGCCCTACACACCGCGGAGCGCCCAGCTACTGCGGCTGCTTTCACGGGGTGGCGTGAACATGCGCTGCACAAGAAATACGTTGCTAAACTTCTCACCGGCCATTCTGACATTTCACGCGGTGTCCTTTCGGGAAAAAGTGACGCCATATTTGACAGGCGCTCGTCACTAGGACAATATGAAGGCACCAGCTATCTACAATTTCTGCTCCTACTTCAATCATATGCGCCTGAAAGACTATCACCACCACCACCACAACAAAAACAATAATAGTAATAATAATAATAACTATTATTATTATTATCTTTATAGATCACTAAAAGAAAAACTGCAGAGAAAAGGACCCATCTAAGCCAATAGCGGTTTGTGTGATGCCAGCTTATGGATACTATTTTAGACACCCGGCAAACAAAATTCGTTCGTTATAAGCGATACCGTTTCGTTATAAACAGCCCAAGTCCCATTGAAATTTAGCATGGCCAACCAAATTTCGAATTTAGCTCGTTACATTCCGCATTTCCTAATTTGAGCGTCCATTATACCGAGGGTATACACTGTACATTTCCGGGGTCGAATTTTACGCAATTTAGCACTGAAAATGTAGCACCGCGACATCGCTACTAAGCGATGCACTCTCGGGCTACCTTTCGCGCTCACATTCCCCGCTCCCTCCTTAGGAAAGAGTAAACAACTCTCTGTTCAGGGAATTTAAGGCCACCATTCATTTCCTTGCGGCATCCTCCTCGTACGCTGCTGCGAGGTCCAAACTCACGGGGAAACAAGCAGACCACTCCGCGAGATGTCAACGCGCCCGGAAGCAAAAAAGAAAAGTCGGTAAGCACGAGCTCGCGAAATGCAAGCACTGAAAAGCAAAAGCGACATCTTTCCTTAATTGCTTCGCTGGATGAAAAAAGACGGCGGCGGTACTCCGCCCCTTGCCTTCTCAGAAGAAGCGCACGGACGGCAGCAAGCATTTCACAGAACAGAAGCTAGTGTTGCAGCCAACGACGCCTCCGTCCTCGTAACACTCAAACAGCGGGGGGGGGGGGGGGGGGGGGGGGGGGGGACGAACTAGCAAACAGAAGCAAGGAAGAAATGGGAGGGGGTGAGATGGAAACCACTGGGTTTCTCCCGTAACGCGAGGGCAGCGGGCGGGGACGTTTACGAGCCGCGGAACAGCGCCCCAATGTAGGTGGATAAAGAAGACGGCCGTACGCACGCTAAGCCTGCAAACGCTGGACGAACAGTAGCCGCGAGAAAGGGGGCGGGGCAGGCCGACGACGAGAGAGAGAGAGAGAGAGAGCAAGCCCCTCTATCGCGAGCGCCACCTGCCGACAGTGAACCGGAGCGGCCACTGCACGAAGTACACAAACCCGCAGGAGCCGAACACAAGTGTCGCATTCTTTAGCGGGAAAACTCGCCGGCTGCAGCAGCAGCAGCCGAGGTCAGATTGGACGATTGTTTTACCGTTGTTGGTGTTTGCTGCGGAAAAGACGACGACGCCGCCGCCGTGACGGCGGTTCATTTCACGGCCAAAGTGGCGGGCGCTGCGCTGTCAATCCTACTTCGAAACAAAACAATGGTCCCGGCGGCGGGAAGCTGCGCCGTCGTCGTCCAACGAACAGGTTTGGTTGCGAGCCGAAAGTTGGCAATTTGTATGCACTGAGTACCAAAGACCGGGACAAAGTCTTCGGGGACTCGGGGAAGAAGCTCACTGACCTTCCGGAGAGGCGGGCTCCTCGAGGAGACAAGAGCCGCAGCGCTGTCCTTTCTATTCCCGGGGGTAGACGCGGAAGTTCTTCCTCGGCTTCCTCCTGCTGGACTGCCTGCTCTGTTTTGCATGCCTGGATTTATTATTCAATTCTCGAGCGAGCGGAATGCCTTCAACCAACGAGGTAACGCAGACTTGCGAAGCCACGAGCACACCAGCACATCACTCACTGATGCTTCGTGGCATCGACATGGCCGCACACTCTATCGGAAGGAGGAATAAACTTTTATTCAGGCCCAATCTGACTCCGTGTGTGGAGGCAGACCAGTGGGGAGACTCCTTAGTCCAGGAGTGCAAAAAAATAAATAGGCGTACTCGTTACGCTCGTTTCCGCACTCCGTGCTGACACTGCTCAGCCCACAGAAAGTGAAAAGAAAGCCACAGAGGCGACTTAAAGCAGATTAGAAGAGAAGCAGTGAGGGAATTACGAAAGGAATGCGGTCGCGCTGTGAGGTTTCAGTTGGCGTTTCTCTCGTTGCTCGCACACGACACCACTGGCCGCTCGTTGCGTAGCGTTGCACGGGAACCTACACCAAGCGGCACACACGCGGCTCTCTGTCTCAAAGTAACTAGCAGCACAGAAAGAATTGATTCTGAATTTCTACTTCTCCTTCGGCCAGCATTTTCCTCCACTGCGGTGAGGCAGGAAATAAAACAAAAACGAAGTAAAGTCAAAGAAGACACGGAAGCAGAGAAGGCGCATTTGTTTTTCCCGCCACCACCAAAGGGCTCAGCTCAAACCGCATTCTTGGGCGCTAGCACGCGCTCCTCATCGCCGCGTTGCGGTCGTGGCACACTTGCCATAGCGCCGCCGTGGCCAGCAAGCACAAAAGAGGGGGACCTTCCGGCGGCCGGTTGTAGGTGAAACAAATACGCACGCGGCCGGAGGAGAGTGAAAAATAGTGCCGGCTGTCTCTCGGAGAAACTCCATAAATCGTGGACTAACCCGGCCTTGCCCTCTCCGACTCGCTTCCTTCTCACCCAGCACAGTGATCTGGAATTCCATGCGTGAAACGGTCATTGCGTAGTGGGGTAAAAACAAATACCCGTTATAACGAAATCGTTTTTAAGGCGAAAGCCTTCAAAAGCGAGACGTGGCCGTCGGCAGCGGCGTCAACTGGAACGGTACCGAGTAAGTGACTTCCTCAACGGCGGGAACTGCACAGTAGAGGAGTGCGGTGATGCCCTGGCGCTGTTGCTCGGCTTTCGCACTCCTCCAAGTGTCTGCCGAATTCTCATTCGAAGTTACTGGTACTACGCACGTACAATGTAAAGCCTGCAAGCTTTTAACGACACACCGCGGGTCTTTCCGGTATTCCCACGGTGACGTCTCAAACACGGTGGTCTCGCGCAGGCAAGCGCAGTTGTTGCGTACGGCAAAGTCGAACAAGGGGAAGGCCTAGACCGCAGAGAAGCGCTTCACTTTTCACTCGGTGCCTTACTTTTAGGGGGCTACAATCGGAAAAGCGCCACGCACAGGTATCTTGACCAACGCGCACGTCGCAGCAAATTCATTTAGCGCCAGGCAAAAAACGAAGGGGGGGACCCATTTATATACGAGCCGGCCACGGTATGCGCAGAAATCGCCCTGAGTCGTCCAGTAGTATCATTATCGCGCGCGCAATAATAGGAGGCGCCCAATATGATAGTCGCTGCTGCTGCTGCTCTTTTTTCCAGCCGTCGCCCCTCCATCGCCGTCGAGCGCTGCAAGAGGATCGCGTCCCTCGCGGCGACTGCGCGGAGATTGAGCAGAGGCCGAAGAGGAGCCGCTCCTCCTTCGGGCGGTAAACAAAGTGGCGCTCTGCTGATCGATTTCGACAAGGGCCGGCCAGCGTGCGCCGCTCGCAAGCAGCAGGGAGTGGCATGCGCTGCCGCCGCTGCCTCGGCGCGCCAAGCGACAGGAGTGGCATTCCTCCTCCCGCCGCCGATGCCCATGCTCGAAGCAGCGTCCACCGCCGCGCACACCTCCTAGACAAGAAGGCCCCTACCCGGCGTCGCCAGTGGCGGTCGCGAGGAAACTGCAGTTATTGCAAACCAGCATCTACCAAGAGAAGCGAGACGGAAGTTACAACAGCTTACCCTGCAAGGGAAGAAAAAAAAAACGTCTTAGGGGCAAGAATGTATGGCAGGGGCTTTCTTCTTATCATAGGTGTAGCTGTTGCTCCACTCCACCTGCAGGCAACCTCTGCAGGCAACCTCTGCCATCCCGAGCGCGCGCTTCTTTCTCCTCTCGCACTGTTGACGCGGCAGGGCTGAAGGCAGGGCGGACGAACCGTCGCACCCCAAAATTACCGAGGTCGTCGTAGAGCGAAAAGCACGGAAAGCTGGAAGACGCGCGACAAGCGTGGCGGCAGGCGAAAGACAGGGTCCGCATGTTCGTAAGCGCTCCGATACACTATATCGAGCTCCGAACCCGCAAATTCGTGTGAAGAGCTCCGCCCTCACACATCGATGTAACCGGGGGGAGGTGGGGACATAGGTGGCACTCGTCTAAAGAGAAGAATCTGGACTGGTCATTTACGTCATTCCGGGGAAAGGAACTCCTTCTCTTCCCTACGACAGAGCTGCTGAAAAAAAGCTACCAGGGACCTGTATGTGTATGGTGTCACAGCACGGATAAACAGCATTAGAAATGGTCTGGACAGAGCTTAGGAAGCCCCATCGCACTTCCTCCCAGAACTTCTAAGCCCGTGCGCGATTTAGTACGCTCAACACTGCCATGCGCTTGTAACTTCGTACACTGCAGTAATGTTAGAGCTCGGCGGCACGCTTTCATTCTTGTCGCAAGAACCCTCCATATTAGTTGCGCACGGAGTTTGACACTTTCGCGAGTACCTCGGAATAAATTAACAGCGCGCCTTTCCTGAAATCAGTTTTATTGCCCTCCATGGCGTCGGCCAAGACACCCAGGTGTAAACGGGAGCAACGAGGCATTGTTTACTTGTCCGATAGACATTATCACGCGGTCAGCTGGCTGCCTTCTTTAAACAATGGCCTAGCACGACTGGTATGAGAGCGCCATCGGTGACTGTCGTGCTGGGACTATTCAGCAATGGACACAATTAAGACTCCGGCCTACGACTACCCCTACCAATGGACACCCTCGAGACACCAATGTGAACCAGTGCTGAAGTGATTGGCTTTCATTTCCCTCCTTTCTTCCCTCACCTACACTCGGACCTCTGGTTTTCCTGCCTTAATAAATGTTTTTCAATCCATCTTGAGTCACGTGTATCAAATCACGCGGAGAGCAGCGCAGGTTACAAACCAGAGCACGTGGCCGCACAAGCGCAGGAAATGCGTCGCGCTAGCAGACACGCAGGTGGCGCTACCGTACGTCATCCAGGCTTGCCGAAGAAACTTCACGAAGTCGGCGGCGGGCGGCAACACTTTCGTAAAATGGGAGACGGGGAGGCGTCAGTAAACCGAACGAGTTTTATGCCTAGGCACTTTTGTGGGTTACGTCTCCGCTGAAGCCAAGCAGCACTCTCGGCTGCGGGTTGAAATATGCTGGTGGACGTTGACATCGGCGTGTGACCGGCCGCTTCGCACGCGTGGGTGGCCGAGTGATGCGTCAGGCACCAGGGCCAACAGCCGCAGGCCCATGTGAATCAGTGACGGCAGATGGGCATCTGTTCTTCAGTGTACTTACCGTAAATTTTAGAATGGTAGCCTGTTGTTTTAGGGCGTGCCTGGCTTTATTTTTGTTGCCATGAGCAATAATTTACAGTAACTTTGCGCCTTCTTTTCCGCATCCTTTACTGGAAGACTTATCGAAATCAGATTGGATGGCCAATTTCGTTTCTGATATCGCCAGCCTAGCTCAGGTTATCCCGGAATAGGGAAGCCCCCCACCGGGCGGGTGCCCTAACATCTGCAACAACTGTCCGGAGATTATAATTCATTCGTAAAACCGGGAAATTCGTGAAAGAGTTTCGTAAAAATTGGCTTACTAAAATACAAAAAAAAAAGCAGGGAAAGCATACCAGCACAGTGAAATGACGGTTGTGGAAGCCTTTTTGCAACAATTTTTCTCGACAGATAAAATCAGACGGTACTCTTGAACAGGACAAAACGACAGCACATTGTTCCTTAGGACAGATATGGTAAGGGAACGGGAAAGCGCGCCCGAAAAATAAAGGGGGAGGGGGGGCGAGTTACACTTGAAAGAACCACACAGCAATTTTAAGATGTAAAAACGGTAATGCGCATAAATTTGGATACCCAGCCTGAACGAAATTAAAGCTGCCAAATAAAACTCGTCCCGAGTCTGGCGACGACGAGCTTCTGTCAGAGATTCGTCGCCGGCCCTGAACAGCAGTGTTCACCGTCAACAACGAAAAATGCGACGACATAATACCGCAGGGAAAATACAAGGCATCAAGTACTCTCATCCCTATCTCTCTAGCCTCTTATCAAAAATGAGGAAGAGAGAGAGAGAGAGAGAGAGAGAGAGAGAGAGAGAGAGAGAGAGAGAGAGAGAGAGAGAGAGAGAGAGAGAGAGAGAGAGAGAGAGAGAGAGAGGGAGTCTACAGCGGCGCGCGTTCGCACCACCCAATGGCATGCGACGCAAGTATCTAAACCAGCACCGCGCGAGCGCGGAGAAGCAACCACGCACTTCTTTTCATTGGCACCCAGTCTATGCAGTAATTACTCAAAAAATAATTCGAAGCTTTGCACTGCACTCGCACTGACGTCAGTGACTGCATCTTAAACCGCATAAAAAAACTCGTTTTTGAGGCGCTCAAATTTAAGGTGAGATGAGGCCTGAAAAGCGACCATAGAGGAACACGAGGTGAGCCAAGAAAAGAGTGCGGGAGGTCAGGCGCCACCCCGTACATAAACAAACACCTACAATCGATGGTCGTGCACTATTAAAAATAGCAATATTCCGCAATCAATTGCTCTTAGGACTTGCCATCGGAAGCATCTTGCTCAGCTCCGACCCGGAAACTGACCGCCATTTCAGGAGCAAGGACTGCTGACGGTTCCCACCCCTGTCCTTCCTTGGCCCGTTTTGGGCCCAAACATAGTTTGCACCTCATCCTACACTTCACGCAAGACGAGTTCGGAGTGTCGTGCAGCGGACGTGAAAGACAATCGTTCACGTCGGGCCATTGCGATTGCTATCTGGCGTCGCAACAAAACGTGACCTTTTAACAGCAGAGCTGTTTAGGCCGAGCTTTGTCCGTCCGCGGCACCGAAAAACCTCGAAGCTTCAAGAAGAAAAAAAAAGTGGTTATGGAGGTACCGGGAATCCAACACGAGACCTCCTTTACGTCGTGAAACCGGCAAGTTAACAACCACTGCATCCCGAAGGCCCGAGGGGTCCGGGGTGGGCAGCGGCGGGGAATGATAACATGTGCAGCCAATTGGAAAGAAAAGAAAAACGCTACGCGTGGTCGGAATCGAACCTGAGTCCGTCGCGTTATGAAACCGCCGACTATCCGATTGAGCTACCACCGCTTTTTTTTTTTTTTCTTTATTGCCTTGAGCTACCAGCGCATTCCGGGCGCACACCATTTCCTTTGGGTTTGTAGCGCGGACGTTGGCTTTGGGCTTGCCCGGGGGTTCTAGCCCGTGCTAACGCGGACCACTTCGGGAGAGATGTGAAAGACCGCGGACGAAGCGATGCGAGCCTGCCAGTCGTGGAGAACTTTCAGCGGCCAGTTCGGAAATGAATGTGACGTGCATCAGCCGGGTTAGTGTCACTATATACAGTTTTAGAGTATCGGCACTCTTTTCTCCCATTGTTCCGTGCCGCCGCCAAGATGATTGGTCAGTTCGCGACACGTGACATTTGTTTACACTGCGACGGTTCATGGGCGCTGCCATTTTGTTGCTTGTGCGTTTTCAGTCGGTCAACTGTGGTAGTCCTAGCTGTTCGCCCTGTGGCTGCGCGCGACCGACGTTCCGAACGTGAACCAAACCGACCAAACCATCCCGCGCTTGGCACGCTTCGCAGCATTTTAGCTGCAGAAGTCTGTCCGGAGATGCCGTTTTGCTGCATACTCAGCTGTTACAACTCCCAGGAAAATGGAAAACGCTTCATGCGCTGCCCGCTGGGGAAAAAGGACGGCGAGCGGCTACGCGTGTGGCTGCAACTCGTCAGCCGCGATGAATTCGTGCCCACCCCGTACTCCAGGATTTGTGAGGTGAGATTGTTTGAAGTGAATTCGCGATAGTTAATAAAAGCTGGCGCCTCGTAGGCGTTGTGAGAATTCCGTGCAGAGCGCTTCGCAGCTAATGAGCTCGCGAGACCGGCCGCCGCCGCCGCGAACGTCCGACCGCGGTCTTCGGGCCGCGATATGCGTCGTGAAATTGCTGTACTCGTTCGCTCGCCAACGCGGCCCGACAACGTACGCGTCGGCCGGGTGCTGGCGGAGTTGTGCTGGAATAAAAGTAGGCAAGAGATGTGGACGCAGGAGGCGTAGTTAAACAGATGAGAATTTACAAAGTGCAGGGGGGAGAAAATAGTATGCAAGGGAAGGAAACGGTGAGAGAGTTTGGGCCGCGCGCCAGCGAGCGAGTACGGCAATTTCACAATCCGGCACGCATATGACGACGCCTGTCATAGAGTTCATAGAGGCATAGAATTCACATACGTGGAAATTGAAGGTGAAATGCGCGCATGTGGCCTCGCAGGGAATTAACATATATGTCTCAGGGTACGGGGGGGTTCACAACGCCTACGAGGCGCCTGCCAAAATAAATACCGCCATCCGTTTAAGTTATTTCGTCCCCGCCCCAGACGTTTGCATGTCGTGGGACGTTCCATCCCGTTGGGCGACTGCCATTACGAGAATCCGAAATGGTTGGATAAATTTTAATTCGGCAGTTTAACGTTCACGGAGGGGTCACGGGAATTAGTGCGGAACTTTCCAGAAGATTTTGGAAGTTTTGGTTTGATGTACACCGCGAACTGTCACGAGTGAAAGCGCTTAAACTTTACAAATCGCGCGTTGTTTCGCCATGTTCTTTCGTCCTCATTCGTTTTTTAATGTTTAGGCGCTCTCCCACTCATTTATGCGGCACCAAGTAGGCCCCACAGATGTGTTATTAATGTCACAAACGCCTTCACCCCATTCTGTTGCCAATTCTGGTATAAAGCTTGGCCTGTTCACTTTAGATAAATTCTACGAGGTTGTGCATTCTGTAGTATAACACGAAACTCTCAGAAAAAATAAGAACAAAACAAAAGCATTCTGTGTGCACTAAGTTATGCGTACACTAAAATTTTCAAAATATTTTCGCAGCCTACATTTATAATGCCACTGAGCGTTAGCATTCTGGCATGTTCTAAAATGCCTTGATCACTAATTGCGGGTATACTGCTTGCGATCTGTTGTGTGGCTTGTAAACTCGGAATTTCGACATGATGCTGCCGAATAAGGCCGTTAGACGTATTGTGGGGCGCAATTTAGCAGTTTCAATTTCATGTGAAGTTGACAGAGAGACGTTCAAGCGAGAAAGCATTCACACAATGTTCTGCATTTGATAAAACTTTTCTTGTTTGCTTATTGTATTGAATTGTTTGTTAGGACCACTTTGAAGACAGCCAATTTGAAACGGGCAGGGCTGATGGCCGAAAGCTCCTCAAGTGGAATGCTGTGCCAACGATCGAAGCCTCCAACAACCAGCAGAAACGGGCTAAGGGGAAGGTTCCGAGGAGGCCAGGCAGTGAACAAGCCCACGGTATGTCACTTAGCTGATGCACTGCTGAGCATTGTACCATGCATTATCTCGATGACATGTATGGTTTTTATTTTTTTGGCATCTCAGACACACTGGGTGCCGCCGATGCACCTGCTGCCTCTGTTGCCGTTCGCCCATTCCCAGGTGAAGCACATGGAGTATGACCTCCTCCATTGGATGGCGAAGCTCAGCCAATTGAGACAGGTAAGCATATGTGTGTGTGGAAGTGAACATAGCTTCATAAGATGTAGGTATGTGTGGGCCAGTTTCAAGTTCACCACACACACAAATGGCGCCAACTCCATTTGTACGGTTGGGCAGGCACGTACAGCGCCATGGATAACGCGGCTTGCTTCATGCTATCTCAGCATCATCCCTGTGCGGGGAGTTTCTTATGTCTTGCGTTGCTTCAAACCGCTGCGGCTTGAGTTAGGAAAACGTCTCCACCCAAGGCTGCGACGATATTTTATGTGGCTCTGGCGTGTGAGATGAGGTGGTGGTTTTACATGCCACCTAGGCCTGCTGTGCGCTTCTTGAGGAGTATAAGAGACGGTGATGTGCTCTGGTGACAGTGTTCTCGGGCGTTGAATGCATGACTGTCCTTCACCTGAGCTCCCAATGAAGCTAAGCAATTTTGCAAGCAGTATGGGTGGAAGCAGTCACGAGGTATGTACAGGATGAAATTAGGCATGGCAACGACAAAGATTCAACCGAAGATTTTAATTGTTTCATTTTTTTATGTAGACGAAGCAGAAATTATAAGCAGAACAAGAGCACAATACACGCTTTGACTGCTTCAAAAATAGCCCAGAGACAATTGACAAATCATAGCGCCCTAGTTTGTCACTCCATACACCTTCATCTCTGCGCTGTTTTTGAAATATTCAAATTGTGGTGCCGAACAAGCTTTAGTATGTTATCACGGTACACGTTTGATCATTAGACATCAGTTGAAGGTGTACCTTGCACGTGGCATTCCATGTACGTGTGTTCACCTCAAAACAACCAAACTAGTCCAGGTTAAGGCTGGGCACCTAGCCGTGCTCGTCTTGTCCGTAAAGTATGCCAGCTAGCGTAATTAGTGGAAATTTCAAGCACTCTGTTAAAGGTTCAAGCATGTGATGAGGTCTGAGGTAAAAGCTTCAATGCTGCATCATCCCAACCTGAAATGAAACAGGTGCCACTGATTCATTACTAATTAGCCCCATCATCGGCTAATTACTAATTAGCCCCATCATTACTAATTAGCCCCATCATGCTTTTAAAACCGGGCAAAGCTCTACTTTTTACAATTATTACATTGGTCAGTTTATGCCTGTAAAGTTTTTTTCGTCATTTTTAGCTTGGGGACAGCGGTATTCGTCGTTTAAGTTGACCCACCGCTCCCTGCCGCATCGCCGGAAGAGCGAGAAACAGCGGCAGCGACCGGAAGTAGCGTCATATTCGGAAGACGGCCAGCGACGTGCGCCGCCGCTTCGCTGTGTCCCAGTTTTCTGGGCGAAGTTCCAAATTAAGCAGGCGTGTAACCTGCACTTTATTAATCATCATTGTCTAGAGTTGCTTCTGCGTCGATTTTTAACCGTAATGCTACTGCGTGATTCCCTAAAGCGGCTCCTAGATACCATGGAGATTTCCTACCCGAGCACCCGTGGCTACCACATTGCCTTCACGAGTAGTCGCGGGGCAGGCCGTGTCGTCGGGTGCTCTGTGCTTTGTACGCTAAACCATTTTCAAATATGTTCTGTGCATCTCGCAGGTGTCAGTCAAGCACATCAGAAAGCTGGCGGATATTGATGCCGAACGCGACCTCAAGTTGGCCCCCCACCTCAAGCCGGCCTACCTGGACCAGGACCATTTTGCCAAAATGAACGTGGCATCTGCGGTTGCTGTCCTCAACCATAGTGTTGGCGCTGCTATACGCGTACTAGTGAGTCTTGGGCGGATGGAGGAGGAGGCCCTAACCACAGCGTGGTTTGTTGAGCGGGTGTACCGGTGGTTCACCCTGATGACGTCGCGGTACATCGGCACCGCTATGAGCATGTTTAAGCCGGACGCTCATGATGAGGCAGTGGCGTTCCTCAGGGAGTTTATGGAGATTTTTGCTCATGTCTCCATAAAGAGCAACCGAAGGGACCAGTTCAAGCCCGTACAAGCAGGTGTACTCATTAGTACAACAAGTGCTCTCCAAATTCAGCACCAGCTTCTGAGTGTGCACAAGTTTAAGTTCGTGCTGCTGTGCAGGCTGACGCAGGGTGCCTTGGAGAATCTGTTCTCCTGCATTCGGTCGAGGCACCCGGTGCCGAGGGCACTCGAGTTCAAGCTGATGCTCCGCCTCATAATGTTGAGCCAGTTTTTTAAACCGAGTCGCAAGGGCAGCTACGACATAGACGATTCTGTGGACCTCCTCGAGTTTGTCGAGATGAAGAAGGCAGCTCAGAAGAACAGTGCGGAGGCAGCAGAAGTTGAGCTCTTAACTGACAGCCTTCTTGACGATGATGCTCCCCCACTTGATGACGTACAAATGGAGTCTCTTGTCTATGTGGCGGGGTACGTAACGCATAGTGTCAGCAAGAAATTCAAGCTTTGTGACACATGCAGAGAGTGTCTCCAGGCAGAGCCCGTGGAGCAGAATGAGCAGCTTTTGAAGCTGAAGTCTTACCGCTCACTGTCACAACCCAACCCTCTCACACGTCCATCAGGTCATGTCGTTAGCTTGCTGCAGCATGCGGATAGTGTTTTCCGTGCACACGAACATGACGCTCTAACAGTTTCTCTCGCCTCACTCACAAATGCTGCCTTGGACAAATGCCAACTCGCGAACAGCTTTCCACATTGCCACGACTTGCAGAAGCGCCTAACACAGGCTTTCCTCATGCTTCGGTTGCGGATCACCCTACTAAAGCTACAGCAAGGCAAAGACTGCAAAGGCAAAATGTGGATCGAAAAGTGTTGGAATGAGGGCAGCTGTCTCTCAGATTCGTTAGTGTGTTAACTGGCAGCAGTTTGGAGAACCGATGTACAGTTTAGGATGATTGATTGATTGTGTGATTTTACGCATCGAAGCTGCACCTGGGCTATGGCACCGTAGTGAAGGGCTCCGGATTAATTTTGACCACCTGGGGTAAACTTCGTGTGCCAAAATCTCGAACACACGGATATTTTCTCTTTTCGTCGCAGCCAGAAATCAAACCCAAATCCTTGGGATCAGCAACGCAACGCCTTAGCCACTCAGCCACCGCGGCAAGTCAGTTCAGGATGAATTTAGGAAACCTCACGATCTTCAGTGTGCATTGGGATCTCATACACTTAGGAGCTTATGTTTGTCACCTCCTGCGGAAAGACAGCTGCTGTGGCCGGAGTATTGAACCTGCTATGTCGTGCTCAGCTGCACAATGTCTTAGCTCCCCCGGCTCAGTGCCATGAGTTGAAGGAAGAGGAATGCAACGAGCAGTGTGCCCGGGAAAATGACAGGGTTCATGTGATGGGGAGAGTGAGAAGTGCAGCAAAGACAAGTGCCGCAAGAAGACCGCTCGAGAGTGGCGATGTGTGATGAGGAGAGTGACAACTGCGACGAAGACCAGTGCAATGAGTGGCGTATGGGCTTGAGAGTGACCACGCGTGGACAAGGTGTGTGGTGGGTAGTGTGATGGGGAGTGACAAGCGTGACGAAAAAGAGTGCAAACAAGTAGTATGGGCTTGGGAGTGACCATGCGTGTGGACCAGATGTGTGGTGGTGAGCAACAAACATGACGAAAAGGAGTGCAAGCAGAGAGCATGGGCTCGGGAGCGACCATCTGTGTTATGAAAAGGATTAGTGCGAGGGCATGAGTGAGTGATTGTTTGTTAGTGTCGACAGGGAAGGTATCTTTGCGATAAGCAAACAAAGCTCTCGCACAGCACAGGGTTTGAAGCCGTTTCATCACACTGCTATACAAGTCACTGTTATTTGTTGCATGCATTATCTGATCTTGGTTCTTGACGTTAGGACTCAGAGGCTCCTCTCAATGTTGAACTTTTCCATCACTTCTTTTCGTGATTCTCCTACTTTCACGCCTTCAATACTTTTACCTTCGCTGCCAAGTCCTCATTCGTACTTCGTCATTTTGGCTGGTGTGGGAGAAGCCATTGCAATGCCGCTTGCGCGCATGTGACGCGCACAAACACAGTGTGAAGATTGACTGGACAGTGTTCGACACAAGGGCAAAAAAAGAGACAACTCCTTGGTTGTCTGCATTGTTCGCTAGATTTATGGCCACAGGTGGGCATTCTGCCTTTCACTTGGTTGTATAGCAATGCCGTGCGGTGTTTTTTTTTTGTTTGTTTGTTCTTTTGAGATGCACACAAGCTCGTTTGTTTCCCATTCCAATCTCGAAGTTTTTTAGGTGCGCCTTTGATTTCTGCTGCGAATCCGAATTAGCTGAAGCGTGAAGAATTGACTTTTCTGCTTATTAAAGTTGCGTAAATACAGTGAGAGTGGTTGAAACACGGCCAGACTACAATTTGCGCTAGTAATCCTGCAATGTTTACAAATTGCTTCAGTGTCTCTTTAATGTTCACATGTTTGTTGCTCGAATACAGGGGCTGGAAAAGCCCATTCTACTGCTGCGAAATGGCTGGGGCCAATTTCCTCATGGAAATGATGTTGTGTAGTGCCGCAATTCGAAATCGATTGCCAACTTCATTTCTTCTAGCACTTCCGTACATGTACCTGTGTGACGTATATTCACTTCACAATAATCACTTTTCAAACAGTGCAGAAACTCTGTTTTTGTCAAATTTTTTAAGTTACAATAATTACGTTCTTGGAAAGGTTTGTTTTTATAGTTCAGTAGCAATGTGACTTCACTGTGAAGTAATGTGATTTCATCCTCGGGGTAATAGTTTTCAAGTGTGACATAATCAGCTTTGCACATGGATGCACATACAAAATTCTTCCTTGTGTTACTTTGGCCAAGTACTGATATGCTACCAAATGCATAGTCACTGTGTACAGAATATTTGTTGGATAAATGCGTTGTGTGTGTGTGTGTGCAAGTCATGGGGTCTTTGCATTCTACTTTTTGTACCAGTTTTGTGTTAAGTTATGCAATAAAACAGCAGAGTTTTCCTGTTTATATGGCAATCACTTTGCTTTCTTTCAGGGGAAAGTGTGGTTTTTTCTGCTGCTATGATAGTTTTTGTGATCTCGAGGCATTCTTCTTTTCATTGCGATAGTATGCCGTTTGGCATAAGTCGTCTTCGGAATCGGCCTCATTGTCCTCGGAAAGGCTTGCTGGAGTTCATAATGAATTTTTCCAGATTTTTTTGAACTGCGATTGGTTGTGTTCTTTTTTTGAGGCCGTTGTCTTCAATAAATATTTATTTTACATTCAGTTGTTCTTTTTTGCCCGCTCTGCTTTCATATGCTCATCGTTGATATCCTTCTGATAGTATTTTGATTTTCAGCAGTGAAAGAATACTCCCAGAATATGTGAGGCATTTCTGCACTCCATTAACTGGAGCTAAAAATGACCTGGGCGTTAGTGCTGAACGGGCTGAAGTGTTAAAAACTTTTCGAGCCAAATGAGAGTTCAAGCATCGTTCTGCATCACCTAGGTAGTAACGTCCATTATCAGAAAAAGAGGTGGCTGCATTACTGAATTTTTCTTAGCCGCTAAATGATAGCCGCTCACTAAAGTTCACTGAATTCAGTGCGTACAAAAACCAGCACTTATATGGGGGTTTTGTGATCAGGTAGGGTTTACTGGTGAGTTTTATTTCCTGAAAGCATCCATTTTGGCACTTGATGACTGAGTTGCATTTTCTTTGCAAAGGAAACTTGACAAATGAAACATGTTCAAGTCCTTTGAATTCAATTCATCGAAATTTAGGCGCTAGTGGTGTCACAAACTTTATATAGTGGTACTAGCTAGTGACACTAGTACAACCAGGAATGCATTTACCATGTTTAACAGGCCCTCAGAATAAATGCATACACAGACTGCAGCTAGTTAAGATACCATGCGAATCGCCATCCTGTTCCAGAAGGAAAGAGGAGGCTGTGAGGGGATAAGAGAAGAATCTTAGGTATGTCCTCTAAGTTGCAGACTAGAAAAACGTTACCAAGCTATACTAAATTATGTTTATGAGTTTCTGATATGGCTAACCGAAATTTAACCTGCGCTTGTCGCAAACAGCTCGCATTGCTGGGTAAAAGCCAGCGTTACTGCATAAGGTTATTTAGTGACTAGCATGAGTAGGGATTGTGCCCGGAATACATACCTGCTGATGCAATTCGCAGTTTCGCCCGAAAAAAAAAAAAATCCAAAGCATGGGGCGGGTTCAGCTCGTCTTTTGTGTTCTTGATAATTTTAATGCCTGCTTCTTGAAAGTGATTTCCCAGGTGACTGGCAGAATCAGCGGAAAACTTGCTTTTCGGAAATCAACAGGAAAATTAGCTACATGCGCACAAACTGACGCTGCAAATCGAATGGTGACGTACACGGGCTAAGTTGCTAATATTTGGGCTTGCGGATCGTTATCGCTCGCCTCCAAGTTAAACGGTCGTTTAGGTGGATCACTCGTCATTGCACCGAGCGTTATTTTATCTTAGGCGCGGTTGCCTTTGCCGAAATAACCGTTTTTCGCTAATTCGCAGCGCCCGTATGCGACATTTCTGGCGCAAAAGTTCGGAGAAACCGGGCAGAAAAAGGGTTACTGTGAGCTACTACAAATGCTTGCGCGGTGTTGGCACTCTGTTACTATAAATTATTTGCAGTGCACTTGAAAGATTCTGCACAGGCGAAAAGCGAAAGCGACCGTGCGTTCTAGATTTCGGCGCACGTCAAAGATCCCCCAGGCTTTCAAGGTTAATCTGGAGCCCTACACTACGACGCGCCTCTTCGCCTGTCTAGCGTCGGCGTGTTAAATGAAAAAAATTGTGCGTATGAAGTATTATTTTGAGACCATTAGCTAGTAGCTTCTGACTTCGAGGCACCACCGCCCAACGTTTATAGAACCAAGGTCAGTTTTAAAACTCTCCGCCTCCGCCATACCAGCAATACGGCGCCCGAGCGACCCACAGCGCCAGGTGGCGTCGCCGTCGCAACCGGCTCCCTTCAGCCGCTGGGGAAGTCCGAGCGAAAGCAGCGCGGGCCGCATCTGTACTGTCGTTGCGAGCGTTATCGCGAAATATGCCGATCACCGTGTTTATAACCGCTTATTTACGCTTGTAAGTGGTAAGTCTAGCCACATGTCACTGGAGCTACGGCGCTCAATCAGCGACAACCATTGCGCAGTAGCCGCTTGCATTTCCAAGGCCGCGCGGCTTTGTGGCTGCACTTCCACGTTCGTTTAGAGCATCGTCCGCCATTTCACATTACATAATTTACGTTTCTTGTTGAGGCGGCTGCATATTCGAACCCTCTAGGTAGGAAATGTGGCTGGTGCGTTATGCAGAGACATTAGTGAAGGCTGTCAAACATTGTCATCATTTCGTTAAAAAAGCTTTATCGGTTGAATTAAAAGAACCAAAAAGTGGATATTTTTTTTAGTTTCAAGGTAAGGAGATATTTTCACAGGATATCCCTCTTGGCGAAAAGAATAGGATGTCAAGTATCAGCTTCGCGTGGTGATGGGGCCGAGACGGGAATCAAGACGAAGACGACGATCGCAGTGCGCCCGGCACAAACCGTATCTCTGTGTCTCCGCTGCAGTGCCTAGTAGCTCTGTAAATAGTGCAAATACCGCTATTATAATCTCCTCTACTTCGTGTCATTCCTTCATGCCTAAAAATGAGATCATAGTAACTGTATTTACGCTGTTGACAGAGCTTCTAGGTACTGCAGCGGAGACAGCAGCTGACCGAAATAGTTACTTCTTCCCCGATTGAAACACTTTTAAACGAAAAGAAGCTATCCCTCTATTTTCTGAACAACAACAACAACAACAAAAAAACAACAACATGACTTCTATTGTAATCTCTGCCAACATTCTTTCGCCAGCTCGCCAATGGAAAACGAACTCCTTCAATGTCTCTCGACGAAGGTTTACTGCTCGCTGCCAGCACGTCTAAATTTGCAGCACTTTCTTCGGCTGCACCGTTAGCGCTTGTTTTGGCTTTCTGTGCAGACGAGGTCTGTGCAACAATCTGCATGTTTCGGCGTGGAAATTTCTTTCTATTTGCCGGCGGTTTCAATAGGTAAGGAAGCGGGTTTGGAAATATTTCCGGGACGGCTCCTTCGACGAGGCTCCACTTTCCTCACTCAGTTTCTACTTTTCACTGTTAATGAAGTGGGTGTAGCTCTTTGCTATGTCCTCAGGGTAAAAATTCACGCCACACGCGCGATTTGGCTGAGAGGTTTCGGTCGAGACACGCATTGGCACGGTACCATATATCTACACGAAGGCCGAAGTAACTTGAAGTGCGAGAAAAGCGCCTTGCCTTTGAGTTTGGTTTCCCCTGTAACAAACCGTGCAACCGGGAACACAACAGGCCGGCATAGTGCTCGCCTAACCATCTACAACCGGAGTGCGCACGCACGCACGCACGCGCACGCACGCGCGGAGACGCTAGCCGCACAACGGCAGGTGTATCCCTCATGCTGACCTCAGCCACCCGGTGCTCCGCGCGGGAGCCGGGTGCGACTGCAGCGCCATCAATGCGGCATGGTGCGGCGGCGCCGGGAAACACTTCGAAGTTTTACAACTGACCTTGGTTCTATAAACGTTGCCACCGCCGGCTGCACGGCCCCGCCAGCCCGGCCATGTTGTTTACAAGCGACCCGGTCAAAGTTAGCGGCGAGAAGGTAGAAGAGACAATCTGGCAACATTGATAAGCACCAAAATGGCCACCGCTGCTCACTTGCGTGCCTCAGTGACGGTACTCTAACCTTATTTAGTGACTCTAAGCCGGGTCTCCGATGAACGAAGAGGGGCCGCCAGCTCTGCTGTTTCTCCAGCCTTGCACCCCTCGTGCAAGCTGCGCCAATTTTTTTCTTGTGGCTGAAGTCGTTAGTTGTGGGCCTTTCTAATAAATACTTATACACGATGCTTCACCTATCCTAGACAACATTTCCTTTTTCTTTCTTTTTTGCCCTCTTGATACCTTAAACAAGGTACTGGACGTTTTTCGTTCCTGGACTTTGCAGCAAGGCGATACGCAAGAACGCGTTCCTCTAGTAGGTTGCTCTCAAAGAGATTGAGCACAGGGAGGTGTGCTGTCCCATGAACATATCTGGAAGCTTCGCCATGCTGCAATGCTATGTGCGTTCCTCTCGAGAGCAAGCCGGTTTGTCCAACCCCAGTTGCAAGGCGACATGAAACGCTACCTCAGCATGTCACTTCTCCGTACATTCCATTTGGTTCCCCTGCGGAGTCTGCAAAGCATCCCAGTTCCGCTACATACCGGCCAGACTATGGGCGTCTCAACGGAAGTTTGCCGAGACCAGGCCCAAGGCGCGGATGCCGACCAGCCGTCACGCAGCTCAGGTTACGAATACGCCGTGACTCGACTCCAGTCCATGACCTTCTTCGCCGTTCTAGGGTGTTTCTTTCCGTCAGCCATCGTAACCCGCGGAGACAAGGTTTCTCCACTAACTGCTCAATCCAGCTCCCTCGTCGCTTCTTCCACCAGGGCGGCCGGTTTTGCAGGCGGGTAATGTAAGAACGAACGGCGCACTGCTCCATGGTTGCACATTGAAGAGTATCAAGCTGGAAATTGGGAAATGGCTCGCTCCCGGCCGGCCGTCAATGAATTCATCCCGTCACTACCAGCGAGCGGTTTTCCTGTTTAGCGACATAATATAATATGCAAGGGTGGCACCTTTTGGTGCGAGACACCTCACCGCTCACTGCCGTGAGGGCTGTAAGTATTCCGCTCCGAGAATGGGACCGACGACCACGCTCCCCACGAAGTGCTTGGTCGGCTCACGACACTTATGATTTGCTGCTATTTCCCCCGAACGTCGTCACGTGGCTAACCAATGAGTCCTGATGCCCCGAATGCGAATTTCAGCGCAACCGAACGTTCCTGGCCACGGGCATTGGCACCGACTCAGCGCTACACGAGCGGTTGTCGGGAAGGCGTCCGCCGCAACAAAGAAGTCCCCTTAAAAACGAAAAAGAAGGTCGCTCGGCCCCCCCTCGTCACTGATGCCAGGCCTGTCGCTCCGACAGGAACCTTTCTGGCGGAGCCAGCTCTATAAATCAAGGACCATTTGCAAACACGTTAGGTTAGGTTGCGTCGAAGCTGCGGCGGCGCACGGCGGGAACGCTGTAGCAGCAGAGTGGGCCCGCACTGCCGATCTCCGGGCGTCTCGTCGTGCCATGGTGGCGTCTGCGCTGGCGCCGCACTGGGAGTCCGCGATCCGGATTCGTGCAGGGGGAGAGGTTGGACAACGCTGGTAATGATGGACCCGGCGTGACTCTCGGTCGAGCCGCTGGCGCCGGGATTCTCCTCCGCCCGCCTCCTCCCCCTTCTTCCATTGTGGCGCGCTCGGCCAAGCCAGGCCATGAAATACGATGCGCGTTCCGCCCGAGCCCGTCAAGTCCCCCGCGCTCGTGAGCCGGCCGATCGTAATGAGCGCGTCGTGAGGCCCGTGATATCCTCCCGCCTCCGCCCCGCCTGTCCCAGCGCGACCGATCACCTACGGGTGACTGCTGCCAGCGCAGACAGGCCCCGGCGGCCCAGATGCCTGCTGGCAGTTCCTGCCGAACGATTCTTCTTCCGCACCGCCGCATTTTGCGCTGCACTCCTTCAAGACTGGCCGTCACGAGCGTGCTCTTTCGCAAACTTTACCCCCCTGGCCGTCGTGGCCACGAACTAGTCCGAAATAAAATCACGCACGTGCAGCGCGAGGCCTGGGGAGCCGATGGCCGCCATCCTTACCGAAAACTGCCAAGGCACCCAACGTTACAAAAAAAAAAAAAAATCGTCCAACATCAGCTGGTGATTCACCGTAGCTTTAGAGGAGGAGAAGCGCAAAAACTGCGAACAATGCTTCCTCAGGCAGTATCAAGCAGCATTTCTCGGCTGCATTTACTTCTCAGGCCTGCCTTATGGCCACGAGCATTTGACAACGATCAGAGATGCAAGCATTTGTGTGCTTCAGCAAATGCAATCCTTACAAGCATAGTAAGGATTGCATTCCCCAGGAACCAATAAAGACATTATTTTAATTGTTATCGTAATTAGAAATATAGTTATAACAAATCACACAATCTACAATGAAAGACAAGTGGTTACACTGTTACTGTGGCACAATTCCACTACTTATTTTCAGAAACATTTACAAAGTTAAAGGTAAGAATATATAAATATGCCCAGCAGCCCAACAGCACCGCGGACACCTTACAGCCCGCCCTGACGCTTCGGCGCATTAGCAGATCTGGATGATGAGCACGATGAACATTCTCTCAAAGGTAGCCCACCAACCTTGCTTTGCGCACCAACCTTGCTTTGCACAATGTCAGCCAACGGCACACAACTTTGAAATAAACCATAGCATAATTATGTTTGTTTTTGTCAATGATGATGATCATGAATTATGCCTGTCGAGCGTGAAGCTTGTCAGTGCATCATATCCACGAGGTTACATAATAGACGGTAGAGAATGTTCAGACGTCGGCCTGTTTGCAGTCAAAGCAACCAACCAACGGCTTTTTGAACAGGCAATGAAGAAGCTAAGGTATTATGTTAAGGTTGAAGAAGCAGCTAAGCTATTCAAGAAGTTATGCGAGGTAGAAACTGCCATATAGCGCAATACAGAGGTAAAGGCAAAATTTCGCTTCGCATAAAAATCTAAATAATGCACAGCATTGCTTGTTACGAGCTGAAAACACTTTCAAGACCAGTGGTGACAAAAACTAATAACAGTAACAAAATATGTCAGTTATTTGGAAAGGTAATCATTGATTTATCCAGATTAAATATAGCGCAAAACAAAGGTTCAACATCAAATGTCGCTTTATAAATAAAAATTGGAGCACTTCTTATTTTTTTAATGAGGGGAGAACACTTTCCAAGACCACCGGTGGCAACAACAAAAGCCCATACAAATCCACAAAATTTTACCTGGTTTTAAGTACTACTACTATGGTGGGTACCGTCACACAATTCCCTATCCAACTGACAAATGCTTCCAAAAAAGAAACAAATAAAAAAACACAAAAACAGCCACCAAAAGTTTCTAGGTTTCGAAGCGTGGCCAGTAAAAATTCCGAACATTCCGATTTCCCGCGACTGACAACGCGCCGCTTTCACGATGCAAAAAAGGAACACGGTTCATTTGAGTTCAGGATGTGCCCTAGAATCCCATCTTAGACGAGACACATCAAACGCGACGGGCCGTCGTCCAGGCTCGACCACGAAGACGCATGCCACAAGTGTCAAAAGGCGACCCGGCGAATCCCCCGGAGCGCATAACCGCGCGATTCACCGCGCCTGGTGGCAAATATGGGCACTACCGCGAACCTCAAAGTGCCTCGAAGCTATGCTCGCTCTGACCGCAGGCATCGGTCCAGCCTTCTCAAGAAAAAAATAGACGGCGTTTTGCCAAAGCGGAGAAGTTCAAAGCCGCATCCTGGGAATGCTACATCACCTGTTGCACACGGCGCGTTTTTGAACGAAGCGAAACAAAGCGGCTTGCGCAATCACAAAACCACCACTCCACCACGCGTGGTAGAAGCAGCGCGACACATTCCGGGATACGAGACTTGACTGAACATCGCCGGGACCGGCAAAAGCGCATTTTTTAGCAGCGTGCTGTTCTTGCAGTTGGCGTTCCCATTCAATGCTGAAGAAACGGAGAACGCACACATGACATACATACCTGATATCATGGAATGCTGTCCAATCAAGAGTTGCTTTCGGGACGTTCGCCGAATGAAACACACTTCCGCCTCTTGTTTCGCACGCCACGCAGTGCCCACAGGGTAACACACGTTCACACCGACACCGCGAGTTCACGACAGCGTCACAATCAAATACGAATATCAAGAGAAGCGGACACAGCGGAGCGGACCCTCTTTTCCTTGAAGCACGAAGCAGTGCTAGGCGGGCGGACCTCGCCGAAGTTCACTGGCGCCACGCAAGTAGCTCTCCGTAGCGCTGAACGAGTTGGCTTCGCCCGGTCCGGTTGACCACTGCCGAAGTTGGGTTGCTTGCGAAACGTCAGTACACGGGACCATGATGCTAATCCAACGCTCTAGGACCTACTTGTCTATCGTCCAACTTTCCAATCGAAACTTTCGTATCCATGATTGAACACTCCACTCCGGTCGAATTGTTCAAAATCCCTACGCGGGACCATAGTAACCCATTTGCCCGCTAGGGGCTAAGGAATTCGACAAGGGAAAAAAACGACAGAAACACAAAATAAAAAAGCCGTCGTGAAGAAGCTTAGGTGTGGTGGCGCCATCTGTCATACAAAAACCAAACTAAATGCTTTATACTTGGAATGTTTGTTTTTTAACAATCCTAACAATCTAAATAATTCTCCGCAATAAAACATTTTGTCTTGTATTTAGTATAAACTTATATTTTATTGTGGTAATTTGTTTTAACATAAACAGTAGTTTTGGTTTCAGTTTCGTTTTTGTTGTTTTGTAACAAACATATATTTAGATTGTTAAAATAATCTAAAGCCTTTTTTCACGGTATCTTCAATTTTTACATTGTTATTTTACAACTAAACTTTGTGTCCTATAAAAAGTGTGTTTTTTAAAGCGTAAAGTTTTGTGTTTGGCCACCAGGGGGCCACCGGCCCAAAGCAGACACCACACCCGCTAGCAGAAGTTGTTTGAGCTGTTTGAGTGCACTTTGTGTCGTTTGTGCAACTCGGAGCGAGGAAAATTCAGTGGAGTTGTGCTTGGTCCACTGGCCTTATACGCGATCTAGGAAGTTTGTCCGGACGCTTTTAAGTTGTGCATACAGCCTTCCGATCGGTTGTAGGAGCCAGCAACACTCGCGAACAAATCGGATTTGCCCTCAGCATTATGATTGACATCGCATCTCTTGGAAAGCCCATCACAAAGGTAAACAAAAGTTTCCACTTGCGTTTGCCACGGGTAAATTATCAGAAGTCCCCTCACCACGCGTAGATATATCAATTGCTAGCGAATTTACAGCGGGAACTCTACGATTCTGCCTTTATTATCAGCTGGGGGACCCGCGTGCACTGTTGACATGTCGATCTGGACAGTACAAACATGTGCTTCACAGTAGTGCAGAATTGCATATGGCTTCATCGTGCAAGGGCATAATTACAGCAACTTACAGTTTTATCGTTAACGAAAATTCTAAGCTCTCCGCGAGCGCGGAGCTTTCTCTTATCCCGTCGCGTCAAGACGGCATAGGTCGATCCGTGCCGGCGTTAACGGAGGTGCAAATTTTCTAACCATTCTAGTACAAGCTGCGGGGCGAACAGCCCAACATGAACGTAGCAAGACGCTGTTGGCCGGGGCGGTGCTTTACGAAACCCGTCTGCTTGCTCCAGTGATTTCCTACTCGCTCGGCCGCTGTGCGGTTGCGTCTCGCGACTTCCTGCGCTGTGTGTGCGTGCGCCCGGCTCTGATGGCAATGAACCCCGCCTCTCAACAAAAGAGAGCCTGCGCTTGAAAGCTGTTGCAGAGCGACGAACGTATTTTCCGCGCACTGCGTCGCCGCGTGGCTCTCGTGTCGAACCAATCGTCTACAAAAGGGGCGCGTACGTGCACGCATGGCTCTTGAAGTGCCAATAAACGCGCACAGGCAAATATATATAGTCGCTCTCACATGCGCGCCTGTCATCATTGGCGGCGATGTTCTGCGTTGAAGTTGCTACTATTTTATATGCAATGTGGGTAATGAAGAAATTATGGGAGCCAGTTGAAGGGGGTAAGCAAGAGATTCGACTGAAACTGTTCCTTCTTTTTTGCCAACAGTTGTGGAGCTTTAACTGCCAGGAACTCGGGAACTGCCAGTTCCGAAACTATCAGGAACCGTTTTAATCGAACCTTCAATAATACAATACATATGCATAAATAAATAAATACCACCCATTATTGTTTTGACAACAGGAGATATATATATATATGTATATATATCCTGTTGTCAAAACACGTTAACTTTTATGGGCGCTCTTTTGAGCACCTCAGAGCCACGATATTACCATCTAAGTTTCGCTCTCACCACGATCGACTAATCCGCGAATCGTACCTCATTTACAAGTTCAAATCCGCATCCTGAAGCATTAATGAGAGTTTGGGGAAATTATCGTCTTTGCTGGGTGCCTGAGCTATTTTCACCTTTCTTCTTCTTTTTTTTTTTTTTTTTGTTTCATTGGCAATACCGAACACTGTCGGCCACCATACGTCCCCCCCTCCCCCCGCCTTTTTTTTTTTAGATTGTCTCTCTCCTTTCTTTCGCGGAATAGTAGCTGCATTCCCAGTACGCCTCCGCCTCCCACTCCAGTTGAGAAGTGGGGGCGTTTACTGCAGTTGGCAGCCAATTTTTTGGGGAGTAAATTTGTTACTGCTAACGCGGCGTTCGCGCGGTCATTCAACATTCGCCATGCGCGCGGTTCCCCCACCCCTCCGCCTCTTGGACAGTTTAGTTAACTCTAAAATTTCTCATTCATTCCCCAATTCTTTCTATGCCTACATTCTGCTGTGACATACTTTGATCATATACACGGAAACTTCTTGACCCTTACTGGTGACCGAGTAACTTCCACGCAGGACAAGTACATAGTCTTATAATTGATCTTGTGAACTGCCCTGACATTCCCCACGCCACCGGTCATTGGTATTTGCAGAAATGGATATGGCACCGGCGGCCTCTGTTCTGGGTTTGTTGTTCTTGTACTTTGCATTTCGTGTGTCGAGACGTTCCCTACACCATTCGTTTATTCCTGCAATTCGTACGTGAAGTGTCTGTTTTTCACCAGCTTCCCACCCGGTCTTTTTTTCAATGGAATGAGGTTGTATATTGCTTCGCTTTTTAGAAAAGAGTTTGTCGCTCGCGGTACCGCATCTCCTGTTGCTATGAAACATTGCTTTTTTTTCTGTCTTTTCTTTGCTGTGGAGAGATTGTGAGGAGCACAACGTCACGAAAGTTTGTACGCACATGTACAAACTCGAGGAGCCAGAATAAACTTCTCGAGGAGCCAGAATGAATATTTGATAGAATGGTTGAACTCACGATTAAAAACAAAAAATGTTTTACTGACGTTTCGACTGGAGGACCAGTCTTCACCATTCTGCTCCGATGAAGACTGGTCCTCCAGTTGAAGCGTCAGTAAAACACGGTTTTTGTTTTTAATCGTGAGTCAACAATTTTCTCATTTATATATATATATATATATATATATATATATATATATACAGAAAGATAGGTCAGCAGTCTACAACGCCAAAGGAGGCATAGGGGTATGGTTAGGCTCTTTTCTTTTTCACTACGGTTAATTAAGTAAACATTTTTTTTAATTATACAGAAGAAAGAAAGAAAGAAAAACACGCGCCCAGAGTGGAGACGAGTGTATATATATATATATATATATATATATATATATATATATATATAGGGTTTGGAAATGAGGGGCTCCCCTATGCCTTCCACTATAACCACTCCCCTATGCCTTCTTTGGCGTTGTAGACTGCCGGCATTTTTTTCTGTATATATATATATATATATATATATATATATATATATATATATATATATATACACGAGAAGGTAGACACACGTATGAAAACGATGATCGAACTAACGTTTCGACCGGGGTCCGGTCTTCGTCAGAGTGATTAGATTAGATTAGATTAGATCTCGATTAGATCTCGAATGCCTTCGAGATCTAATCGAAAGGCGTGGGTTCGGTCCCCACTCTGGGCGCGTGTTTTTCTTTCTTTCGTTCTCACGTAATTAATAAAAATTAAAAATAATGTAACATCACTAGCGGTAATAAATAGTCTAACCACTCCCCTATGCCTTCTTTGGCGTTGTAGACTGCCGGCATTTCTTTCTATATATATATATATATATATATATATATATATATATATATATATATATATATATATATATATATATATATATCGTATTTTACATCCCATTACCTTTTTAAGCGGTTATAATTAGCCCACCGCCGAACGTGATCCGAAATGCATTTCGGCGAGGAGGAGAATCGAGGGCATTGAACGAGAAGCAGCACATTGTGATTGATGACGCCGTTGTGCCGCGACTTCACTTCCGCTCTACACACAACGAGCGTAAAACTCCAGTTCGAGGTGAATCGTCAGCCTCGGTTTGCACGGCGCGCGCGGAGTTGTTTTTACGGAACAGCTGGCCGGGAGACGCTACCGTGGCACGGGCGCGGCGGATGCGACCGTCGATCCGAGCCGCGGAGCGTTCCTTCTTCTCCCGTTGCCCTCCTCTCGAGCCTCGGGCCACGCCCTACCTCGGAGTCAAGTGCCGGTGCCGAACCTCTGGTCCGCCGGCCGCCTTGACTGGGCCCTCGCGACCGAAAGGAACGAGTTGCGCCAATAGTAACCCCTTGCCGCTGTTCGCCGCGTAGGAGTTAACCAATAGCCTGTTCCTTCACGGTTGGTCTGTCACGTTTGGTTTGGTTCACGTTTGGTTGAGGTAGGAAAAAAATAAAATCGAGAAACCTTCCGTCACCAACTGCATCGACCAACTGCGTTTTACTAAGGCACTGGAAAGGGAAGGTTGTTTCTGTAACGTTTTGTGTCCGCGGTCGTCACCTACGAGATGAGACAAAAAAACTGGCTCACGTAACGGGGTTAGGTCGTTGCTTAGACTTAGAAATGAGCATTTATAAAATATCCAGGGCGCGTATCATTCCGGAAATTCGTTCTTCTCCTTTTTTCAGTCATATATTACGTTTATTACTCGTGCGTAAAGTTAATTACTACACTTTTATTAACAACAACAAAAAGAACACTTACTCCTCGAGGTAGCCGGCGTAAAACCACTGGTAGTCGCGGGAACATAGAAACAACAAGTTATACAGAGTTCCTGAAGCTTCAAAGTTGTCTTGATTACTCTTTTGCCACCTGTTCGTGTACTTTATCACGCTCGCACAACCAGTACCGTTTCTTGTTGAAAGCCCTGGAGTTACATGGTGTCTAAATTTGGGCGCACGTTAAAGATTTATAAGTAATCTTAATTAACCTGTAACTCTCCCCTGCGGCGCGACATCGGCGCGTAAAACCTCATTAGTAATATTCGGTGTTAAATAACTTTGCAGAACACCGCAAGGTGTACTGTCGCGACAAAATGAAACGCGAACACCGAAATGTGCGTGAAATCAATTTTTTTTTTACTTTTGTGGATAATTACTGGGAAATATAGCGGCGGATAAGAGTTGGCAATGGAGTTTAGTGACCGAAACGTAGCGCTATTGCCGAATTTTTCGATTATCTGATCCCGAGAGAAAAAAATCCTGAAAATAAGTCTGCTTCCGTTTTTGTTTTCGCGCGTTCGGTCTTGAATGCTTCCTCGCTGTACAGAAATTAACGAGTGACACGTGCAATATGTGTATCAATCTGCAGGTGCGCCTGCGCAAAAATCGTTCTACATAACGTCCTTTTCTCTCTCTCTCTCTCTCTCTCTCTCTCTCTCTCTCTCTCTCTCTCTCTCTCTCTCTCTCTCTCTCTCTCTCTCTCTCTCTCTCTCTCTCTCTCTCTCTCTCTCTCTCTCTCTCTCTTTGATTTGAGAAACGATAGATTGAAGAAATTATGTATTCAAGGTACTCCTGTGATGAGGTTCGCCGCAACGCACCGGCGTTTTAAATCACTGCGACCAGTTGAACGAGTAATACGTCAAATGATGAAGTTAAGCGTACGAGTTTGTCTAAGCTACTGGAGGGTTGTGCAATGCAAAACAAACGCTCGGACTGCACTATGTCGAAGACGGGACAAAATTTTCGAAAGAGAAAAAACAACAAAACCATGTCTCAGATACTGAACTCCGTAATTAGCCGAATTCCCAGTGACTGGTTATCCTTGTTTGCAGCGAATCAGGCCCCGCAGCTGCGTCTTACAGTACGTCGAGGCCTGTGCCCCAGCTTTCTGTTTGTCTTTTTTTTTTTTTTGTTCGTTGCTGCTGTTCGTCTGACGAGAGCGCATTTTGCTAGGAGGCTCACTTTTGCGCCGTAAGCGCGACGTCCTTGGCCCGATCTCAATACGCGTACATCTCACTGTCCGTGCAGCGTAATGGTCACCCCAGCTGGTCTTCCCCGACCTCGTATGTCCGCCAAACGGGACAGCTCTGTCCATTAAACCTCAGAATGCGTGCGCGGCCCTGTACCGGTTCGCCGCGCTCCGAGAAAATGATGCCCTCGAGCCACGACGGCGGTGTAGGTGAGGCGGCGGCCTGCTGGCCGGGCGCATGTGCGTGCTGCCGAGCGGCTGCGTCCGCGGGTGCTGCTCCAGTCTCTGGTAATCTGGGAGCTGTATCGGCGCGCGACCCCTCCGGTTCCCGTCGGCTACTGTGTACGTCTCCGATGACCAAATTCGATCACTCCGGTGTGGAAACCTGCCTTGCCAGTACTAATCACTTGTTCGACTTGTTCGGATGCGGGTGTGCAGTGTTGATTGGATCATCTCTTCGTAGTACTGGGCGAGTTTTACAAGAGCATGACAATGACTGGCGCTTTACTCTCCGCTTATGTGGAAACCCAGCTACAGCTATGCTTATATTTGAGGACGCAATTAGACGACCATGGTATTTTCAGTGCGCCTTGCATGCGTCGGTCTTTTCTACTGAAGTGCCCAGAACTGTAGGAATCTGCGCAGCCCCCCCCCCCCCCACCCCCCGCTTCCTCCAAAAAAAAGACAAAAACGACAAAAACGAACTAGTTCAGAGTACAGCAGGCAAGACTCTAAAGAGCAAGAAATGTTCCAGTAAATTTCGTTTTTCGCTTTTTCGTCTTTTTTTTACGATACTTCTCTTCGGCGAGCACGTAGGTTAAACGCTTTCATTGAGTCATCAACGGGCTCGCGATCGATCTCTCGTAAACTTCAAAGCCTGGTTTTATTGTGCTACTACATCCCCACATCTTGAAGCGTGCTCGGAGCTGGCGATCCGAAAGTAGGTCTACATTCGGGAGTGTGCCAACAGGAGCACTTGACGGGAATGTTGGACTGGTGTGCGGACCCCTCTGGTCAAACGTTGCGTTAAAACAGTTGATTGTTCGCCGCACCCGCCTCGCTCGCAGAGTGGACGCTCAAGGAGCAGGTGAGCGAAGTCTTCCGGTATTCCTCTGTAGGGTCGAAAGATTGGGGAAAGCGCGTGCGAACGTGTCAATGGTGTGTGACACGTTGGGTAGATAGCAGTGCGTTTGTTCGGGGTCTTCGAATGACGGTGGCTTGCAGCGTTCTGGTGTAATCTGGGGTAGGAGGATACAGAGAAGAAGAAGGCTTGTCTATATATAGTAATCGGCCCATCTTCTTGATTGCTTTCCCTACTACATCGTTCTTTAAAACTCCAGGGTTCGGTGCAATCGTGAGTAGCGTCATCTTCTTGCGCCTGCCTTCGAGATCACACTGGCAGCCCAAAAGTAATCAACGCTGCGAAACAGCGTCGGGCCAACAGTTTTTTCGTTCTTGCCGCATGCAGCTCGGTTGACTGATTCTGCATGGGGAGATCCGCGTTCAGCAGCGTTGGGGAAAAGCGTTCGTGTAATCATGGACGTGTGTGATACCTGTAGGAAGTACCAGGCATCTGACCTTCTAGAATAAGGGAATACGCGCTTCCCTTCCAGACTGAACTCGAGCAGTGAATTCGTAATTTTTCGTGGTCCAGTTGGCAATAGCGACGGGGGCATACCCTTACTTGCATCCCAGCCCACCGAAACGCTCACCAGCTCTGCTGCTCGGCGCTCACTAAAACTTCGCGAGGGGGCGTCTTACACGTCCGCACACGGCTAGGCTTCCGCTGCGCGCACCGAGGCATGCGAAGGGGCCCGCCTTGGGCGAGGGTAGAAGGGTATGCGTGTATACATGCATCTGTTTCCGCTCACTGCAACCCCGCGGTTTGTGTGCTCTTCGGCGACTGCGATTAATCGGATATGGGAAGCGGCATCTGATAACTTCGTCGGCATCCTCTCCCTGGCTGTCCCATGCTGCGAACACATTTATTGAACTGCGAAGCGTCTTTAACGGCTGGGGTAACATTTATGGTTAGAGAAGTTATGGCGGTGGGCTCCTCTGTTAACTGACAGGGCTGAACAGCGCATATTTCCCTTAAAATATACTCCTGTAACTCGGAAGGGGGTTGCTAATATGAGTGCAGATGGATTTCAAGGGATCACGAGGTGCGAACGCACCCACTACGCCATGGTGCATCCTCTGTTGCATCGCTCAAGTAGCTATAGCAGAGATTTACCCCCCAGCTCCCCCCCCCCAAAAAAAAAAAAAAAATATTCCACAACCACGAGCACCCCGCCCAGGGATCTATACACCCCCCCCCCCCCCCCCCCCAATAGCCTCCAAACACCCCCTCAGGAGGATTTCGACATCCCCTCCCCCCAAATTGAAATTCTGGACAAAGTGCATGGAAGCAACTTTCACGTGTGCTCGTGCTTTCTTGTCGCCGGATCCCCACATTTCCTGTGCGTAAACTTTCCCAACGCAGTGGAGGTTACTGAAGAGCTCCCGTATTGGCTACCGAAAGGCCTGCGCTGTCTAGCCAGACGTTTCCCATGCGGCCCGCCCGCCGAGCAGCGGCCGTATCTCGTCTCTCTCCGTACGTAATATCCTCGGCGAGTTGTAAACACGTGCAGCTTGAGAACGACCGCAAGCGTGGAAGGGAAAGGAACGGGGAGGAGGGTAGAACTGGGGTCGTCGGCGTGCCGTGCGCGACAGCCTCTCGAAAGCCCCTGTGTTTGCATTCGCGTAGCTGACGAGGAGGGCTGGGGGTGGCCGCCTCCTAATCGCCCCCGCCGTTCAGCAGTCCGTGGGGGGCGACAGGGGGAAGAGCTCTGTTCGGGGCCCAACCGCGGTTTCGTTCCTGCGCTGCGCAGCAGCCCGAGGCCAGCGCTGGCTGTCGCGACACAGCACTTCTTTTCTGCGGCGCGCGCAACGCGCGAAGAATGAGAAGTAGCATGCTCTTGGGTATGTTGCTGAACTCGAAGGACTGCGTTGTCACCTGTTATATATGAACGGGAAACAAATAAGAAACCTTGTTTTCAAATGGCAAGTTTATTAGATGATCAATGCGCAATCGCCTGTTCCAGTTATTTGATTGATTGGTTTGATTGATGGTAGGGTTTAACGCGCCGACGCAACGCAGGCGATGAGGCGCGCCGTAGTGGAGGGCTCCGGATTAATTTTGACCACCTGGGGATGTTTAACGTGCGCAGTTCAGTTATTTGATCTTTGCTTGGTAGGCTAGGGCATCGCGAGGCAGGAACGGCTGGAGAAACATGCAGAGAGGCCTTCGGGTGGCACTCAAAGAAATCGCCGCAGGCGGGCTTCACCCCAACGCCCCAGAACGACCAACCATCGTGACCAAATATGCGCATATGGCGAATGGGGAGGCCGAGCGTGCGATCAGAGTAAAAGATAGTATCTGCGCTGAGACAAAAGCGCAAGGCGTGCATGTACAGCCGGTAAAACGCTTGTCTATAACAGCGATTTCAACTTCAACCAGCAACATCCGAAAACTGCCGAAACATACTCGTTCCAAACATGTCGGAGGCAAAAAGCGAAGGGCTAAGACTTCAGAATTCCGCAGTAGGTTTATTCAAATCCCGCTCCGGCGGGGCAGGATAGGGCTGAGAGTGCGAAA
The DNA here is from genome assembly GCF_048455015.1 of Haemaphysalis longicornis. NCBI lineage: Eukaryota > Metazoa > Arthropoda > Arachnida > Ixodida > Ixodidae > Haemaphysalis > Haemaphysalis longicornis. The sequence goes on along the minus strand of NW_027526361.1, from coordinate 44,250,816 downwards.
GCTGTGTTTAGACAAGCCTTTTACCGGCTGTACGTTGTTGTCCCGGCGCAGATTCGCCCGTGCGGTCGTTCTGGGGCGTTGTGGTGAAGCCCACCTGCGGCGATTCACCGGCTACGGTGCAACGGACCGAATAACGAAGTCTTTTTGCACGCGATTGACCCTGAATTGAAATCAAGACTTCCAAGACAGCTCCCTCGTAGCCTAGAGACATTATATCATCGCCTACGACTGTACTGGGCTTACACCAACAGTTACCTTTTTCTCCTCGGGCTGACAACGAACCCGTACTGCGATAACTGTTCTTCTGTAGAAACCGCTGAACATATTTTATTAGAATGTGTGGCCTACTTGGCACCAAAATCCCGTTTTTTTGGAAGATATTGAACGCCCAGATCAAGGGCCGGTAACTTTGAAGACTATCCTAGGACCATGGACTTGCCCCTCAAAGCAGCGCCAGGCTCTAAAAAGTTTGTTTTCTTATTTGGAGGACATTGGTCACATTTCAAAATTGGGAATTCTGTGACGCAATCTACAAAATAGTCCGTCAAGCACGTCAAGCAGAGCCAGTGCTTTTTTTTTTTCTTTCTGCCCACCTCTTTCTAGGGCCTGTTTTCCCTACATCCCCGACACCTAGCAGAGAAGCATGTAGGCGATTGCGAACGCCGGAAAAACTCTCTGCTTTTTCAAAAAAGAGCTTTCTCTCTCTCTCTCTCGCTGGGTGTGCAGTGGACGCAAGTATGATGATGATGCTGATGATGCCGACGACGATGATGATTATGGTTGTGGTGGTAGTGATGACGACAATGCCGATAGGGAGCTGTCCGGCTTACAGCTCGACTCACATTCCGCGTAGCGCTAAGAAACCCTGGAGGAGAACGGATGAAGTCGTTGCCGACAGTGTGCTTCTTGACGACTTCCCTTGGCCGCGTGGAAGCTAGCCTCAAGGAGGTTTCGAGTCAAGTTACATAGTGTCATGTGGTGATATCGTGGCCTCCTCACGTGGTGCGGGAAAGTGCGGCCAGCGCGGCTTCGCCCTCGGTCCGTGTGGACTTACGACGGGGAGGATAACGAACGCATGGTGGCACAAAGCGCAACCTTACAACTGAGTTTTTATTCCGAGATGCACCACGTGTAAACACTAGCGTGGCCACTGTAATCGAGGAACAATCTAAAAACAAAAAAAAACTATAAAGGCCGAGCTACACACTTCTTGCATCAGCCACGAAACGACACATATTCCAGTTTTTTTTGTTTTTTTTGCGAAAAGGATATTTTAAACTGCGAAAAAGTTCACGCTACAAAAAATTAACGGAACGCAGGCTACGTACGAGAAACGCTGGCTATGTATGCACTGGCGGGCTTCTGAACTGGAACACTAAACGCCATATATGCTAAAGCGAAACGGCTCGGCTGAGATTGTCTTTGCCGTGAATTCAACGCATTTAAACGCCACGAAGAAGCCGGTGGTGATCAAGCGCAAAAGTAAATGAAATTAGGTAGCAAGTTGTACTTGCTTCGAACTGGGCGTGATGACACTTAAACAGCGGAGCTGTGATAACGCTGGCTTTGACAGCCGTCTATGCTGGTATCGTGTCATGCTCTCTCTGAAGCAGGTTTCTCCGCCGGGCAAAAAAACAGGTACTCTGAAAAGAAATATCGATAGCAAAATAAGAAAAAGGTCCCAGGGCCTTTATATTTTGATACAACGCCTTATATTGCCCCTGAAAATCTGTCTCCTCAGCAATGCATTTGTTCTTAGTGGTCAAGCCCACTTTAAGAAGTTCGTTGCATGCTTGGTTTTGTAAGCTAACTTTCCCACAATGCCTCTTGCGCAGTGAAGCATGGTCATCTACGGAGGGACTATGATTAGAGAAGACGGCTCTAATTCTTGTGTTATTGGAGTATCCGAAAAGAAATTATATGACAGTGGAGTCGTAAACGTTACACAATTACTGTCTGCTGTCAGTACATGTCTATCTACGGAGGGAGTTCGGTTCCAGAAAACGGCTGTAACTGTTGTTTTACCGAAATCACCCTGAAACAATATGACAAAATGCCGCTAAGACGGGTCTAACATTACGCACGAGAAAGAAGCCGGAGCTAAACGGAATCTTCGTAAAGACAACCCACAGATCCGCTCTTTCACCAGATTTCACGCTGGGTGGAACTGGGTTTACTTTTTTGTTCTTCTATGACTCCCCACCCCCCTTTTTTTTTTCGCTTATTTACGGTAAAACGTCAACAGCGCAAGATTTCCTCCGGTGGCGTAAAATAAGTATGGATGCACATTTCGTCTCCGGCAGCATTCCTGAGCCGCTGTTAAAGCACACGCCGACAGAAGTCATTCAAGCAATGTTGGCGAACCCGTATGACTGCGCCATCTCCTATTATACCCCCTCCCTCGAGTTAGGCATGCCGATTCCGTTTATATTTATTGCACCCTTATCCGTCTTCTCAACGAGCCGGTGACGTTATCGAAGCGCATCGTGCGTACCATATATCTCTACCGAGTTCGCTGAGTTCGCAATTGACTCGCGGCGCACGTTCCGCGCGGTGGTAAACAACTTCATGGGCAAGTCTGTAAGGCCACTTAAAAAATCTAGGCGGAAGTACTTGTTCTGATATTCCTCACTTACTTATACATATACGCCCATCACATACTGCATCGGGAATGCATTTTCTCACGAACAAAATATACACCTGCATAAGTGTTATTATTATTAGTACACTTATTGTGGAAACGGAAATCCTGTTCTCCCACTTGCGTTCTCTTCTTCAGTGGTTCACTTGTTAACGCAAAAGCCTATGTGCCTCCAGAGGCTCGGGAGTGTTTTGAACGCTTGACTATGGAAGAAGAAGATGGGGATGAGGATGATTTTGTGGCTCTACAAACCGATTTTTTTTTCCGCGTCAGAAACGGATAGCTTTTTCACAGAGGTCGACCCTGGCTTTTCCAATTTATTCTTCAACCAAACACCATTTCTTTGAAGTAGCAGCTCTTCATCCACTTGAAACACCCTACGTGATCTCATAATTAAAGATATCATTGTTTGGTTAGGGAAGAGATATCGTACTCTGCGAGTTTCGGCTAAAATTATTATAAAAAAATCATTTACTCCTCCTTAGAGGAACACCAAAATTCTAGTGATAGTAATGTGTCAGTTCCAAGTAACAGGGCGAAATTAAACACGGTGAATTCGAAATCCAGTAACGATTAGCGTTCACCCGTACGTTCTAGCAAAATGTCTCGATTGTAGAGCCTAGCGCTTTTCACTACTCCAGCTAGTTTTTTTTGTTTGTTTGTTTGTTTTAGTGACGTGATTTAGCTAATCGTTCCAAGACCGTAGGGGGGGGTTCGAGCCCCCCTGACCCTTCCCGCCGTCCTTCCGGAGCCGCAGAATGTCTCACCTAATGCTAGAAGTGACCGTCGCCGGCTCCACCACGAATGGCCGCCGCTGAAAATAAATAAATAAATAAATAAATAAATAAATAAATAAATAAATAAATAAATAAATAAATAAATAAATAAATAAATAAATAAATAAATAAATAAATAAATAAATAAATAAATAAATAAATAAATAAATAAATAAATAAATAAATAAATAAATAAATAAATAAATAAATAAATAAATAAATAAATAAATAAATAAATAAATAAATAAATAAATAAATAAATAAATAAATAAATAAATAAATAAATAAATAAATAAATAAATAAATAAATAAATAAATAAATAAATAAATAAATAAATAAATAAATAAATAAATAAATAAATAAATAAATAAATAAAAATGTTTTAGTGTACATGCGGGATTTGATCCTAAGTGGTCAGTGCAGCAGTCAGCTGCTCCGGATCATCCACTGCGCTAGCCCGGAACCGTACCAAAGGGAAACCAGAAATTGGCCCGATAAGTGCCGCGTCACAAGTGCACATGACGGCACATGGGTAGAACATGTTCACTGGGAGGAGAGCTCTGAGTGGGGGCAAGCTGGCGCGCCAAGTGCGCTCAGTCTGCCAGCCAGAGGGATTCGCGCCGAAAGTCGAAGAAACGAACGCGAAAAAAGAGTCGCAAACACGGTGAAGTCCGGTAATCGCCAGACTTTCGCCTTCAAAGCGCGTACTTTAGTTCCCGGGGAATTTATTCTTTGTAGAGTGGTACGGTTGAACAGTCTCCTCCTCCTCGTGTTAGCTTCTATCGTATGTGCATTGCGCGTCATTCACTTATTACAACACGCAAATAAAAATTACACCCAGGGACTACTACGCTTAGTACGCTGCTAATATTTTTTTACTACGCTCTCAGTCGCGGTTTCTCGGGCATACTTCGCCGCAGTGCACCCGAATGACCTTTCCGCTGCGAGCGCAGCATGTCCCTCGAATGTGAGCGCACAATTTGACTCCAAAATGTGGCCGGCGAGCTGCGGCACTGAGCATCGCAAAATCACATTTATAATGAGACAATGCATACACCAAATTTTAGGGAAACGTTATGCTAAGAGTTGTTTCCAGCAAGGCTTGCTCCGTTGGTAACAAGCGTTAGTCAAGCGCTGTGGCGAAGTAGACCTCACAGGAGTGGTTTAGACACCGCGGGGAATGCATGTTAAAATGACCTGTAGGCTGCGGGCGTTCTACTTAATGGGCGTACGTTTATAATATGCTCTTGGTGGCGCGATTTTAGATTGAAGTTTCACTTTTCGATTAAAGCCGCTCAGGGTATGTATGTCAATGAAGCGGAGGCACAGGCTACTGTGGCCGCAAGTGGACGTCGACCGTTGCCACTTTGTAAATGATGTAGAAGGAACAGGCGATATAGAGGAACAGAAACAGGCCCTTCGAAGAGATCCAACCAAACACAGGCGTAAAAATATAAATACATGCCGAACTTCTTGTCAAACGGCTTGCTGCTTATTGCACCAGTTTTTCCGGAACGCAAAGTTTATCGAGTGCTCCTGATGGCACCGAACCTGAGTCAAAATATATAGGCAGCCAAGCAATGCTAACCATTGCGTTCCCTGGCGTGGCTTAGTTTCTTTCGGCGCAAGCGAAATAAGCGACTCTAAGCTGAACTTGTCAGCTGACAAGGCGTCACTTATACTGGAGCGACGTGTATAACCCAAAGTGGTTGAGCCAACTATCAACCTCGCATTTTATGAGGCGACCGACTACCCAAAAAACATATACGGGGTGTAGTGTATGCTGTATGCACGTATAGTTTATTCAGGCCGTAACTAAACTAGGCAATTGGCCACTGGTAACATAGCATTGGTTTTGAAGTATGCATCTCCCGCTCTTTGCGCTCTCCCTCACCTCGTTCACAACAGCCTCGTACCCTTCCCGGCTGATCAAGAGTTGAAAAAATGCAGATGACTGGAGGCTTTGTCCTAGGAAATGGGAATGGACCCGCGATTACGCCCACTCGAAACGCACCATTGCCGTGAGCGGTAGGTCGCTGCTCCCCGAGAATGATGAGGCATGTAATAGAATAATCACCCCCTGCTCTGAAACCGTGCATGATGAATGCCTATCGCGGACGAAGAAAAAATTAATATAACTGACATGAGAGTTAACTTCGCGCCCAATATTAAAAATGCATTTTATGATGCCACGAAGATTGAGTTCTAAACTTTTCTTCGGGACAAAAGCGTCGTTGTTGTTTTAAGGAAATCTCTCGTTCCGACCAATCGGCTCCTTCGAAATTTTATTCAGTTCCGACTTCAGATTAAATCAGTTCAGTTCCCCTACTCACGTTTAAATTCCCGTTATGCCTTCTTTTATTATTATTCTTAACCCCGTTGTGATGAAGATTGCCTCCTATTCAACGCGAACAATCTTCGCCCCTTCGCGTTGTGGTGTCTGGCTTTAGGACCACGTGCGAGCAAGACCAAACACATGGCCGGTTGTGTCGGCAGCCGCGGCGGCGTCCGTATGCGCGCACTTTGCACGCAGATCAAGGGCAGCAGAAACGCGCCGTGCGCCCGGCGTGCATCGTCCACGGGAAAGGGTGGAGGCCCTGCATCGACCGATGGTTTGGGATGCTCGGGTCACCGCGCAGCAATCGGCTGGTAATGCCCCATTGTGGTGTGCTCCCTTTCCTCCTCTTTCACCCCGTATAGAAAAGGCTGGAGCTCAGTTGGTGGCCGCACCAGACAGCCAATGGACGCGATGCTTGCAGCTGTTTCGTGCCTGCGGAAGAACGAGAAGACAATTCCTTGGTTCCCAGAACGGCCGCTACTTGTGGCATGTGCGCGGCACGACGGCGTGCACGTGCATAAGCTATAGCCGCAAGCACAATAAGCGCAGCTTGCACGGAAAACTAAGATGAAACGAATGGTCGCACCATTTGAAAATCTCGGAGCAGCGCTGAACGCGACCGCGAAGATAGATTTGAATTTGAATTCTATTTTGTTTTTGCAGTGCAGAATACGATACATATTACCATGCATGGTGCCAAAATTAAGTTGACGTACATGTCACGTGACTTAGCAAGGTAGACAGATAACTTTATTAACGGAAAGCACCCCTAATCCGCGGCTCAGGGTACGACACTGCTTGCAAGCCAGCTCCGCCCGGGGCAACTCTGCTGGGCCAACTCTGCCAACTGCGCTCATTCATAACGCACCCGCGCCGTGTATTTATTTCAAGGAAGGAACAACGGCGACGGTAGCGCAAGCCTTGATACATTTCCACTGCGGTTCGCTGATATGTACTTCTTTTTAATTGTCAGCTATCGATACGGAATACTAAGGGTGCGGAAGATTGGTCACCGCTACTACGCTGCGTGCACGCCAGCTGCCAGCTAGGTGAGTGAGTGAGTGAGTGAGTGAGTGAGTGAGTGAGTGAGTGAGTGAGTGAGTGAGTGAGTGAGTGAGTGAGTGAGTGAGTGAGTGAGTGAGTGAGTGAGCGAGCGAGCGTTTATTGATATAGAAAGTGGAAAAGAAGTGGACAGGGGATATTTTAACCATTTTAACTCATTTGGGAGTTCACCAGCGTACAACCCAGTACGGGGGAAAGGGAGAGGAGGGGGAATGAAAGGGGATAGGTGAGAACAAATGAGGAAGATTTTCAGTGAAGCTGAGAGAGAGAGAGAGGAGAGAGGGAAAGGGGGGGGGCTCTTTAATGTGAACTTTAAGTTGCTTTCGAAAAGCGTTCATTGCTGCTACCGAAGGAAAACTGGCCAACAGCCGCTACATGGCCTTAGTGACGTAATTCGGGCCGTCAAAGAACGACAACACCCGGAAAGAAAGAAAAATCTTTTGAGCGAGTTTCCAAATATCTGATGGGCATACCCTCATAAAAATGTTTACCGAGATTTAATGAACTTGTTAATGAGATTGCTCAAAAGAATTCTATAAACATTTTTCCAACATTCTATAGAATATTTCTATTGAGTTTCCATTACAAACTGGCCACCGCGTTTTAATTAAAAGTCTATAGGAGCCAAGTCAATATACCTTATGGGTTCTGAATGTAGTTTCTTATGAGTTTCTTATGGGGTTTTTATAAACGAAATTCAATAAGTTTTCTATGCAATTCTTACTGAGTACAGTCGCAACCGCCTGTTGCGTGGCAGTCAGGTTTGAATACAGTTTTTGACGGATTTTTATTAAATTTATGGCAATTATTTTTTGTATAAAATTTCAATTGAGTATAGTCGTAACATCCTGTTGCGTGTGAATAAAGTTTGAATATAATTTTCGATGAGTTCTTATTAAATTTGCCTGAATTAGCTTTCTTAACTTATTATTGAGTATGGTCGTAACAACCGGTTGCGTGTGAGCCAGCTTTGAATAGTTTCTGGCGGGTTTCTATAAGTTCATCTCAATTAGATTTCTATACAACTCTTATTGCGCCAAATCATCACACCTTGTTGCATATGAGCTAAGTCTGAACAGAATCTCTGATGAGTTTTTATTAAATTTATCTCTATAAGCTTTCTATAAAATTCTTATTGAGTATAGTCGTAATATCCTGTTGCCTGCGAGTCAGGTTTTCTGGCAAGTTTTAACAGAGGAGCTTTGTAGGGGCTCGAACTGTCCGGCGGCGATGACCGCCATCCCAGGCGCCACCGCTCCCAAGTGCTCCCCAGACGATGTGATGGGACGTCCATCGCGCGACCTCGGTTGATGGGGCGGGGAGGGCGATGCAATAGCACCCCACATATATGCACCGATAAGCTACCAGACCTCTGTGGGTGGGCTATAGAAACGCAATACAAAGTCTATTGAAACTCAACATAATGAAGGCAATAAGATGGTTGGTGCGTGTTGGTTATAAAAAGTTTATTGCCTGTCTAATGACCACAGTCCACACATTAGGCGTTCGATCGACCCTACAGAAAAGCAATACAGAGTTTGTTAAAACTCAATATAGTGAAGGCAATAAAATTCATGTTGCATTTTTGAAATAAAAAGTGTATTGATTCTATATTGACCGCAGTTTTTAAGATGGGATATGATTTGGTTCACTCTACAAAAACGCAATATGAAGTTTATTAAAACTCCATTTCTTGAAGGCAATAAAATGTTGGTTGAGTTTGTGCAATACAACGTTTGTTGACTTTTTAACGAGCACAGTCTATAAGCGATGAGTTTTAATTGACTTTTTATTGACTCTATAGAAACATCCGTTTTCACGAGGGAGTAATTTTTGGCCGAGGTACTTTATGACCTTTAATTCTAAGTACTGGGTGTGGTGGGTGACTACGTTCTGCAAGCATTTAATATTTAAAAAAAAGTTTAAGAAAGTGTTGCAGAGTCCCTTTAACAAAGAGTGAGTCACACAGAACAGCAGCGTTTTGCGTACGGAGGTAACGAACACCAAGTTAGGGTATACAGCACAGGCACAAGAGGCAAGCGCCCTTCCTGTGTTGATGCGAAGCTCGCTATCGCTCACGCATTGTTTGTATGAAGTCTCACTTGAGACGCGGGCGGGCTCTACTCAGCTCTGAGCGGGTCAAGTGGAGCCTCGGACGCGCGCCTGCTCAGCGCGCGAGATTCGAGAACGTGCGTTGAATTGACGGGTGAAACATAAACCGCAGCGAGTGAAACAGATACCATAAGAAAGAAAAAATCGCTGACAAAGGAAGAACGTTTTTCTTGGTCAATTTTATGGAATCCGGCCCTAATCGCGGCTTTGCTCAGCGCCTCTGGGCGCGCGCGTACGTGTCGGAATGAAAAAAATGGGGGGCAGCGCGAGCGAAGGGTGCGGAAGTGAATTATTGAATCCTCATTGGCGATGCAGCAGCCGCGCGGGTAATCCAGATCGCCGCCGCCTTCTCAGGGCGACCCGCTAACCGGGTCAGTCGGCGCAAGAGTTGTTCCTTACACCGGCATTGCTTCTCTTCTGCCCGCCGTCGTCAAAGTGCTCGGAAGGGGCACGCCGATCGGCTTTTGATTTCTTCGGTGCGTGAGAAATGTCGCTTGCCTGTGGTCCCTTGAGACGCGAGCGAATAGTTTGCGCGTGGGAACGTCATCCACTGCTGCCACGGGCGCACAGTGACGCACCACGTGTCGAAGGAGCATTCACGTGATTGGATAGGAGCGCCCACTTATCGTCGCACGCTTGATTGATTGATTGTAGGGTTTAACGCGCCGACGCAACGCGGGCGATGAGGCGCGCCGTAGCGGAGGACTCCGGATTAATTTTGACCACCTGGGGATCTTTAACGTGCGCCGAAATCACGTACACACGGGCGTTTTTGCTTTTCGCCTCCATCAGAAAAGCGGCCGCCGCGGCCGGGAATCGAACCCGCGCCCTCGTGCTCAGCAGCGCAACACCTTAGCCACTGGGCCACCGCGGCGGGATCGTCGCACGCTTACAATGGTTCGTATGTGAAGGAGCGGAGCGATGCGAGCGAAACGCGTTTGACAGCGTACATGCTCGCTTGCAGTGCGAGTTGCAGGATAATACTACCGCGATTAACCGAGTTTCGGCGGTAATACTGTGAGATTGAGACTCCGTGGCTTGGTTTCATTCTTTGCTCCGTGTTGGTCAGAAGAATGCAAGCGCTTGTCTATACTGTATCGTGTGGCGTCAGCTCTATCCCACGGGCCGACAAACGGCGAAGTTCGCGGCTCATTGCACGGGATGGGATACCACTGGTTCATTTTTATTTTGTTCTTTCTTGCAAGCGTCGCCTGATGTACGAAAGTTTAGCTTTATTCTGAAATGGTGCGAAACGGTTCCGAGCTACACACGTGAACAGACTTGCGAACGAAATGCAATCTGTGAGCGGCGATAGACAACCCTGTAGTTCAACTTCACCACAATGCACTGAATTTACAAATACATGCTTACAACGGAGGAAATTCGGCGAATGACAGCATCGTGCGCTACCATTTTGGCTCAAAGGTGTGTTCTCAAATGTGGCTCCACGCAATGAAGAATGAACCCCCACCCCCTTCCCATGCAGATGTCTATGCCAGCATCGATCCTTTATTCACTCCTTCTGTTCAAGATCGACTTTATCACCTAGCCCTTCGTGATATCCGTTTGGAGTTCTCAATTTCTCATACTTTTATGCGCAGTGATTGAGAATTGCTTTGTGTGGCCAACACGCACATGTTGGCCTCCGCAGGAATAATAATAATAATAAAAGGAATGTGCGCTGCATGCGTGAAAACGAGTGTATACGACAGAGAAAGGAACTCGGCCACGCGTATGTATGTTCGCGTGAGGAACAACGGCAAGCGCTAACTACACACCTCCATCCGCGTGCGTCTCGTAGTGACGCTTTCTCGTGCGCTCGTCTCAATGCCCGAAAAGCAGCTCGGTTCAGTCGCCCCTTTTTTCCACTCGACAGAAGTGGGACGTTCGCGTAACACGTGCGTTACTTACAACGTTTATCTGCTCGCCACCGTGCGTGCGGACTCCTTTTTTTGCGAAAGATTTCTAAACCACCCCGAGCGTGTATACACGTACGGCTCCCGCCACCTGGCACTATTAAAAATGCGTCTCCTGACCCTGTTCGCCACCCAAGTGGATCATTCGGGCTTGCGCGGCCGCGTGGCGTGATGTTTGCGTATTAAAACCGCTTTGGAAAGCTGCTGGCACTGTTGGGAGATTTCGGGTAAGTCTGAGATCCTGAAGGTGTCTACCGCAGTTTTTACCATAATTCGCTGCAATGTACAGCTTTCAACGTGTTTGTATTTAGTACTTTCGGTCTTCTTTCTGCATTGTCGTTAAACAATTTGGGGAGAACCACTGCGAAACCAACGTTACTAGAATAAGCTGCGAAACTCTGAAGTGTAAGGCGACTGCTACAGCCCAAAATTTTGTTTTAAGAGTTTGCACAAGTCAGAATTTCTTTCGGTGCAGCCAGTGTAGGTAGAACTCGCTGCTATGGATAAGTGTGTCGCAAACTGTATACGTGCTCTGCTCCGAAACGCGTCATCTTTCGCGAAATAACCGCTGAAGCTTAACAGAGCCACAGGAATGAGTCCTGTTTTTCTATTTGCCTAGTAAAGTTCAATTTCTCAGAACTACTCGGGCGGTCTACTACAGGTATACGGTCCGCCTGAATCAGTTTTACGGCACGCATCCCAACATTTGCGCGAGTGTAGCTTGCATTTTGCGGGTGCCGAAACGCATCCGCTGCAGCTACCGGGATTCTCATCTATGATACGTCGAGCTCACATGTACGCTTGGTGCGCGTCTCACCAATGGAACAATGTTGACGGTAAAACAAAGCAGGCCAAGAAGTTAGACATCCTACGATTAGTCCAGTGCCCACCGGAACACCGTCTGGTCTGGTCAAAACATGTTCTGCAACTAAAACGGGGGTGACTGACCACTGGAAACTTATATTTTTTATCTGGTCAGTGACCCCTGTTTTATCGTCGCCAACCTTTTTTTTTGTAATTGTTTAGTGATTGTTGTTTTATCGTTGCTAAACCTTTTATATTTCTTTACTTGATAGTGACCCCATTTAATCGCTGCTAAAACTTCTACATTTTGACTTGGTTAGTGACTACCGTTTTATCGTTGCTAACACCATGCGATTGACGAGCACTGTCCACTCTTCCTCCTGTTTAATGTTCCAAGTTAAAAACTATCTAGCCACTTCCCAAGCTGTTGGAAACGCCCACCACTGCTGCCGTGAACGACAACGACAACGCGGGCATGCAGCGCAATAAAGTGCGCGCCCACAAATTGCATCACTCTCCCGAGGAGCATAAGTACAGGTGTCTAGGTGCTCCTCGCTAAGGAAGAAGCCCTTGAGGCGGCATCGCGTCACGAGGCGATGGCTCACGGCCGGCGCCTATCGAGCGACGGCGGCGCGCGCAGTGCGCGCTTGTGCAATCGCGCGAGCGTTGCTGCTCCGTCGTCGCCTGGCTTCTTCGGAAGGCCGTCGGCGCGTGTTTACGCCGGTAGATGCGACACGAGGTGTGGCGTCGTAGCAACCCCTCCGTCCGAGGTGGATACGACCGGGCGGTGCTCGCGTCGTGATAGCGGCAATGGCGTCGTGAGTCACGAGGCTCGCGGTGTGCAGCGCACTGCGAGCGTTGTTGCGGGCGGCGGCAACGACGTTTCGGCCAACTTTCTCAGCATTGTGCGCCCATCTTCTGTCTGCTTCGTTTCGAACGAAACGCTCGCGCGAACTAGGCCGCCCCCGTCTGGTCGTCCGCCGCCTACACCGTCCCCCTTCTTCTCAACACTCGCACGCCGTGTTCGTTCTGGGAAACGTATTGTGGATACATGGCAGGGCCGACAATAGGCGCTGATGACTTAGTTGAGGCGCGCTCTCGACAAGTCGTGGTCACCCGTGCGACTTTTGCCTGCGTGTGAAGTGACGTGAGGAGGCGCGCGTCGCCGTGACACTCCTTGGAGGCAGTCTTTCCTTCTTGTCAGTGTTTGAGCGGCATTGTTTCATGGGAGACGCTGAGCGGGGGACGATGCATGCCATTGTCGGTGAACGCCCCCGTAACAGGCGCCCGTATCTTCCACTGCGTCTCTCGGTGACAGACGAGCTTTCGAAAGCTTCGTTGCATACCTGTACGGCGATTCGTCCTCACAGCGGGCCTGGTGTGGTAAACGGATCGTCCGATAGTAGCTTTAAATGTGAAGAAACGACTACACCCGCGAAACGAACGTCCTTAAATCCTGTAGGTTCGGTGTCCGCGCAAGGTAAATGCTGTTTTCTCTTTTTGTTATTATTCTATTTATAAAATGCAAGCGACGTATACCTTTCTCTCCGTACTGGGATGGGGTGCCGGCTTTACTTGTTGTTTTTTAAACGACTGGAGCAGTACTTAGTAATCAATTGTAACTAGCTCATTGATGCTTTAATATAGGTTTTACGAGCGATGAAACTGCGCCTCGGCGAGTTGGTGCATGTTTCTGTTAGGGATTGGGCGCAAACAATCGATAGAGGTCACGTACTACCGTTCACTTACAACTGTTGTAATTACGTTGCAACTGTAATGCGTGGAAATTATCTTAGATGCCCCTGGTATTTCTAAGGTGCGCCCAAATCTCGATTCACACACGGGCGCTTTCGTTTTCCGCATCCGCGAGAAAAACAGCCACCGCTGTCGAAAACCAAACCCTCCACCTGGAGCTCAGCAGCATAACACCCAACCGCAAGGTAAACAACAGGGAGGGAGAGATGGTGCGGAAGAGAGAGAGAGAGAGAGAGAGAGAGAGAGAGAGAGAGAGAGAGAGAGAGAGAGAGAGAGAGAGAGAGAGGAGGGGGAGAGGGAGAGGGAGAGGGGAGAGAAAGAGATGGGGGGAGAGAGAGAGATGGGGGGGAGGGAGAGGGAGAGGGGAGAGAAAGAGATGGGGGGAGAGAGAGAGATGGGGGGGAGGGGGAGGGTGCTTTTCGATGCATAAGCACTCGAGAAGACGAGGCCCTTCATATTTTCCTAGATGCTCAAGGTTCCCCACGTCTAAAAGACCAACGGCTCGCCACACGATTTAGGGGGCGAGAGGCCATACAAATATGTAACATCAAAACGTTTAATGAAAAAGTTGCTAATCTGGAAGCCACATGGCTCTACCGCACTGACCACCAAAATTGGGCTAATACCTTTGAGAGGAATATTGTGAGGCAGAGAGAAAAAAGTAAAAAATAACATGCCTCGGCCTGCGCCACTAAGTATGTGTGCTTTTGCCTTCAGGCTCTGAATTTACTTTAGAGCAGGCGGGGGATTACACTTGCTCAAACAACGCTGTTCCGACATGTCGCGAGCACCTACGATTATTTTGGCGGCCTGCGCGGCAAACTTTCGGCACCGTACTGAAGTAGCTTAGAAAACCGGGCTAGTTAATAGAGATTCATCTTCACAGCGCAAAAATTACAGGACAAAGGGGAGAATAACACTGCACAAGCGCTTCGGTACCGGGTCACCGTTGTTTACATCTTGGAGCACAACACGTGGGCTGCAGATAAGTGCTCGCCGTGGTTTTTCCTTCGGGCACGAGCGCCAGCATCTCCCGCACTTGTGTGCCACGCGGCTCGCGCGATAACGGGAAGGGTCGATGAACTGCATCACTGGGTCTTTTAAAGCGCGGCTGCAGAGCGGCAGCAGCCGCCCGGCGTAATATACGCGCGTGCCGTGTTTCGCTTGGAGAGAAGCGGCACTCTGAGTCACATGGCGCATCTCGGAGAAAACGATCTCCATGCGGCTCATGCGCATGACCGGCACGAGTGTAAGCTGTTCTGACTAAGCGGTGACTAACGCCTCTCAGAACTCAACGTAGACTCCGGCCCTGCCAAGTTATACACCGCTGTAACGCATGCCTCACTGTTACGTGCCGGTGGATATGCTAATGGAGAAAACAACCCAGCACGTTCGCGCTTTTGTTCCCTACAACTGCTGCGATATTCCATTGTTTCTATCAGTTGATTGATTTGTTGATCGATCCTTCCTTTGTCCTTTACAGAGCCGTTGCAGCCTTCTATGAAACTTCTCAGCAGAAGTAACCCGCTCCCGATGAGTCAAGTCAATCACTCACGCTCCACCCACCTATCAGTAGATAAATAAAAAAAAACGCACACAAAGTAAGGCAGAGCCGAGATTTAGCTTTCAGAGTGCGGGTTGGCTTAATTTAGCGCATGTAGCCAGACAAAGTGATGCGTCGGCTATTCCCTGGCACGCGTGCGAGGACCCACTGCAGGCTCGACGGTTAAAACCAAGTTCTGGATCCGGCCACCTTAGAGTCTCGGAGAATTCAAGTACGAACCTTTACCAACTCGCCCATCTGTCCAACTTGTCCTGGCCTTCCTCGAGTAGACCAACCTCATCCAAACGGCTGTATACTGCTGCCTGCCGGCCAGCCTTACGCACCCCTTATCTCTTTCCCTCTCTCCCTCTTTCTCTGTCCCCATTTGTTCTCACCTATACCTTTTCATTCCCCCTCTCCCCTTACCCCGGACTGGGTTGCACGCTGGTGAACTCCCAAACGAGTTCAAAATATTCCCAGTCCACTTCTTTTCCGCTTTCTATTCCAATAAATCGCTCACTCATTTACCAACTCGCCCGTCTGTTTCGAGCTTCAGCCGCTGTACGCGATGGCAGGAATATGCTTGGCATGTGAAAACACGCGGGCGCAGACAGCCGTGGAAAAGTACCAGACGACCTACGTTAATCCCCAATAACCCGGTTACCTAACTACGCTGCTTCACGCTGTAGATAAATATAGTTCTCGTTACGGTAACCTATAGTCCGCAGTACTGACTGCGCTCGGAGGGAATGTGGTTGTGAGGCAGCTGACAGCTGAAAGTGCTGCGTCGAGATGATGTAAATCGCCGCTGAACCACTGTCCGCTGATTGCTGGGAGCCGAGGTCAAAAGAGGAACCATGGTCGAAATCAGACGTACGTAGCCTGCAAGTCTGCACGGTGTGACTCAAGCGCTCAAGAAACGGCCAGGGACACGCTAAAGCGGATGGTGCAGCCTGCCCAGCGTGGTGCGGTTCCAAGGCATAAAAAGCACACGTCCACCGAGCGAATCACACTCATTTTGCACAAGCCGGAATTGCTGCTACGCAACAAAGCAGTTTTACGGCCGCGCTGCACTACTGAGGCCACCTCGGCAGGACGGAATTTTCCGTAACCCTCGACGGTATGCACGCGCGCACTCACTCCTACTCCTCTTCCTCCTCCCAAACTGAGGAAAATAATTCCAGGGAAGCTTGCACTCATGCGCAAGGCTTCAATTTCGAAGTTTTTGTACGTGAGCATTGCCGGACACATAGTTAAGTTTCAGTATCATTGTTTATTTGCATAGTTGCGGTGCTAGTAATCGTCGTCATACGCATCGAAGAGGTCGTCGTCTTCTTCGCGGTGAGTGGTGGATGCAACGTTATCTTCAGCGTTGTAGATTTTCACCAGCTTTTCGTCATCGACTCGAGGCAGTGGTGGCGGGATCTCCAAGTCGTCTCGGGAAGGATTGGCCCACTCGTAGCCATGTCTCCAATTATCCATAATGGCTTCCAGAGAATGCGGCGACCGCGGTGACCTCTCCCAAGCAGGGTGCTTTTTAAACTTTAGCATTAGCGCCGGAGTATTTTTTTTTGTTTTTGTTTTTAAGCACGCGGAAGCGCCCGACAACAACGCTGGAGGGCTTTTTTTTTTTTTTTGCTAAAGTCGCTGCGTGAGCAGGATACTCGGCTGTCACCGCGAGGCACGCGCTCACGAGCGCTTGCCATTTTCTTTGTATTTTTTTTCCTTCAAGGAGTTAGTTAGTTGAAGCTTTTATTTGAAAGGAAGGCCATAGCCAATGAGGGGGTGGTTGGGGTTGGGCTGGGAAGGGGGATATATAGAATATGATCTTAGTTCGCACTTCACACTTCACAGTTGAACTTGCGACTTGTTCAATGGCTGCGCTGTTAAACAAGGGATCAAGAGTTTCTATTGCGTGTTATTCTTCGCGGTGATGACACGCTATAGATACTCTGATGATGACACGTCATGATGATGAATGATGAATGTCATTCTATACCGCACACCAACTCTACTCTCACTCAACTCACAGGTCGCGCTTCCGGGTCTCGTTCCTTCTGTATACGTGACTGAGGCGCAGGATGACCGCCACTGCGTCCTGTGATTTGTCCATTCAAGTGCGGTTCTTCGATCTAATGATGGTAACCCTGGCTGGACCGTCCCCCTTGGCCAGAGATTATGCGCGCCAATCTCCGTTTTTTATGAGCTCGGCAATTTCTGAGACAGCGTGCTCCACTCGGGAAGTTGTTCGGCACAGCCTCCGAGAAGGCAAAGCAGCTGCAGAAGAAAGAAACCCTTTACGGCACAAGACAATGAAACTACGTCTTCAAGGGGCACGGCGTCTGCAAAAGACAGGCGTACAGCGGAAAAACATCTCCTATACTTTGCATTACAGCCTGACCCTATATCGCATCCAGTGTGCGTGCCAAATCTCGGCTCACTTGTTGGCCCCCGATGTCACGTTTTTCGGGCAGAGAAAGCCGGAGGAGAAAGAACTGCGTCCTATATTTAGCCTCGACTCGGGCAGCTCGCTCTGTTTCGGCCTTAGTCGTCACTAACCATCTGGGGACGATTGGCGTGCGCTGTGTAGCCTTGGGGCTGCGCACGCTAGAGGAAACCGCGCCCCGCACCATTCCTCGAGCCTGAGGGAATCTGGCGTGCGGCCGCCCAGCCTTGGCGACGCAGTCCAGCCCTGTTACACTTTTGTGCAGCGGAACCCGATTCCAGCATTACGCTATATTCCGCTTTTTTGTAGCTTGAGCCACACTGGCCGAGGTTGAGCAGTTTCGCGTGGCTCCTGGAGAGCCGTGTTGCGCATACGCGAGGAGCAGTGACGTCACACGTACGACGCACAGCTGGCGCGCCGTAGCCGCCGCCGCCGCCGCGACTAAACTGGATTGGGTTGGATTGGTCTGGAAATCGTTTTAGCAGCAGTAAGCATGATAACCAGCTAATCCTAGACAACCAGGCAACCTAAAGAATAACCAGCTGAACCTTAGCTCACGCTACGTATATCCTGGCATAGCCGAGCTAAGCCACTGCTATTTTTTTTCCCTTATTTCGCATGTTGCTTAGTATGTGTTGAGATCTAGCATATTGCAGCTGGAGAGCAGCTAGGGTGAGAATAACTTATCCGGGTGCCTAGTGTACCAAATGTGTAGACGTACGTCGTTTGGCATTCCAGCTAAAGGGCCGCATAAACTATTTCATACTATTCATGGATAGGGTTGTTCATTTACGGGTTTTATATATTTTTAAGATCGGGGGGTAAAAACCGAGTGCTTTTTCAGAATAATAATCAGGGAGAATGACTTTTTTTTTTTTGCGAAACCATTCCGAAATTCCGGTTTTTTCGGGTTAAACCTACAGATGTACTAAGTAATACACTCAGTTTATTTCAGCAGAAGGTATCACAAACTTCTTAACTCTAACGCGGTCAAATTGGGTGTTTGTTTTACGCTGGTAATCGGGGGGACATCAGGTATTTATTTCTGTTAAATACTCTGCGAAATATGACGGTTGATTGGAAATTAATTAGTATTGATAACCTCGCATGAATGAAACATTTTAGTCACGAAAAGCTGACCACCGATTTTTTACACATCCTTGTTTGCATGCATTATCATCTTCATTGCGCGACATGTCGGTTTCTATTCGAGACCTGTCCGATTGGTGAACGTATCTCAGCCGGGAGAAAGTTATCTTAACATCACAGCTTCCATTTGCTAGGCACTACAATGCCAGTGGAGAATTGCCAGCCTGGGGTAACGAGCGGTAGAGTCATGTCGATACTTGAAGTGAGTTCAAAAGCTGTGTTTGTGGGGCTCTCGCTCCCTGCAATTACTAGTTCAGAACGGCGGATCGTTAGCGCACGATTGTGCAGATCGCTACTTTTAGAAGGTTCATTCGGGGACAAATCGGGTTCAACCCAATGCTCTTGAAACACGTTCGGGGTGTAAAATTCGAGCCAAATCTGGTTTTAGCCGAAAACGAACAACTCTATTCACGGAGCGGTCTTCCCCGCCATATCGCCGCCATCGGCAGCCCGTCTTCGTTCACTGGTGAAGTAACCAGTCATCTATCCTTTTAACTCAACGTGGCTACAGATTACTGTTTGGTTCGCTCACGCCACCCTTTACGTAACCCTTTACGTAACCCGTGTTCTTTTAAAGAAGTTGAAAAGAACTCTGTGTTCTTTTTCCAAAGCCTAAACGTTCGCGATTCTTTATGTTGAGTGGTTCTCGGTTTCGTCGAATGGCATACGTGTAGGCTGAAATGATTTATTTCCGCTTCTCAAGGCACGCAGAAAGCACAGAAAGAGGTCAGGGACCACGTTGGAAATACAAGTTTGGACGTGCTCGCACGTCGCGTTGCGTCCCTGACAAACGCTGCCGAACACGTGCTGCATCCAACTAACGATGCGAACTTTCCGCTGTGTCGGCGACGAGGACACGCCGCCGCGCCTGCACGCGCGAGCCCAACAACAGGGCCTGCACGGCGCTCACGCGAGGGTTCTCGCGCCGGACGTGGAGCCACATTAGCTGTCTGCGCTGTTTCGATCGTGGACCTCCACATGCGCTGCGGGTATCCGGAGACGTCGGTGTTGGCGTATGCGCACACGCACACACGCAAACACGCGTGCACAAACGCACACTCCGTCTTTCTATCTACATCTCACTTTTTCTAGCTTCACGCCATGTATAAATCAGCACCCGAGAATAAATCGTGTTGTCGCGTTGGCGATAACGGAAACGCCAATCTCTTCAAGATTTTTTTTTTTATGTTTTGGCTTGCGGCTTGCAAGTGCAGACTGTTCGCAACAGGAACATGTTCTGAAAAAATGCGGTAGTACAGCGAAAAAAACTACCCGGTATTCGGCTCAGTATAAAGTTATTTTTTAAATATCCGGGTTTTATTCGATTCGAAAATTTCACTACTATTACAACACCAATCTACAACCTCTCAAGCAGCATCACAAAAATTAATGCTAACTGACGCTTTTGATATTACCCGCCGTGGTAGCTCAGTGGCTAAGGCGTTGCGCTGCTGAGCACGAGAACGCCGGTTCGATTCCCGGCCGCGGCGGCCGCTTTTCTGATGGAGGCGAAAGCAAAAACGCCCGCGTGTACGAGATTTCGGCGCACGTTAAAGATCCTCAGGTGGTGAAAATTAATCCGTCGCCCTTCACTACGGCGCACCTCATCGCCTGCGTTGCTTCGGCGCGTTAAACACTACAATCAATCATCGATGCTTTTGATATTCTAGCATTTATTGACGTTTCCGTTGTCGTTAAGCGAGAAAAACGCCGAGACGAAAAACACTCAATACGAAGAATTTGCATGGCTTTTTTGAGTACGTTTAATTGCCCTTAAATGAAGTACTTCTATGTGATCAGACCGTCATGTATAAAAAGAAGAAAAAAAATGCTCATTCGGCAAACTGTCCGCGTTCCTCGGATGTATGATTGCATATCTGGACGCCTTCCACATAAACTCACGCTGTAACTAAATCGCTTTATTCGAAGTTCTTCATGGATCCAATTGCAGTGCCGGGGGAGCAAATAATCTCCGTTTTAACGAAGTGCTGCTTATAACGAAGTCATCTTTTTGTCCCGATGATTGGTTACGCTCTATGGTGGCTCAAAGGCTAGGTCGCTGGTTCGATTCCCCCCAACGGCGCATGGTTTTCTGGCGGAAATGAAAAACCGAAAGGCATTCGTGTGTACGAGACGTTAGCAACGGTTTAGGGGTATCTTGGTTAGTGTAGCGCCGAGGCGGTCCCCAGGAGTTACGGGAGAATTGCACTTTATACGAGTATTTACAACCCCAATGACCTCATTGCACAAACAGTCGCGCTCCTGGGTGGGCGTGGTTGTATAGCCAAATTATTCTCATTTTTATTATTTCTATGATCAAAGGAATCGGGATAATAATGGAACCATAACTGACGAACACACATCTCATCGTTGGGCGACGCTGACCGTCTCAGGTCAAGGGCGTCGGACCACCGGAGTTGGACGCCGTGCAGCCGGCGGTACATCTGGTATCCATTTCCTCGTTTGCAAGTTTCGGCGGCTCGTTGAACACACGTGTTACGAATCTCGCCAAAAAGGAGACGGCATGCATCCGGTCGGCGTAAGGGCTTGGGCTGCCGAAGCCTGTTTTCGAGCCAAGGTGATGTCGCCAAGTGGTTAAAGGCAATCGTAGCCTCCCGTTACTGCGTGCTGCGTAGCCTGGGTGGTATGCTCAAAAGCCGGCCCCTGTTCAATGCGTACCCGGGTTTCCAGCTGCCCGAGTTATAAGAAGAATGACGGCGGAGGAGCATCTGACATATCCCGAACGGAAGGGGCACACATCAGGAGCATGCAGCGCTACGTACTCTAAACCAAATGGCAACGTACCGACGTTTAAAGGGCTCGTGAAGACAAAATGCAACTTGGTTTATTCAAAAGAAGACACTGGGCCAATAACAATGGTACCACTTGCAACAACAAAAAATAGATATTAATACAAAAAAAGACGAAGCAGGGGCGACCCACCGACCACTTTCTCGCCAGGATTTTATGACGTTGTAACGTAGTATTTTGGTTACATTCTGCCGCTACTGTAGCATGAAGATCGGAAGGAAAAAGTCGAGACGTCGAAGAAGTTTTAAGGTTAACTTGTTTACTTTACAGATGACATTGTTGACATTTAGCACATACAAAGTTGAAACAATTACACTTATTACATAGATGAAAAAGACAGTCAATAGATTCAGAGTACTTAGCGGGACATAGCTGGCGGGCGAAGGGCTCCCGGCGGGAGGGCACGTCGACGGGCGGCAGAGTTTCTGACGTGAGCTGGTGCAGGCCGCCCTCTCGCCAGAGGGGCCGCGTTATATTTGCTTTGGGGGGACGCATTGGGGGAAAAAGCGCATCCTAGCGTGTGCGGACTACCGGGAGCAAGTCTAAGGCACACCCGCAGCCAATCAGGAAGACGCTTCTAAGCTCCAATCAGACATGTCCCCGCCAAAGTGAAAAGGACCAAAAACACAGACACAAGGTTTCGACTCGAAAACGCGCGCTTGGAGAATTTACGGGCGTAGAGCAAGTAGTTAGACAAAACGCACTAAAGTAAACAGGGGAAAAGGGAAGGTCGTCGGAAGTACACAGCGGCCCGCGTAGGCGCGCAACGGGGGGTCGGAGACGCCAGTGCGTGCGGCAACAGAACCCGAGGCGAGGGTTCGCTTCCCCCAACAGCCGTCGTCTCCCGGTCGGCCGACGGGCAGACACACGCGCCGGAGTCGTTTCTCAGAAAAAAGGGCCAGGGCCCAGCCACGTCCGAAGCGCTTTTACACACAACACTTTGGAGGAAGAGCCCTGGCTGTGGGCACAGAACGCAAAAAACGAACGAACAACATCAAGAGACCTCGGCTTCGCGACAACGTCACAGGTATTCGTTAGTTCTATTTGCAGCCGCAGAGACACATAGCTGTGCGCTTGTAGTGGTACCTCCAGTTCGGTTTGTTCGTATCTCCCAAACGGTAAAGTCTAGCTAACACACTGGGCTTCTTCGATTACCAGTCCCGACTGTCCACGGACTGCCTGGTACGTGAACCGGTGCTCGATTTTTCCTTGTATTCTTATGGAGCTTCCGGCCCCCAGGCGGCCCTCGGACAGCCCGCGCGCGCGGACCGTCCAGGACTGGTAAATCGAGAATGCCGACTGATAAATATATGTTTTAAGTGTTTCCTGCATTACGGCACTGCTGACGTCGTGTGGCGCGAAATTTGGAAGTTTTTGGATATTTCTTGTGTTTCTTTTCTGTTGGAAAAAGGTCTTTCGTGGCTGGAATGGAGCTAAGTGAGTTACCAAAGCGTAGTTCTTTCATCTCAAACAGAGTAGTATTTCTCTCTTCATGGATTCTTTAAGGAAGCTATAGGTTTTGGCGTCCCTGATTTCATTTACGCTCGCGGAGACATTTTGCGCGCGCTTGTGATAAGATGAGCGCCGCAATGCGGCCATCGGTGGCCACGCGAGTCGCCCATCGCCGACCGGAACCACCGTCGCAGTTGGTCGTCCAGCCCAACTGCCGTGTCGGGTGCATGACGACAACTACTGCTTCGGACAACCGCTTCGCGCCACCGGACACCGTTCGACCGCGGCACGGAACGAAAACACGCTGGCGCGTGTTCGGCTGGAAAGCCGACCCCGGCGAAAGCAAGGCTGTGGAGCCGCCGCTCTTCTACGCTAGCATAGGTGACACCCAAAGCACTCGCCGCCTTGCCCGTGGAGTCTCGTTTCGACACGCGAGAGTCTGGAATGCTCGTCGCACCGTACCTGCATAGCGTAAGACCTGCACTAGACGGCTCGCTGAGCGACCTTGAGCGTCTGCTTTTGCGCGCACTGCGATTTTTGTCTTAGACTTTCACACGGCGTGAATTGGCACCTACCCGACGAGGTAAGCTGACCCTTTTGACAGCATACAGAAAAAATGTCGATTAAAACTTCACCTTGCCGTAAGTCGGCCATGTCGGGGGTGTATGCGAACTGCTCTGGCAACGAACAATTTGCTTTTACCTTTTATTTGTTTTTCGTACGTGTTGCCGCGACCTCCTATTGTAAGTACAACGATATAGGGCTGCTCACCCGTCTATAAAGGATATTTGTAGCGTTCTACCGTTCCAGAGTTCTCATTTTTGTCGTAATTGGGTACTTTTCCGAGTGCAGGGCTGCTTCACCTGGAAAACGTGCGCCCTTCTGCAGATGCTGTCCTTTCAGCTGCTCACTTTTCAGCGTCAGCGTCGTGGGCCCGTTGTAGTAGAGGCGCCCTGCTACTTAACCGCAGGGTCGCCTATTAGTCTCTCCAAAGCAGCGATAGCACTAGGAGAAGACATACGAAAACCGCCGCGTACTTATCACGGTAAATCCTCGTTATAACGATGTCGTTGAATTCGAAACATCGCTTTATTCGAAGCGTTTAATGAGTCCAGTGCACAGTGTTCTGTTCTTGGGCCAGCATGGTCAGCCGAGCGCACCAAAGAGTCGTCTGGCGCCCTCTCTCCAGTGGCAGGCTGCGTGCTGGACGCAGGGAGCAAACCATTTTCGCTTTTAACGAAGTATCGCTTGCAACCAAGTCAGTTCCCTGTCCCGATGACTTCGTTGCAACGAGGGTTCTGCTATACTAGCAGGCGCTCAGAAACAGGTGAATGGGCCCAAAAAGGTCAACATCAATCCGCTACGAGGCTGCCATCGGAAATGAAGAAGCAAGAAGAGAAACGTACACGTGGTCACTCCCGCGTGTGACCGAACGGTTGTGGAACAAAACGGGCCGCGCCCGGATAGCAAGGGACAGTGCCGGCGCGGGGCACCCCCTTTGGGGTCACACCTCCACTGCCAGAATCACGGCGCGGCCCTCGTGCGCGGTCGGCCACGACTCCGTGAAAAGCGACGCGGCAGCAGCGGCCCCCGCAGCCGCCGCGTGGTAGGCTCGGCCGCAGCGGGCGGTCAAGCGTGACGACGCTCCGCTCGCACGCCGGCGGCGGCGTCGACGCTGGCCGCCGGAGCAGCGCCCTCGGGCACAATTACGGAGCGCGGCCCCGCAACCCGTCCGCCGGGGCCCGCGTTGTGAGCCGCCGCCGCCGCCGCCGCCTTTCACACGCGCGATTTGCTCCTCCTGCAATGCCCGCGCTTCGGCCACCACTACTACATGGGGACCTGCACGTCTATCCTTTCGGGCTCTACAATACGTGGTTGCTGGTTGGGCACGGGCGACGATACATGCCATGCTTTCTAAAGGATAGTCTTTCTTGGGTTACCTGAACATCAGAAGTTGGCCTGTCCGTCCGCCGTCCGTCCATCTGTCTGTCTGTCTGTCTGTCTGTCTGTCTGTCTGTCTGTCTGTCTGTCTGTCTGTCTGTCTGTCTGTCTGTCTGTCTGTCTGTTCAAACAATCCGTGAACACGAAGTGTATATTGCGAGACCGTTCCAAACTAACTACCAGCTGCATATTTACATTATTCAGCTCAAAGGAAACCTAAGGTGTATTTGAGGCAAGGTGTCATCACTGAACCGAGAGTACCAGCATTATTTTAGAAATTCATGGTAGTTGGTTTTTACGATGGAAAATTAAAAAAAATGCGGGTTAAAAAGTAGTCGCGAGTACAGGAAAGATAACGGCGGGCACTGAAACGAAAGAAATCGGATGGAACTACTCCGAACACAACAGAAACGACAGGTCCCGGCTAGGGTTACCAGCTCTTCAATGAAGTCGGGACGCGGATGGGGGAAGGGGGAGGGGGGGGGGGGAGGGGAAGCGCACCCTTAACATAGGGAGGCAACGAAATCAGTTTTCTTTACTGCGGTATCTTCCACGCAAATCCATTGCTTCTCTATTGTTGCGGCGTTTTGAAGTGATACTTTAGCTGGCTACGTGCTGCTCGCAACGCTTCCGCTTGCAGTCGCAAAAGTCGTCGCACTTCAGGTGGAAGTTCGGCTTTGCCTGCAGCTCTGCCTGGACAAGTTCGTGCTAACTCTGTGCTCCGTAGCGTGACGCGCCTTGTCCAGCGTGTGTTGGATCGCATAAAAATTCCTAACTGGACGTTTCGGAACAAAGCCAGGACATATAGCTGTCCCGACAGGTAAGGCGTGGAACTCGGGACGTCGTATGAAAGTCGGGACAGACCCGCAAAATTCGAGACGGTTGGTAACCCTATTCCCAACGGATGCGCCCGAGCAGTGCGAACGCGAGAAGACTGAATTGAATCGAGCAAACCTCCTTTGCATTCATCATGGGAGAAGTGGAAGCAACGGGAAGTGCATGACGGGGGGAGGGGGGGGGGGGGGGGGGGGAGGGTTACCATGAGCGTCGGCGGGATTTTTTGTCATAAGGGGGGGGGGGGGCGTACTCGTTGCATTGCGGGGGAGAGGAAGGGCGAGAGGAAAGGGGCAATTGTTCTGGTGTGTGGCTTGGGGGGGGGGGGGGTTGTGGCCATTTCGCACCCCCCCCCCCCCCCCCCGCCAGCACCCATGGGTGTTACGTGATATGGGTGGTCAATGACATTAATGCAGCCAGGCAAACAGATACGTGGGTAATTTGTAATTTGTTACCATCCCGGCTCCAGGTGCACAGTATTGAAATACTGTTTGACTGGCGGTCATACCAAAGCCGTGCGCTGCGTTTCGTGCATGTTTTGAACTGGGGGAGGCCTAACTGTACACAAAAAGAAACGGATGGGTTGTCCACTTTGAGACAGCAGTGGAGTTCCTTGGTTAAAGGCAAGCGCACTTGAGCTGTTCGGTCGTATTTTATTACGCTAGATGCAGTCACACGTGTGACCGTGTTCATGAAATGCCCAAAATACGCTCTAGGCATCTGATATTAGCTTCAGTAAAATCATAAGCTTTAATTTAAACACACCTCGCGACATGACTTTTGTCATAGCGATCGTGAAATTACTTGTCTGATACGCTTTGAATCCTGTTCAAATCTGTACAATTGTCTATCCTCTCTGGCTGACATTGTTTTAAAGCGAAGCTTTTTACCTCTAACCCCAAAGGTTCTGTCGCGACTGTTGGTGTCAACAGAAAACTGCCACGAACAACTAAAAGACGTTACTTGTACCGCCAGGAATCGAACCTGGAACGAATAGAGAAACAGAGAAACACGGCGAAAGCCCGTTGTGCTACCGATTGAGCTACAAGCCCACGCGGACGCGGGGGAGACAGACGGTGCACTCACCGAGCACATCTGCGGGTTTACCCCCTGCGTTCTCGCTGCATGCCACGTGATAGCGTCACGCGACATCTCGCGCCGCTGTGAGCTTCGCCCCCGGCACTTGTCACGGCATTGTGTGCGCCTTGCGCATGCGCTAGGAGTTGCTCAAAAGTTGCTGTGTACCAAGCCAAAACCGGAGTGTTTGTCGCATTTCAGGTTAAGGGGGCACGATAAGGTAGCCCACTTTCCTTATTACACTCGAACCAGTGTTAATCAACGATTTTCTCTTATTGAGACAGTTCCTCCCATTCATAAAAACGATTCAGGCTTTGCTTTTAAGCTTTGATGTGAAGAGAAACGGTAGCGCTCCGTCACGCTCGCTCGACTCCGCCGGAACAGACGACCTCACCTTGCCCCCCTTTCCCCTTCTTTTGTTCCTCTAGAATTGACCCGCTTAAGGGTCACGGCGTATGACTAAAAGACCAGTGACGACCGCCCCTTCTCCCGTGGTGCCCCCAGTGTGAACGGGAGGAGTCATTTTTAATTCACGCCCGGCGGCGCCGACGGCGGCATTGAGGCACCCTTGCGAGCGGATTGAGGCCAAAGACTGCGGCGCCATTGTGCGAACTCTGCAAGGGCAAGGGCCCTCGGTCCTTTGCCGGCGCTCACGGGAGCCAGGCGACCCGCTCAGATCGCGACCTCGAGATGGGAGACGCGTTGCTACTCGCGCAGCAGTGGGTGGCATATAGCGGCGCCAATCAACGCTGTATACGCCGAGGCTCCGGAGGACGCGCATAGATGCACCGTGGATATCGAGGACGTCGGGGTCACCCGCAACGTAAGCACCCTTCTGTTCGTACACGCCCAATCAACGGTTTTTTTTTGTTTGTTTGTTTTTTTTTTTCGCGGGCGCACGTGGTTTCTTTTTCGATACTATCTGAATGCAACGTATTAATTTGTAGTGTCATCAGCCGTCTTGCGAAGAGGTCAGCTGCATGGATGCGGAGGCTGCTTTCCCGATGGAGGCGGCAGGCATGCGATTTGCGAGGCTTCGGCGCACGCTAAAGAACCCTAGGGCGTAGAATTAGTAGTGCCTTCTCTAAACGGGCCGCTCATGGATACTGGACGAGGAGGTGGGCTCTAGCTTTGTCGCTTCCTTGGACCCTGAAGCAATCGTGACGAGGCGGCGCTAGGGACTAAAACTGTTTTATTGACTTGGTTGTATGAGGTCCTGTAATCCCTCTGGGCACAGCATCCTATTTTTTTATAAGGGTGCTATAGTTCGGCCTAAATTTTTTTCTATATCGCGATGCGTATACGGGGCTTTATTCCTGCTCTTCGCCGTTTTTCTAACTCTCATTTATAGCGCCTTGTCCGCCCCCCTCGGCAGTAGCAAGTCCTGTCGTTAGTGGGCTTTCCTTCGCTGAGTTTTTATTAATGCTCTCCCTCTCACCTCTCTCTCTCTCTATCTCTGTATGTGTCTCAATGTTTGCGTAGATGCGTCACTTAGTGGTTCAAAGTCATGATCAAGCGCTAGAAAAATGTCCAGAGTGACTGACGACGTCATCGTTATTACGCATTTACTCAGCTATAAATGTACGTTCACTCAAATTTTCGATAAGTTTTTTGTATTTGGTTGTTACAAAACAACGGACGCTCTGATACAGCTTGTAGCCTTTTTCGTTCAGCTCCAAGCGTGGTCTGAAATTACAATTGGACAGAATATATTTCGTGTTCTCTCTCTCTCTCTCTCTCTCTCTCTCTCTCTCTCTCTCTCTCTCTCTCTCTCTCTCTCTCTCTCTCTCTCTCTCTCTCTCTCTCATATGTAGGTCCTCCTGAGTTCCAACGGATTTGTCCAATTTATTGGGCATCAAATACTATGACACTGTGCCGACTGCGGCGTATTTTTGCCCGTAACACCCAGTTGCCCAATATTTTGGACGCCTACTAGCGCCATCTATGAAGTTTGTCGAAGTTGAGCCAACGGAGACGGCAGTAGGGGAGAGGGCTCCGTTACAGTGAACTAGTTCACTAGCTCCATGGGAGAGGACATGGCAGCGTTCAGCAAATAATTGTTTTACAGCGACCGCCGGAGAAATAAGTGCTGTTTACAGTGTTTCGTGACCGTTTTAATGTTATATGTGTGATTCACTGAAAAGGTAATGATACAGGGGGCATGCTGAATGGAAATTCTAGTTGCGCGCACGCTTGCTTTTCCCAGCTTGTTATCTCATTTTGCATGTACAACACTTTAGACACAGGCGCTCAAGGCGGCCATTTCGAATGTACTGCGCACTTCAGTTAGTTAAACGCGCGTTCATTTTGTTGTCACGCGGCGTTTTGTTTCGTGCTTTCTTGACATTTCTCTCCTGCCGTGCATGAATTAACTGGCTCCTTCTTTATTCATGCATAGGACAGGCCTTTAAATGTGTCAACCGGAGAACCGAAACCTTTTTAACAGCAGAGCTGTTTAAGCTCTTGGCTGCGCCGTCAATGAACAGAAAAGAACACGAAAAAAATGCCAAGCGCACGTGAGCATTGGTCTCGTGAGGGCGCCCGGTAGCACGTACCCACGTGGGGGATTGGCCGCGAATCAGGTGTAAGGAGGGCTAACGCGCCCGCCAGACACAACTGCGCTCATAAAACTTTGAGTCGCCTTATCGGGAAGCCGCCTTATCTTTGGGCTTACTAGGAAGTGCACCGCGCCGACGGGCGAGAATGCAATCACTCAATGATTGATTGATTGTAGGGTTTTAACGCGCCGACGCAGCGCAGGCGATGAGGCGCGCCGTAGTGGAGGGCTCCGGATTAATTTTGACCACCTGGGGATCTTTAACGTGCGCCGAAATCTCGTACACACGGGCGTTTTTGCTTTTCGCCTCCATCAGAAAAGCGGCCGCAGCGGCCGGGAATCGAACCCGCGACCTCGTGCTCAGCAGCGCTACTACGCCTCTTCCACTGAGCCACCGCGGCGGGTGCAATCACTCAAAAGAACAAGAACAAGAAGTAGTGCAGGTAAGCAAGCACCTCCCGAAATCGGCAGATACTGCAAACGCCCGCGCTGCGGGCTTCAGGGATGCAGTATGAAGACGGAAGTTTTTTTGCACAAAGGGCCAGCTCTTTTACTGCGTAACTTTTTTTTTATTTCTTTCTCTAATCTTCTTCCGTTTATTTCTCTAGTCATCTACTGCTCATTCATTCTAATATTTGAATATTTTTCTTTCCCTACAAAAATTACATAATTTCTTTCGGAAAGGCGCCCATTTCCTGACCAATCCCCCTGAGTGCGTACGCGCCTTTTCACTGGAACCACCACCACCACGAAGGACCCGCCGCGGTGGCTCTGTGGCTGAGGCGTTGTGCTGCTGAGCACGAGGTCGCGGGTTCGATTCCCGGTCGCGGCGGCCGCTTTTCTGATGGAGGCGAAAAGCGAAATCGCCCGTGTGTGCGAGATTTCGGCGCACGTTAAAGGTCCCCAGGTGGTCAAAATTTTTCCGGAGCCCTCCACTGCGGCGCGCCTCATCGCCTGCGTTGCGTCGGCGCGCTAAACCCTACAACCAACCTACTGCGTTACGAAGGAGAGACGGTGTTACGAACTGGCCCACACAACGTAAACTTGACTAAAAAATTTGCAAGGAGCGATTTCGGGCCCACTTTTCTTTGTACCTTTTCTGACGTTTAAATGGTTCTTCAAGGATTTGTAATAATTTTCTTCGGTTAAAGTTGGTTCGTGTTACCGCAAGCCCACTAGCTCACAACTTACTTGATAACGTTCTGGTGTCCAATTAATTGGACATCATTCCATGCTAAAACCGCGGAGATTACTGAAATAAGAATCGTCACTTTTCATCTTTGTATCCTACACTTCTCAGTTTGGAAATTTCCCGGAAATCTGTGAACCCAAATAGAACCCGGAAGTCAGGAGGGTATACAAGGGTCGAAAATGACACAGTTTTGAAAAAGAAAAAGAAAATTCCCGGGGCATTTAAGCCTGCTTGCTTCATTTTGAGTAATATAATTTGTAATAAGCTACGTCTTTTTTTTTTTTGTACACGCCACATTAGCAAGACGCTCGTGTCTCCCCTGAGAGGTCATTCTTTGCCCTCGCTTTTTTTTTTCATTACCTTTTATATTCTTTGCCAGAGCAGCGAGTTTTGTTCGTGCCAAGCATTCCTGACTGTCACCTTGTGTTAACTGTAAAAAGAGACGGACGAAAGAGCGGAGCAAGACGATAAAAACCACGTACGCGAAACAACCTCGCTCGCAACTTTCCTGGCGCCGTGTTTCTAAACGAAGCAAGCTGAAGAAAAAAAAAACGAAAAAAAGAAACAAAGGAGAAGAAATTCCTAAATGTAACAGGCCGCCGGGCGGCTCACGACACGCTGCGGGAACTCGCACGCAATCATGTCCACTCGCATAGCTGGGCATATCTCATCGCGTGTATAAATATAATACACGGATACATCCGCTCAGCGAGTAGTATAGTAGTAGGTCGGGCTCTCGACTGTATATACTCGAAAAATAATTCGACGAACGCACGCATGGTGGCGAGATGTGTTATTATTACCCGAGCGACGTCTCGTTCCCCGCTTGTCTCGATTAAAAAACGGAGCCAGCCGTCTAAGTCGCCCTACATTTTCCTTCTACGAGCGAATAGCGCCGCAAGTGAAACGGAGAAGGAGGAGACAGCGGCGTCGTTTTCGTCCAGGCATGTACTCGAAGGTACAACCGTATACGGTACTCGTTTTCAATTCCTCATTTCGCGGCAGCGTTTTTTCGACATTGTAAAGAGAAATTTATACGCCCGCGCTGCCCTAGCAAAGGGAAAAAAAGAGAGAGAAAAACAAGAATCTAGGCACAAGAAAGGGAGTATTTTCTGGCAAATTTCCTCGCTTTTTGGTTTCATCCACCCTGTCGTCTTCCGCCGTCATTTAAACACGCTTTTCTCCCTTCCCTTTTTATTTTCCTTCTGTTATTACTTTTTTTTTTTTTTGCGCGTGCAATTCGGCTTTTGTCCACTGCTACAGCGGCGAGGGAGAACATTAATTCGCTTCGAAGGCATTCGTCGGACCTCAGCGTCCCGTGAAACATGGCCGTGCAAGCAGACTATGAAACGGTAAGAAAATGAAACGAAGGAAGGCGCGGACAACGCTGCGGGCGCAGGGGACGAAGGAGGAAGCGAGCGGCGCGGAGGGAGAGCGTTGCGTGGGTGGACACACGTGGCCGCAGCGGAGCATGCGGAACGACGCACGAGAGTTCATTAGTGGCCGCCCGTTTCGACTGCTTGTCGGAACGCACGGTCGTGTCCGAATAGCGGCGACTGCTGGACGCTGGATATTTGGGTCGTTTGCACGGTTTAGCTAGTTTCTCTCGGCTTGGCAGCGACAGCTGTTGAAAGTTTATTGCACGTCGCACTTTTTCTCGGAGTGTGTCGGTCGCCGTGTGTCCGTCGCCGATATCGCGGCAGAGCACACACCCGAAAATCGAAATGCTTTTGTCAATTCGGAAGTTCTAAGTATCTAACCCAGGCTACCCTCTGCTTCTGAGGCGGAAATACTAACCTCCCTTCCGCAAGCGTTTGCTCATAAGCTGTTGTGTTGTATTTAAGTTTGTACATGGTTCAGTAGTTCAGTATTAAAGTTTGTGGCCTGTTCGAAGGCCCGGGAGTCGGAAGAAGATATAGAGGGAACGACTTTGGGGTAAGCAGGACAGATGCGCGGGGGTAAGAACGTAGCTTGTAGATTTTGCGTGACTGGAAATGGCAACACAAAAAATATATGTTGTTGCTGCTTCAGGTCTATGCCCATGCACATATGACACATATCCACAAGGAAAACAGTTATATACTATGGTGTATCTGGAGGATCGTCAGCCCCAGGTCAATACCCGCATATGCACATCCGACACATGCCCACACACATCTTTTTACACTTCAGGACGTACCGTATGGAGCCGCAACTGCGGCGAACTCCCACTGCTGCGGCTATTTATGTATATATATATATATATATATATATATATATATATATATATATATATATATATATATATATATATATATATATCAGGGTGTCGAACCGGAACCGAACCGAACCGAAAACCGGAACCGAAAACCGGAACCGAACCGGTATTTTTGCCGGAACTGAACCCGAACCCGAACCATTATTTTTTGAGCCGGCTGAACCCGAACCGGAACTGAACCGAAAAAAGAAATAACGGTTTCCGGTTCTCGACAAAACGGTTCGACCATCCCGTTATTGATAACGGGTGGTAAGTGTCATTAGGGGCTTCTTTCTTTCACGCGCCATCAACTTCGCAATCTCTCGCTCACTTTTACCCGTTCAATGAATCAAAACGCTCCGAACACGCTCATCACGGTCACAACATGGTGACAATTTGATTACTTGATTGATTCTGAGGTTTGTTAATGCGCCGACGCAAGGCAGGCGATGAGGCGCACCGCAGTGGAGGGCTCAGGATTAATTTTGACCACCTGGGGATCTTTAATGTGCGCTGAAACCTCGAACACACGGGCGTTTTCGCTTTTCGCCTCCATCAGAAAAGCGGCCGCCACGGCCGGAAATCGAACCCGCGTCTTTCGGCTCAGCAGCACAACGCCATAGCCACAACATGGTGAAACGACTGCACACCGGTATAGCAATTAAGGCTCCTAATTGCAATGGTATGTTGCTGATGGTCGAGCAAGCAGGGTGCAAGGCTGGGAAGAAGAAATGTCAAACTCTTGGCAGCCTGCACGATGTTTGAAGCACCGAATTCACCCTTCCCGCGGTCGCCGGTGCGCCTGCCACCACGCCCCCACAAGGGGCCTTAAAAGGCTCAATAAAACGTTTGTCGCTCTCTCTTTCTCCCTCATTGGGACAGTGCAAGTGCAATCAGTCCACGAGATTGTTGCACTGTGTACCAGCCAAGGTTCAAGCCCTACATTTGCCTATGCCTATTTACAGCAGCTAAAGAGTGTTGAAATTTTGGCTTTTAGGTACATGCATAATCACAAGAATTAAAACAGCGCCACTAACGGGACGCACGAAGAAAGGGACGCACATATGTTTGTTATTGGTTCGAGACATCGGCTTTATACAAGCGAGGCGAACCTCACGAAACGAGGAAGAGGGGAAAATAGGGCGAAGGGGCCGGAGAAATAAGGTTCTTAAACGTACTGCACGGGGAAAGAGAACATTGATTGATTATGAGGTTTAACGCGCCGACGCTACACAGGTGATGAGGCGCGGCCCAGTGGAAGGCTCCGGATGAATTCTGAACACCTGGGGATCTTTAGCGAGCGCCGAAACCTCGAACACACGGGCGTTTTCGCTTTTCGCCTCCATCAGAAAAGCGGCCGCCACGGCCGGGAATGGAAACCGCGTTTTTGAGGCTTAGCAGCACGACGTCTTAGCCACTGAGCCACCGCGGCGGGTGAGGTAAGCGAAGATACGTGTCTATTCGAAATTCTAGAGACTGTGTTCTTTCGAATTGACAGGTGTGCCCAGCGTTGGGCACTGTACGTTTGGTTTCGCTGATTTCCACTAGCGTCTTTGGTAGTCTCTTGTACAGGTAAAGCTGCTCTTCACAGGCGAATAAAACGCCATGTTGTGTGCGCGGGCGTGTGTTTGCGCGCTTTACGTGGAAGTTTTCTTTGTTGATTGTTTTGCAGGCAGCATTCGCTCTTGATTGTCGCAGTAAGCCCGATAACGAAGGGGCCGCAGCCCCTGGTCGGCGATATTTTTCCGCCGCGTCATCTTGCATGCTTGGCCAAGGATCCTAAATGGACCATGAAAACAAAGCCCTACCTTGCCTTATTTGAAATATCTGCCTTTGGTGACTCGTTAAGGAAGTTGTTTTTACAAGAAGTGGTGAGAAACACCGAAAAAACTTTCAAATTTTCTGCCACCCAGCATCAGCAGTGACGTAACAAGGAAGTAATTCAAGCAAAATGGGCCACGTCTTAAGTCATTATTAGCATCTAAGCAGTACAATAAAACGACGCAAGGGGCACCAATAAATAACACACTCATGTCTCTTGGCGGCGGCTTTGTGTAGTCTCTAGGATGACAGTAGGGGGGGGGTGAAAAAGAGGCTGGTACATTTTCTGTTACACCTGTCCAATATTTTCAAATTTGACAGTAGTATTGCAGCTCATTTTCAAAAAACCACTAGTTCGAGTGAAGAAAAAAAGTACTTCAGTTTTGATGAATTTAAAGTATACAAAACTGATTTTTCACGCCTTGCTAATAATTCAGTTCTGAACCGGTTCACGAACCGGTTCAACACTCCGAACCGGTTCGCGAACCGGTTCGTGGATAGAATTAGTCGAACCGGAACTGAACCGGAACAAAATAAATTTACCTGAACCCGAACCGTAACCGAACCCGTATTTTTTGCGGTTCGACACACTGATATATATATATATATATATATATATACAAAGTAGAAGTACGCTCTTCGGAGACTTTGTTTCGACCTGAGACAGGTCTTCCTCAGGATTTCCTGAGGAAGACCTGTCTCAGGTCGAAACGTTGGAAATAAAGTCTCCGAAGAGCGTACTTCTACTTTGTGCGTATTCCTGCAGCAACTAAGGACTCTACTTCACGACTATATATATATATATATATATATATATATATATATATATTTTACCTTGTTCGAAGTTTTTCTTCTCTTGTATATATATATATATATATATATATATATATATATATATATATATATATATATATACAGTCAAACCCGTTTATAGCGAACTGCAATATGCACTTCGAATAGTTCGATATATCCAATAGTTCGATATAGCCGAACCCGCCTATAACGAGCTGATTGTTACGAGTTCGCAATCCGCGGGAGCCCTCCCCTCTCCCAAACTCCACCCCGCATGCAGAAACGGACACAGTAAAGTAGCCATTACCACACCCAAAGTAATTCATCTATTGCAAGTAATAAAGCTACTTTCTGCCCCAATTGCCTACTTCGTAAAAAGCGGTGATTTTTGTGTTCACTCTCGTTTTGGCGGCTTGAACTAGAATAGAATTCTCTACACGAAACATTTTTTGCACCAGTTCGAGTCTGCGTCCTCCAAAACCGAAGAAGCATTGGCGGAGCACATCAACTGCCGAAAGCGCTTCATTATAAGCGTCGGACGGCTCTCACTCGCGACATCATCGGGAACATTGGTGAGCTCCTCCCACAATTCAATGCTGCTGTCTTGGTCCGGACTCGCTGACTGGGCAGGTTACGTCGTGAGTCCCGTGCGTCGTAAACAGTTACGGAAAGTGTCGGGCGTCACGTCGCTCCGGGCGACGCGCAATGTCTCAGTCGAGGCTCTTGCTCCGTGGTCGCGGCCAATTCCACATCTCAATCGCCGCTTCGAGACCATGCATTTTGGCGGCCATTCTAGGCGCAGAGTTCGATATATCCGATGCGAACTTCGTTATAAGGAATATGCTTCCCATGCATTTCCGTAACTGAAATATTTTTGTTCGATATATAGCATAATTCACTCTACCCGGGTTCGTTATATCCGGGTTTGACTGTATACAGAAAGAAATGCCGGCAGTCTACAACGCCAAAGGAGGCATAGGGGAATGGTTAGACTATTTTTTTACCGTTAGTGACGTTACATTATTTTTTTATATATTACGTGAGGAAGGAAGAAAGAAAAACACGCGCCCAGAGTGGGGACCGAACCCACGCCTTTCGATTAGATCTCGAATGCCTTACCAATTCGGCTATCTAGGCGACTGTGTTCTCCTTCACTTTCTGGGGTATTTATATTTACTACAACTGTATCTGACGCTTGAGGGTGGTAGCCAGCGCCACTCAGACTACACGGGGAGAAGGGGACCTTCTTTTCAACTCCCGGGGCGTGACGCGAACGTCTACAGCCTGTCATAAGCGGACAGGCTGTAGACCCTCTGACCCTCAAGCGTCAGATACAGTTGTAGTAAATATAAATACCCCAGAAAGTGAAGGAGAACACAGTCGCCCAGATAGCCGTATTGGTAAGGCATTCGAGATCTACTCGAAAGGCGTGGGTTCGGTCCCCACTCTGGGCGCGTGTTTTTTTTTTCTTTCTCACGTAATTAATAAAAAAATAATGCAACGTCACTAACGGTAAAAATAGTCTAACCATTCCCCTTTGCCTTCTTTGGCGTTGTAGACTGCCGGCATTTCTTTCTGTATTTCCTAACGAGCCCCTCATTTCCAAACCCTATATATATATATATATATATATATATATACACACACAATCAGGAAAACCTCGGAAAGCAAAGGGGAGGATATGGTAAGTCATTGAAACAGATAAACAATTTTGAAAGAAAGAAAGTCGCACCAGACCGGTATTCTGGAGGTCGTGGGTTCGGATGCCACCTGGCGGGCATTTTATCTCCACTTTCTTTCCAAATTCTTATTCTGTCTTATAAACTTTATTATATGTATATATATATATATATATATATATATATATATATATGTGTGTGTGTGTGTGTGTGTGTGTGTGTGTGAGAGAGAGAGAGAGAGAGAGAGAGAGAGAGAGAGAGAGAAATGAGAACGCCCCAGTCTCGAGATATTGATATATGTAGAAATCA
The DNA here is from genome assembly GCF_048455015.1 of Haemaphysalis longicornis. Classification (NCBI taxonomy): domain Eukaryota; kingdom Metazoa; phylum Arthropoda; class Arachnida; order Ixodida; family Ixodidae; genus Haemaphysalis; species Haemaphysalis longicornis. The sequence continues at coordinate 44,213,572 of NW_027526361.1, read as the reverse complement.
GCCTACTTGTTATGCCGTTCAGTCCCTCTGCACATTGTCGAGTGCTTTTTGCTGTTTCCGGTACGCTGTCCGTAAGTTGGTCTTGTTAACAATGTATAGAATTTTTTAATGACTGCGCCTTTTCGCGTTCGATAATTTTCGTCTTGATATCTTAGGTTCCCGGCAGAACGACGACCACCATAACAAGTATCCCGCAGTGTGCTCCCCTATCAGTGTGCCGATAATCACGCATGAATACTGCGGTGTGTTGCTGTAGGTTGGGTCAGCGCGAAAGTTATTTCTGACGATGCTGCTGATAGCGCGCATATTAACACGCGCAGTGGAAAGATTGCAGAGCTGAATGTGGATTGTCTCTTCGCCGTCCGCCACTCTGATTAATTTGTCAAGTGCTTCGCGTTCTAGGGATAGTCTTGCTACAAAATTATGCCGACACACGCATAACAATTCTAAGCGCTGCTATGCGTCAGACTCCTTGATAGCATCGTTATCGTCCACCACAATGGATGGCGACGAGGTATGCGTATGCCCCAGCGCTACACAATATCTTCCATGGTTGGGCAACAGCTGAAAAGACAGGGACGAAAGGTGGCAGGAGTAAGAAAAAAATGCGCACCAATCCACCCTGTGAAGGTGGTTGGAAAGCGAAGCTGTAAACGACACGCACAACGATTATCCATGCGACGTCCCTTGGATTCACACACGTGTCTCTACAAAGAGTGAAACCAGAGACCAGGGTAATGCATTTAACCTTACCCTTTATTACTTCAAAGAGATATTTTTGCTACGCCTGAATCAATGCATGGTTCATGAACGGTGGTTGGTTGGGCTGTATTGGTAAAGCACATGAGTTGAAACTTTTTTTTATAAAATTAAAGGAAGCTCAATCCCGGTGTTAGACATCTCACTTCTCCGTCTCTGCCGCCGCTGATGGAGGCGGCGAGGTAGGCGACAGAGACGGAAGAGAAGTGAGATGCATGCGGTGGTGCGAGCTTCCTTTAATTTTTATACCTCCCAGCGCATGCGCAAGGTGCGCACACGGCCTGTACACGTACCGTGGGTGGAGCGCACAGCGGCGCAGGAGGTAGCGTGACGCTATCACGCGGCATTCAGCGAGAACGCAGGGGGCAAACCCGCAGATGTGCTCGGTGAGTGCATTGTATGTCTCCCCCGTCTCCGCGTGAGCTCGTAGCTCAATCGGTTGGACAACGGGCTCTCGCTCCGTTTCTCTATTCGTTCCAGGTTCGATTCCTGGCGGTACCGGTAACTTCTTTTATTTGTTCGCGGGAGTTTTCTGTTGACACCAACGGTCGCGACGGAACCCTTGGTGGGTAGAGGTGAAAAGCTTCGCTTTAAAAAAAGATCCGGACAACCGCCAGTCTGTCCACTCATCCCATTCCGTTCCATTCCATCCTAACCCACCCTTCCTTCCGTCCGTCCGTGTTCCTGCGTGCGCGCACGGCTGTCAGGATGGAAACGCCGTCAGCTTGGCGACCTTGTTGGAAGCGACGAGTTATAGGAAGTGAGTTAAGGAGTCCAGTGGGTCTTTCATATGGAGCCAGGCGGAATTAACTTCTACCGTGAAGCGGCAAGGAAGTAGGCGCTGAAGCTGCGTGCCACTAACAGGGTGCAGCATATGACCGTTGACGACGTTTGTGCGATGGCCGCTGCATGGACACTTCCTGGGTTCCATTTTATTCTCGAAATGCAAGAATAAGAAGCGGAGAAACTTCACGTCGAGAAGAAAGTCGGAGCCCCGTCGCTCGGACACTTTTCGCGGTTTTTCCTTATGAGGAGAACGAATGGCCAGAACAGACACTGAGGAAATGTATAACCTGAGGGCAGGAAGGAAACTATTAGCTGCTAGCTCGAGCCGTGACTGAACAATTACATCTGCGCATACAATAAGCGGAAAGACAGCGTCTCCGTGGCCTGCATGTAACAGGGAAGAAGTGGTCACCGTTGACTCTATACGCCTCACGCGCTGTCCCCAAGACGCGGGAAATTTAGAGCAGTGAAATTGACCGAAAGATGTTAACCTACAGAAAGCGCGAGAGGGCGAAAGGGACTATGCGGACCAAAGACCCAACTTAAATCGAAAAAACCGTTGGCTTCTAATCCTTGCTCTAGCTTAGCACAGCTATGTTCTCTGTCACGCGATATGACCTCAGCACCGCACGCACTGTGCGGACTATTGGTCCGCCGCAAGCAACGTGCCGATGTAGCTTAGTGGTTACACACTCGGATCATACTCTGGAAACCTATTGGTTGGGTTCCTACACGAACGGAAATGTAGCCACTTTTCTTGTTAAACTAATTGATTTACTTTGTCCGAATTATTCCATATATGCAGTTTGATGCAAACTCTGACATTTACGTAAGTGTCCTTATTATCGCTGCAGCGGAAGCCATTTTCTGTACCCCTCAACAAGGCCATCGCCGTCTTCCGTTTAGCGGGGCATTCAATGCCTTCGCATTAGAAAAGCCCTCCCGCACAAGCCAGCTATGGTCGTTATTAATCCGGAGCGTTCTACCACGCGGATCGCCATTAAGCACGCGAAATTCGAATCTGAATTAGAAACTCGAACCTGAATTAGAAATTTGAACCTGTCGTCAAGCGATTCAGGATTCATCTGTGCGTGAGATTATATCAATGTCGCTACAACGGAAACCCGGAGCGTTCTACCACGCGGATCGTCATTAAGCCCGCGAAATTCGAACCTGAATTCGAAAGTCGAACCTGAATTCCAAGTTCGAGCCTGTCGTCAAGCTATTCGGGATTCAGCTGAGCGTGAGACTAAATCGCTTTCGTTACGATGGAAACCCGGAGTGTTCGGATCACCATTGAGCCCGTAAAATTCGAACCTGAATTCGAAAATCGAACCTGTCGTCTAGCGATTCAGGATTCACAGTTACAACTGAAACCCGGAGCGTTGTACTACGCGGCTCGCCTTTAAGCCCGCGAAATTCGAACCTCAATTAGAAACTCTAACTCGCCATCAAACGATACAGGGCTCACACATACGTGAGATCCTATCGGTTCAGAGGCAACGGGCATGTCACGAACACGCTTTCGCCTTCACATGCGCCAAGTGCACGAGCCGGCATCAACGGCGTTCCCGCTCCGATCGTGTCCAAGATCAAGGTCGTTCACGTCAGCAGCCGCGCTAAGAACACGGCGGGGCTTTCCTCTCGCCAGCAGTAGCAGCGGCTCACGAACTGAGCGGGCCAACTCTATTACGCGCGATGATGAGCGCCTCTCACGCCGCCCTTCGGCGCGAGAAAGCCGGCGCCGACGCGTTCCCCAGAAAACGGTTCGCTAGCAGCGCTCGCTGAGAAACAGGAGCAGGTAGGCGCTTCCTTGCGCGAAAAATCGGGTTGTTTGCCTAAGTCGAGCCCCATCACCATTGTTCTCGCCGCTGCTTCGCGGGCGGAGAGATTCCGCGCGCTCCAGGAGGCGCGTAATAGGCTGCAAACTCCGTGAGCATCGCCGTTCATCGCCGCTACTGCCGTTTCCTCCCCCCCCCCCCCTGCTTTGTTTTCGCTCTGCCGTGACGAATTTCGGGCCGCACAGGAGCATTTCGCCGTATAGTTATCTTGTGCAGGCGACCCTGAAAATGTGCAATTGCTGGATGCAGTGATTTTAAAGCGGAGAGAATCATCCGCGTTACGCAAGCGAACAAGCACTGTTATTTTGCTGTCTCAGGTAAACGGGAAATCGAGAGAAAGAGAGAGAGGAGGTAGTTTAGTAAAGTAAAAGCGGCGATGGTAACGAGAGTATAAAATAAAGGCATATATATATATATATATATATATATATATATATATATATATATATATATATATATATATATATATATATATATATATATATATAGCGAATCAGAATAGGAAATGAGGGGCTCGTTGAAAATAACACAGAAATAAGGGTTGGCAGTCGAGAAAACCTCGGAAAGCAAAGGGGAGGATGTGGTAGGTCATTAAAACAGATTAAGAATTTGGAAAGAAAGAAAGAAAGTGAAGAAAAAATGCCCGCCAGGTGGGATCCGAACCCACGACCTCCAGAATACCGGTCTGGTGCGATAACCACTACGCTACCGGCGGGGCGATTTTCCCATTCACTTTCTGGGGTATTTATGTTAGGTATGTTTGTTTCCTGTGCTTGGGGGTGGTAGCCAGCGCCATTCGGACTAATCGGGGTGAAGGGGACCTTCTTTTTAACCCCCGGGTCGTGACTCGAGTGTCTACGACATGTCCAGAGTGGTCGACCAGCTTTGAACCCTCTTAAGCTCCCTTTGGCAACAAGACTGCCAGAACAGAGGCCCTCGCTATGCATGTAGCGAATCAGAATAGGAAATGAGGGGCTCGTTGAAAATAACACAGAAATAAGGGTTGGCAGTCGAGAAAACCTCGGAAAGCAAAGGGGAGGATGTGGTAGGTCATTAAAACAGATTAAGAATTTGGAAAGAAAGAAAGAAAGTGAAGAAAAAAATGGCGCTGACTACCACTGGCTACCACCGAATGGCGCTGGCTACCACCCCCAAGCACAGGAAACAAACATACCTAACATAAATACCCCAGAAAGTGAATGGGAAAATCGCCCCGCCGGTAGCGTAGTGGTTATCGCACCAGACCGGTATTCTGGAGGTCGTGGGTTCGGATCCCACCTGGCGGGCATTTTTTCTTCACTTTCTTTCTTTCTTTCCAAATTCTTAATCTGTTTTAATGACCTACCACATCCTCCCCTTTGCTTTCCGAGGTTTTCTCGACTGCCAACCCTTATTTCTATATATATATATATATATATAAGGGTTGGCAGTCAAGAATTCCAAGGAGAGCAAAGGGGAGAATGTGGTAGGTCATTTATTATCGTTGAAACAGGTCGTTGAAATACGACCTCCAGAGTACGCGTCTGGAGCGATGACCACTACGCTACCGGCGGGGCGGTTCTCCACTTTCTTTCTGCCTTTCAAAATTCTTTATCTGTTTCAACGATCATAAATGACCTACCACATTCTATTGCTCTCCTTCGCATTCTTGACTGCCAACCCTTATTTCTGTCTTAATTCAACAAGTCCCTCATTTCCTATTCTGTTTCGCTATATATATATATATATATATATATATATATATATATATATATATATATATATATATATATATATATATATATATACGCTTATGTGGGCCCCACATAAGCGTCATGGACCGCCACGAATACTTACTTGCATGCTTACTACTTCATGGACATTATCCCGTGCTCCTTCCCATTCCCATCATAATCCCATGAAAGTGGAGTAGAGTCGTGGTCTCATTTTTATAACGCGCGCGTCCAGTTAGGTTATGAGAAACCCCCTTTTTTTCTTGCTTGTGTAGAGTGTAGACTTACACTCGCGTTCATTCGCTTGGACAACCAAAGTTCGGGCTAAATTGGGCGTCTCACCTAGTAGCTAGTTTTAGTGAATTCCTTTCTCTGTCCTCGCTTAGCGCTGTTTTTAGTCGTATTATTGCGCACATTGCCGCCGAGCAAGAGAGCGATGTTTTGCTCAGTGAAATTTTTGTCCGCTTTGTGAAGTGTAAAGCACAAAAACGCCATAAACACCTGGCCGAAAAAATTTGACGGGGTGATACGGTACCTTGATTACTAGCTGTTACCCCAGCAATAGGGACCGTCGTATACTCGTAGTGACTGTCGTAGTGACAGCATACTCTTTTCTTCAGCAAGCCGGTGCCATATAATACAAATTCGTTCTTGCAAGAAGCCAGTTTGGTGGTACCGGAAGCGGACGCAACAATGAACCAACAGTGCACGCGACCGCTCTAGCCGCAGTATCCAACGCGGTCTACTGATTTCTGCCGTATACGGGTATGGACAAATGAGCTGTATATAACAATGCAGTTTATGCATCGCTTATGCGTATGTCTTCCGCTCATTTTTCGCGTGTTAGAACCACGACCCGGAGGTCATTACATCCTGGTCTGGCCAGCTACACTCCCACTCCACTCCTCGTTAGCGTCCACCCTCCAACATTTCCGACGTTCGATCAAAACAGCAACCTTATCTCTGCGTAGAGGTCCCCGAGAGCAAGGAGGGTGAGAAGTCAGGTTCTTCTTTCGAGACAGGGCCGATCGCCGTCTCTGTAGTGAGAAGGCCAAAAAAGAACATAGAAAAGATAGTAATGAGTATTGGGTAACATGTGCACGTAAGACGGTGAAGGACAAATGGTGATTGATGCGGACAGCACCTCAGTTCTTAAGCTCTGTATGGATGAGCAGGATGCCGCACTCGTGCCTGCCAGGCTCGCATAACTCGGATACAAGGTGGCTGAAGCCGCCTGGCCTAATGTAATAGAGGGCATACGCCACTCGCGTGAACGAACCTTCTCTGAGAAAGAGATTGACATAAGAGTGAAGATTGACATATCTGGAAGATGGATGCGGATACACTCGAATGAACCCGCTGCTTGAACCAGGAAACCGATTACTGAACATTCGTTTATTTTAACAAGGAGGAAATCCAAATTGATGGTCAAATAACGCAGAGTTCGAGGTAGGTAGGTAGGTAGGTAGGTATAACATTATTTGACAAGAGTGGCTGCCTCAAGGCGGCCGCCGATGGGGGTGGTCCCTTCTTCTCGGGGCCCAAACCAGGCCAGCACCTCCCGTCCTCGGGCCACTATGGCCTTGTGGATGTTGATGGAGGGGCTGGACCTGAGGATCTCCCATCGCTCTTTTGGGGTGGGGGGAGGGGGTTGGTATGACGGGTAGTGGTGATTTTAGCGAGGTGCATTCAGCAACTACGTGACATAGCGTTCCTTTTGCTTGCTGGCAGAAAGGGCATGTGTCCTTGTACTGCTCTGGGTGCATACGGTGCATTAGGGTTGGGTGTGCTAATGAGCCTCCTTGGATTCGTCTTAGTATTGATTGATCTACCCTAGTTAGCGACCGGTGGGGCTCTGGAAGTGTCTGTCTATTCTCCCGGTACACGGAAATGATCTCTTTGTAACAGGTTTCGGGTGTCGGCGCGTCTGGGTGTTCCCTCTCGTGTGACCGGCCGCCGTGCCATCTCTCGGGCGTGGTAGTCAGCGACTGTGTAGTGGACTAACGAGGAGTGTGAGGGGGCCCATATGAGCTCTACCGCGTTCTCTTGTGGCTTCCTGCTTCTTAAGATTCTAGCTGCCAATGAGGAGATCACTCCTCCTCCATAGTTACTGTACGCTTTCTTGCTATCGGTGACCACTGTCCTCACTCCTGTGTGGAGTAATGTCATGGTGATATCTGCTTCTTCCGCTATATTGATTTATTTGGTCCTGATTGATGCTGCGTTGACTATGTTGTGTTTGGTTGTTACTGCTGTTGCCGCCTTGTCACTTCCGTGTACTGTTGATGCGTCTGTATAGAGGACGAAGGGGGGGGGGGGGGGGGCTGTCTTCTAGTCTAGTTTCTAGGGCTCTTGCTCTTTATTCCCGTCTTTCTTCATCTTCTCCCGCGGTGTCATGTTGCGTGGAAGGGGTGTTTCGTCATGATTGTGTCCCGCCATTTGTCGGTTATGGGCGAGTTTGTCGGTGTAGGCTCTGATTTCCATCCGATCTTTTGGAGGATTCTCCTGCCGTGCTCGGTGCTGCTGAGACGCATTCTTTGGCCTGAGAGGTGCGCCTCCACGAGCTCGTCCAAAGTGTTGTGTACTCCCATATCGTACAGTCTCTTGGTGGATATGCAGATGGGAAGCCCCAGAGCTTGTTTAGTGGCTTTCCTAATAGTGGTGTCGATTTTATCTTTCTGAGTTTTGGTCATTTGGAGGTATGGTGCAGAGTATATGATCCTAGATATTATGAAAGCTTGGACCAAGCGTACCGCGTCATCCTCCTTGATTCCCCTGTTTCTCCTGGCCACTCGTCGCAGCATGCCGATGACTTGTTCAGCTGAAGTTAAGATCTTGGATACGGCCGCGTCTGCTCTACCGTCGCTCCTGAGCAGTAGCCCCAGTATTCGACATTGTTGTATTGGCTTGATCTCGATTCCATCCACTTGCACCGTGATCTGGCTTGTGGTCTTTTTGCTGGCGCCAGGCTGGACTACTAAGAGCTTGGACTTTTGGGGGCACAGCTCAGGCCGCACGACTTGGCGTATTCGTGCACCGTCGTCGCTGCTGTCTGCAGAGTTTCCTCCATCCACCCCTTAGATCCTGCTCTGCTCGTCCACACCGTAATATCATCGGCGTAGAAAGCGTGATCTAGGCCGTCGATCTGTCCCAGGAGCTTCGGCAGGGGCAGAAGAGCTCGGTTGAATAGCAGGGGCGAGATGACGGATCCTTGAGGTGTGCCCCGCTCTCCTAATGTTGTTGGGTCCAATTGTGCTTTTCAGATGGTGATGACTGCGGTTCTGTCTTCCAGGAAGCTCTTGATGTAGTTAAAGGTTCTTTGTCCGCACTTTGTTGCGTTTAGGCTACGTAGGATACTGGCGTGTGTTGCATTATCGAAGGCCCCCTTCAAGTCGAGTGCGAGGATGGCCCTCGGCCTTGCTCTTGTCGCCTGTTTAACCACCAGCTCATTCAGGTGGATCACGACGTCTTGCGTGCCTAGATGTTTCCTAAAGCCAAACATGGTGGCCGGCACCTGCTCTGTGGCCTCCAGGTGTTTCTGAAGACGCTGCCGGACCATCCTCTCCATTACCTTTCCTACACATGATGTTAGGGATATAGGTCTTAGGTTCTGCGTGGATGGTGATTTGCCAGGTTTATGAATGAATTTGATGTTTGCCGTGTTGTATTCTTTCGGTAATGTTCCTGTTTTCCACGCCGTGTTTACATGTTGCAGTAGCTCTGTTGCTGTCCGGCTACACATATTTGATAGCAGCTTATACGTAATGGCGTCTTCTCCTGGTGCAATTTTCTTGTTACTTGAATCTATGGCTGCCCACAATTCAGAGATTGTAAAAAGTCGATCGAGATCTTCATTAGGAATTTCCGTGTATTCCTTCATGGGTGGGTGTGTTCCCTTTTCTGTTTGTAGATATTTGTCCTGTAGGTCTTTGAGCAGCTTGCTTTTATCCTCGTCATAATTGTAATGTGTGCTGCGGCTATGGCGGGGCATGAACAGCAGGTAGTACAGTTCGGCAAATAGCAAGGATCTGAGCAAAGATTTATTCGGCTAACGTAGGCAATAAGAGCGTGTTTCTCTGCTTCTGTGCACTCGTGACTACTGTCGTGGTCGTTCAGCCTTCGTTCGTTACAGGCGAATATTAATTTTTTAGGTGTAACAATTGTAAGCGGACTCCATTCTGGCATAGGACCAGGATATGATTCTGCCTGCATGTCCGCTTTCTTTGGCTGCTGACACGAATTTTTCTGCGGAATGTATTGTGGAGAGTCAGATCCGCGGCTTCAACAAGAACAGTTAATAATTACGACAAGGTGCACATGTAAATAAACGTGTGGTCTGTCAATTTAGTAATCGCGACGTCCTTTTGAACGTTCCTTAATTATCACCGCGTTAGAGGTTGATAAAAGAGATATACAGACCCGTGGAAACCGGGTAGATTTCGGTATAAAGAAGAAACTCGCTCGATTGTTGGTTCATTAATATTTTTTTTCAAGCTGCCGTCGGATAGTTATTATATACTGCATACTTTTAAAACCCATGCACAAGACATAAGCTCACCTCGTTAACAGTTTTACTCTACTATGATACGCTTCTGATGTGTTATTTATTTACTCAACGCCGTGCTCTTTTCTCGAGGGATAGATGAACGTCGAAGCCGAGAAAAAGAAGACGAGTGGGGTGTCATTCGGCTAGGCGAATTCGTGATCCAACCTTGAGAAGCGCAGCTGCCAGATGGTAGGTCGCTTGGTCGTGGTGGAACTTCACCGGCGAAAACAAGCGATGCGGCCCTGCGTGAGCGGCGACAACAGCCGCATGGGTACGTGGGCGGCTGTCATCGGCGGGGCTGGTGCAAGGACCTCGGGCGGGGGACCCTCCAATAGGGACTCGTGCGTCCCCGGACACGTGACGTCGGGACTCTCACGAGGACGTTCCCACCGAGGCACAGCGCGCGGGCAGACCGGCTGTTTCTCGTACACACGTCGTCGAGCTGTCCGTGGCTCGCTTCATACCCTGATGATGCCTTTGCGCCTGTGTTTCAGGCTTGCCACACTGTTGGGCGCTCCCTGCCGTCTTCCCCGACCCGTCCAGGTCGCTGGCTGGCTTAAGAGAAAGCACGTACAAGGTCGTTCCTGTATACTGGATGCAATCACCATCATTATTATCATTATTGGGATCAACGTTTTAATTTGCGTCTTAGTAGTAATAATTTCCTAATTTTTTTTATTGCGCCATTTTGCCACAGGGCATAGGTAGCAGGAAAACAATGGACAAAACAGGACAGGGGTACGACAAAGAACGAAAGCAAAAAAGAAAGAAAGAAAATTTTCCTCATTTATTATTCAAATATCATTTGGTATCGCCTTTATAGTTTTCATTCAATTAATGAGCGTTGACGAGCTAAACCCGAGATTTCGCTGAGGAGTAGGAGTGAACACTTCTAGTGGCATCACTATCACCGCCACGTAAGCGCCCATCACGTGCCCATCCTGCAACCTTCGAGTAGCGGGATTTCAGAGCGTTAATACAGGTATGAGCAAGACGTCGGTCGTCTGTGCGTGCCATCATAATCGAGGCCTGCCTTTAAAGGGTGCTTCACAGCACGCACACGTATGCTGTAGTGAAGGCAGCAATACGGAGTTACCAGCGAATTCTGTTTATAACATTAAGTTAGAAATCTAACGCCAATTCATCACAAGTTGTGGTGAAGGAAGCACAAGTCACAAGTAAAGCTAATGCTGAATGCTCGCATGACATACGTGGGACAGTATGCCGATTTTTGTAAGCATTGCATATTTTGTATGTTGAACAAATACAGGAACTATTTATCCGCGTTCAGCTTCACTGTATACATACAGGTTGTAAACACGCACGTGGCTACGAACAGTTCCCCCTATGTACTTAGCGGGGAGAAGTGTGTCTATACGGGGAAACGGCGCCAGCCGCCACCGACCGTCCGAGATGCTCGATACATGTGGTCGCGAAGGAGCGAATCTCGCGTTGATGCAGGCCGGAAGTAAGCGTTCCTCCCCCGAGGCGCCGCGATAAGGAGAGCGTGGGAAATGAGCAGAGTACGTCGTTACAGCTGGGAGACGAGGCGCTTTCTTCCCCGCAGTTCCTTTCCTGCGAAGCCGCCACTGCTGTTTCGACGCCTGGCGTGCTCACGCTTTTTCGGTCCGAGCCACACGTATGAGCGCGATCAGGCAGGCTCCTGCCGCTCGGTGTGCCGCGCATCCTTAAGCGAAGGCGCGTATCGAAAAGGCTCGCGGCGGTGTTTTTCTCCCCAGAGACTGTGATCTCCGTGACAGTAGAGCGGCTGCGGCGCTTTCGCTCTGCTTTTTCCTGTAGCGTTTTATCGGTGAGTGCCGTAAGAAAAGTGGCCCAACATGTAACCAGGTGTCGGAAAGAAATGTGTTCGCGTGAGTAAGGGTCATTAGGCGGTACCAGCGGCAAATGAAACACTAGAATGGTGTCTTGAAGAGGGGCTGATTGAGGAGATTCATGTTTTCAGTATCAACCCTGAAGTTTGGTGACCGCAGTGTCTTCAACTATGGTCGCACGTAGGCCACACTCTATTCATTTAAATGCTCCCGTGTCAGGGAGCAAGCCCTGTCGCGAGTGTAAGCTGAGCTGTTCGGTTTGGCTACCCTTGGCTACACCCAGAATATCAAAAATTCGTAAACGCCGCCCACGCCCTTGGAATGGTTCGCAAGTTGTATGCCCCCAATCCACCACTCGCTATTCCCACTCTGCTACAAAAAGACCGGCTGCATTACGCCATCTAATTTGGATATGCCCTGAAATTCTCCCGATGCAGATACTTCACACCTGTTGTTGCCTATAAAGTTGCATCGTTTATGGTTTAATACAGAAAGCGTACTGGTTTGCTTGCATTCTAATGCAAGTATCTTCGGATGCATGGCCGATGTACCGTCGCTTTCACGCTAAACCGAAACCTAACGAGTAGAAGCGCCACCGTGTAGTCTTTTATAGTCAGTGGACACTGCAGCCTGCGATCGCTTGATAATAAAGTGTCCGTTTCGCAAGTGAACCTTCACCGCGCATGAGTGAGAGCGCGCTGGGGTTTATGTGCGATCAGCTTGATTCACCTCCTCAGCCTTTTTCACCTGGCCCTGGTAGACTTTTACGGGCTGAGTTTAGGTACTTTGGATAAACTGATTTTCCAGGCTTGTGATCTACATACCCTCTGGTGTAAGTTTTTTCGCATCTATATCATTGTAAACAGACGGAAGCGGTGACATTACTATTTCGTTTTTTTTTTATTTCGCTTCATTGACAGCGTTCGGTGCTAATTACTCTTACTGATATTGATTCCACTCACACATTATATTTTGTCACTCGCCATCAACATCTTGTTCCGAGATGACCGTCAACAATGTCAACCGCCGTCAATATGTTTGCGAATAAATTCATCGATTCTCCAATTTACGAAACCAAATTTTACGAATTTCCACAGTTAACGAGCAAGTTAAGCATTCTCTGCAGTTCCGCCTAGGCTTAATACTTTCTTCATTTTATGAAGTCACCGTTTTAACAAAATAATTCGTGTGTAAAAGTGACATCGTCAAATCAATTTTCACTCGTATTTCAGCCGACCGGGTCTGCAGCGTTAAAGACCGGTAAAGCACGCGTGACACGCCACTCCAGTCATCAGGTGTGATTAACGGCTCCACGAAGATGATTGCGTTGCGCTAAATAAGAAGGCTGCCGCGCAGCGAGGAGTTCAGCCGCTCCCACCGTGATAAACGACCTACGTGTCCTTCACGCAACAGTGTATAACACGCGCATACGCACGCGCATACGGCAGCCTCGTGATAGATCGTGCCCTCACTGTCGATGACCAACGGTGTTCGTTACTGTCAGCCTCGGCTGTTATGCTCGTTCCGCACGCTGCCGCTACGCGATCGAAAAAAACTTCCGCGCGAATAAAGGCGACTTTAGAGAACACCGTCGTATCATCTATTCGACAGCGAAAGCTGTCGCTGGTTTGTTATGGGGCGTACTTCTTTCTCACGTTGTGCCTGCGTCGCCATGCGTGACATCCCCACGCACACTTGACACGGCTTCTTACTATCCGGAGAGCCCACAAGCACACACACGACACTTGCCAATGCTCGGAATTTTGTTTGAAGTGTCAGTTGTAGGCGGAATGCAGTGTATTAGTGTGTTCTTGACGCCTTGGAGTCCTTGCCAAACCGTTGGGTAGTAGAGGTATACAGCTTTGCTGTAAAAGTATCTTGTCTTTGAAGCACGAAGCTCTCCATCGCGAGGCGTAAACGAGTGTCCCCGTGTTCTTTTAGTACGCGTTACGAAGCGCTCCAGTGCGAGCCGTAAACGAGTGTCCCGGTGTTTTTTTTAGTACACGTTACGTTCTAGCGCGAGGCGTGAACGAGTTTCCCGGTATTTTAGTACTGTGACTACAAGAGATGAACGACAATTACGACGACGACGACAGGAGACGCCAACACCCCCGGCCCCTAAGAGGCTTCGCCCCTAAAAAAAATGAAGAGCAACCGCGCACCGTACCGATACCGAAGCGAAATTCCCGTCTGCGTGTCCGCTGGCATCAATCGGCTCATGAGAAACTAGGCAGTTTTAGCATATCGTTACCGTGTTTACGTTACCGTTTACCGTGTTTGCGGGAGTAGACTGCGCAGCGCGAGAGTTACCGCGAACGGTAACTTACCGGCACAGGCTTCACCGTCGCCAGCTTCCGGTAACACGGGAAACGGTAACGCAAACCCGGTAACGATATGCTAAAACTAGAGACTGTCGACAAGTAGCTTCACATGCTTACAACTTTACTGAAAAATGCGTTGTACCAAACAAAAAGAGATTCACTGTAAAGCAACAGCGGGAGATTTTTCGGTTCGCCCTACAGCTTTTTTGATAAGGATAGCTCTTGCTTCTTGATACTTTAGACTGAATAAAAAGTGTGCTTACCTGCCGTCTGCTGGGAAGCGAAAAAAATTTCGCTGCGCTGTTCCTCCCCGAGTTTTCGCACCACGCAATAGCGCAGCATGCCTTGTGAAATTTTCTCGGTTTCTCTGACATTTTTAGCCCGTTCACACTCACCGACACCAAAATTTTTACCTTCAAGGCATACTACAAAACTTCTACACGTGCACACACGCAGTGAAAGCGGCAGGAGCAGAAAAACAGGATGGCAGGAGAAGAGATAACAGCGAAAGCGCCGCCCGTCGGCACAACGAATGAAGCGAATAAATAAATAAATAAATATAGTGTACAAAAAGAAAATAGGCAAGAACACGTTTGATTTCTATACTTTATTGCTGCGTGTGTAGGCCAAAAAATGCCACATATGCAAAATTTGTTGCATTTTCGCTTGTCTACCAGCGTCATGGCGACACTTTATTTCCAATACCGAAACTAGCCGAAGTGTCCGGCCCCTGTTGCTACTCCGTGCTGCGGGGAAGGATGGCCTGTCTTACAATGGCCCGCGCCGTTACTGCAGAATGGAGCCCACTGCCCACGCGCAAGCAAGATGCGTGCGTGCTGGGCGGCTCGCGCGCGACCGGCAGCGTGACCGCGCATCAAGCTACGGCGCAGTGGCGCGCTCGAAGTAAGGTCAGCGGCCGCGTTGCACGTGGTCTCCGGCGCCTCGCTGGCTGGCTGCTGATTCCCGGCCGACCAGCTGCGCGGCCCGTGATTGCGCCGCGCCTTCCGCTTCCCGACACGCTGCCGCCGATTGTTAGGACAGTTGTTGCGTGAGGGGCGCTGCTACGCGCGTGCCTACGAGCGTCTGCTCCGTCCCCCGCACTCAGTGTGACCCGCCGCCGGGAAAAGGGTTACACGAGTGCACCCCCGTCCGCGCTACTGCGCCACGCTGATAGCGGAGTCGCCTCTGTGTTGTCTACGGCGGTGGCGTGATGTTACGTGTCACGCGGCCGCGTGGGCGTGCCGGTTTGCTTTTCAACCTGACGGCTTCGGTGTGCTGCGCGGCGCGCCATACGCCTCCTGAGCCTCGAACACTTCGCGGGTTGCTCGTAATCGAAAGGGAGCGGAACCTGTCGACGCGGAATGACGCCCGTAGAGATTGGGTGGACAGCGTCGGCGATCCAGGAGCGTGGTTTAGGGGAACTTGACTGCGCGAAGGACGCTGATCTTGGACGAGCGAAAGGTCGACCAGATGAGGAAACGAGCGCCCCTGCTATTTACGGCACGTCAACTATGCGCCTGTGTTGGGAAGGGCACGTCACGCGTGTGAAGGACAACCGGTGGACCATTCGTTGAGCGGAATGGCTTCCAATGGACCGTAAATGAATTAGGGAAGTACCACGGACTTGGCGGAGTGATTAAATAACAAAACTCGTAGGGGCAAAGAAAGGACTCGATGGAAGTGGCAACGGAAATCTTTGGGAGAGGCCTTCGTCCTTCAGTGAACACGAAAGGTTGTTGATGATGATAATGGTGAACTACTACTGAGCGTAATACGAGCTGTGAAGAGCGAAACGAATCTCGTAACAAAAAACGGCGAAGGCATCCCCCTGAAAGTCGTTTTGACCCTTCTCTCTCTTCCCCGCACCCCACCGTCTTTAATCGTCGTTCACCGGAGTAGCATAAGCAAGGGTGTATGCCACCAAACCCCCAGCTTTTCTACCTGTCTCTGACCAACGCTCGCTTTAGACAGCCGGCGCTGAGTGGTCACCGGCTGATCAGTTGGAGCCAATTCACCGTCGTGGCGAGCGGGAGGCTCAACCGAGTAGTAACCCGTGGCTGTGACGTCCGTGAGAGTTGCGCTATCTCTTGGTGCCAACGTCTGAAGGAGGGCTACCGAAGCGGAACTACAAAAGCCGGCAGCAACCTTGCTGCAGCCTTGTGAAATTTCCTGTTCAGCCCTTAGTCAACGTAATGCTCTTGCGCGCACGTGCCTCCAATATGAAGCCGGATTCCCTAAAATGATCGGTTACAAGAACGTCAGAACTACTTCATTGTGCATTCGACTCGACAGCCCCTACTGATGCATACTCGCTTAGCAGTGATTAATTACTATGACGAACCTCCGCTCAAGTGTGAATGATTCGTCTTCGCGGTGCACCCATTCCAACTAAACGTTCTACGTTTATATAGATTGGTAACGTAAGCGTTAATAGCTGCTGCACCCCTCCTTACCCTCTTCCCCGCACACAATGCGGAAGTTCATGTTCTTCTGCTATCGATTGTTTGGTTCACGTTTTTAAACGATAAAATGCTTATTGCGGAGGACTAAGGCGTGGGGTATGGTATTCGTGTGTGTCGCGTTACAACGATGCCGGGCGCATAAGTGAGCCAGTTCGTAAGAACCTAATTTTAAATATACATATAATATAATGCGCGCGCACGTACGCGCACATGCACGCACGCAGACAGACAGACGGACGGACGGACGGACGGATAGCCAGATAAGGCCGTCACGCAACATTGTCGTTATATGGCTGTAGGGACAAAATAGATCGTACTGACTACGGTGCACACCCCAAGCCAAGTCGCCGCGTCATAGACACGCAGAGGTCTCGAGACGCACGCTGTATACTCTGAACTCAAGCGGGAAGCTGTATGGAACTGAAGTGGTGTATGCCAACTTCATTTGTGTGCGCGTTCGGCCCCGTGCGTACAACGCGCTTCGGTGGCCCGGCGAAACTCCTTCTTTCGCGGCTCTTTTATTGTCGTGGACTGGGGGAGATTTATGGCGTCCTGGTGCGAAAACGCGTGCTTCCACCGGAGAGGTAACGGCGGTGATAAGGGGTGGGTATATAAGCGCCAACGCGCACGCAAGGTCCACCGAGCGTTCCGCACTGACAAAAGCCGTAAATTTTGTCTTATCGATTGCGTGGGTTTAAGAAACGGTGCAATGATTTCTTTCCTTGGAGCTGTACGTGTTCAGCGATATCGTAGCAAATCTTGCCCATGCGTGCATGTGTGAACGTACGAGGGCCGTTCATGAGAGAGAGAGAGAGAGAGATAGAGAGTAGACGTTTATTGAATAGACAAGGGATAGGTTTGGTTTGATGATTTTAAGAGGTGACCTCAGTCCAAGACGCCTTAAGCGGGGTGCCGTCGACAGGCCTTTGCGCCAGCCGCAGCCGGTCGTCCAGGCCTGTGCTCTTCAGTGCTCGCCCACAGAGTTCGGTAGTGGAGAGGTGCAGATTGGGGGGAATCAGTGGGGATTGGCCACACCCGCCTACCGTACGTCGTAAAGTTCCGGGTTCTCCGGGAGTTAAGTGCGTTTTCATGTCCGTTGCTTATTGTCTCTTCGTCTTCATCCCAGACCTCTACGAAACCCTGCGTGTACAATTCTGTTCCCGGACGCCATTTATCTCGAGGAAGTCCGCGTTAATTTCGGTCCGGCCCGCCCTGCCTTTCCGGGTAAATGTGAAGCAGCCGTCGATCTTCGAATGTGGCGAGGACGACACCAGAGCTCTGAGGTAAAGCGAACAGCGTGATGGCCAAAAATCATCTGAGATGACCACTCAGTGGTGGTGCGAACTTAGGCGTCAGGGGAACGTATTATTGGCTAAATTGATTGATTGATTGATTGATTGATTGATTGATTGATTGATTGATTGATTGATTGATTGATTGATTGATTGATTGATTGATTGATTGACTGACTGATTGATTGATTGATTGATTGATGAAGGTGCTGGCATTTGTAATTGACCGAAATTTTTTGCTTTGCCGCTTTATCAGTCCTTGGCAGTCCCCTGTGTGTCTGTCCTTTCTTCTGGCAACCCATGGCCCATACGCTTGCCTCTGGCTGCGAACATCACCTATCCCATATATCGCGGATGCAGGATCCCAGAACGGCAACTAACGCAATAAAAGAAGACGAAAATTTACGTGAAGACAAAAATTCACTCCCCTGCCTCCTTTTCTCCTGCACAACGAACTACCGTTGTTGATGGGCAAAAAGGCCTGCTGCAGACATTGGGGCGTCAGTAAAGGGGTGCAAAAAGGGATCTTGTACCCACCTCCCAAGCCACACCAGCACAATTGCGCTCCCCCCCTACCCCCCCCCACCCCCCCACCCCCCCCACACACACACACACTATGTAACGGGTTTGCCAACTCAAGATAAATTCCTGCCGGCGCTCATGGGTGCAGAAGACTGTAAGGTGGATGGACACACGCAGAGTTCTAGACACGATCTCGGCTTTACTTATGTATGCATTTTCGTCCATTGGTGTCCTGATAAGAACTCACACGCAGTGTTGACGGTGCTCTCAATTCTTGGTTACTAACGTTTGCGGCAACAGGCGGCACACGTCATCGTGGGAGGCACGACGGAAAGACTGCTCCCCGCTGACTGGCCGAGATCAGCACGCGTCAGGAGCGCAGCGTGGGAGGTCACGGTACCGGCGAAAAGTACAGGGTAGAAGAAAAGAAGAGGGGATCTTGGTGGTCGTCGAGGTGGCAGGCATCGCCGTCCTTCGTCGAGGCGCTCAGCCGCGTCCGCCGGACGTGCCGATGTTCGAAAGCATGTCCGCGGAAGGACTCACCTTCTTCCACGCACCGCTGCTGCCATTATGTGGAGGAACCACCGCCTGTTTCTCTCTGTGGCGCACCGCGTCCGACGGCTGTCCGTATCGTGAACGCCTCTTGTCGTGCAGGTTTGGAGCGCCTTTTAACAGAGGCTGTTGCGTGGAGATCCAGCAGTGATAACCGAGTTTCTGCCTTACCCTGTTAACAAAAGCCGCCTTTACGGGTCGCCTTCCGAGGGTGATGACCGCAGTAAGCGCAGGCTTTTAGCCTTGCTCACCTTTGTCGAGGTTGCGCTGCTGAGCACGAGGTCGCGGGTTCGATTCCCGGCCGCGGCGGCCGCTTTTCTGATGGAGGCGAAAAGCAAAAACGCCCGTGTGTACGAGATTTCGGCGCACGTTAAAGATCCCCAGGTGGTCAAAATTAATCCGGAGCCCTCCACTACGTCGCGCCTCATCGAGTGCGTTGCGTCGACGCGTTAAACCCCACAATCAATCAATCGATCAACCTTTGTTAATGCGGTGGGTTTGAATTTCATTTCGTCTATGTTTGTTAGCATCATAGAGGTATGGACGCCCAGTACGTTTTACTACTTACTATTAATAACTGTGATAGCTTTTGCTATAGGCGTGGCTTGTTGATTGATTGATTGATTGATTGATTGTAGGGTTTTAACGCGCCGACGCAACGCAGGCGATGAGGCGCGCCGTAGTGGAGGGCTCCGGATTAATTTTGACCACCTGGGGATCTTTAACGTGCGCCGAAATCTCGAACACACGGGCGTTTTTGCTTTTCGCCTCCATCAGAAAAGCGGCCGCCGCGTCCGGGAATCGAACCCGCGACCTTGTGCTTAGCAGTATGCGTGGCTTGTTAGTGCGGGCGTTTGTTACAAGGGAACGCAAATGCATGCACACAATTTTCGCG
Organism: Haemaphysalis longicornis; assembly: GCF_048455015.1. Taxonomy (NCBI): domain Eukaryota; kingdom Metazoa; phylum Arthropoda; class Arachnida; order Ixodida; family Ixodidae; genus Haemaphysalis; species Haemaphysalis longicornis. The sequence continues at coordinate 44,194,052 of NW_027526361.1, read as the reverse complement.
ACCAAGCTTGGGCTGATTTTACTTCGCTTATGCCCCTCACCTTTCAAAGCACATATGTCCGAACAACGTTTGAGCGGAGTACGATTTTACAGACACCTGAAAGTTTTAAACGAAGTTGGTAATTAACGAAGACCAGCTCGAGTTACCTAATCTAAGCTGATTACACGTGCCTTTCGGTTCCCGTACTTTATATTTTTGTCTTATTTTTAGGCAGGGTATATGTACCTCCTATGCATACGGTGGCACCGCTGCGTAGTTTAGCACGGCTGATGCGCTGTTGTAGTTTTCTCATGGCTGCGCGTGTAACCAAGGAAGGTGTTCAGGACATCTAAAAAATGGCTGCTGCTTAACTCAGCTAACCTTAGATATGCAAAGCCAAAGCTTGGCTTAGTCTGGTTGAGTCTTGGTTTCGCTTGGTTAACGTTTGATGTAGCTGTTTTACCGACCACGGCTCAAAGCCGTTCGGTCCCGTGCAGCACTCACAGGAGGAGGCCCGACCTCGCTTTCATTCACGGCGAACGCGGCGTTCCTCTTCGCCGGGCGCAAGACGAGTCACGTAGCCCTGCAGACGACCCAGCGGCGCATGCGTGGGAGGCTGCGGGGTGGGTCGCCTGGCTATCAGCTGATCGGCCGCATCCGCCGCGGCTAGTTGAGCAGAACGACTGAAAACGGGGCCTTGTGCGCAACGCCGAAAGCGGGCCCGGCTGTCACGTGATGCGCTTAATAAAGGGGTGTGTCTGCGGTCAAAAGGTAAACTAGCGCATCTGCGGTGAAACCGCTGGACGAGAGTAGTGAAGCTTTGCTTTAAAAATGCGGTGTCGGTGGTGCTCCGAAAGCTCTCCGCCGACTCGCGGGTCGTCCCATTTATGCGCTTGCTGCGAAGACAACGGCAGGCTACGGCCGTACGGGGGCGCACCAGAGTTCCGCGCATTTCCTCCTCGTGTAGAGCTGATAATGTAATCTACGCGCGCACCGCCTAGCGATGCCAATCTTCCTTAGTCGTCTAGCGCACGGCCTATTTTTTAAGATAACAGGAGAGGCGCATTACTTGGATCTGATGAGACGCCAACTGGAAGCGACTCGTGCTTTCCCCGAGAATTTGAACGTGGTTAAGCGCCGATGCAAGATTGTTGCGATAGGTTATGCCAGTTAATTAAACCAATCAAGAGACGGTGCGTCGTCGCTATACAGATGCTATGTGCGGCGCGATCCATGGCTTGAGGTTTGGGAGGTGGAAACCTCACCGCTGCCAGTTGCTCTGCAGGCGTTGCCGCTGGAACTGATTGTAGCCCTATGTGGAAAGCACGGGTGATATCGCCCATACTATCTAGCCTGGAAGGATGTTTGACCAGCATACTTACCTTCCACAAAGCAGACGACAACGTCAACAATGTCGCGCTGTTGGGTCTCAGGTTTATTTTTCCTGATTACACAACGTGCCCTATTCCCTCGAGGTATATAAAAACAGTTCCGATGTGTTGCGTTTTAACAATATCGGCGCGCCATTGGACGCGCCGTTTTGTGAGCGATTCGAGAGCTTTCGCAGGCTTGGTGTACGCGTAATAAATTCACGCGACAAAAGGGCGGCTCCCGGGCAATGTCGACCTGTCAGTGCAAATCGTTAAGCAGAGCGCAGCAGCTGCTCCCGGTTTCTGCTGTCGGATACAGTTTGCGGAGCAGATTGAGCAACCAGTTCTGAGCTTTTAGTATCGTTCCCCGAAAAGCGCCGCGATGGCGGTCGGTACAGCACCCAGAACGGCTCAAAAGGGGGTCGAGGACAAGTAAGGGGAAAAGCAAGTTCTCACGTTCGCGTCTCGTCAGGCCGCTCTAATCACCGACCATGCCGCCTCCCGCCTGTGAGCTTTATCCATTTGCCTTCTACGTGCTGCGAAAATTCTGCTTGAGCCAGTCAGTGCGCTTTATTGTGTCCCGGTCAACGACCGATAGGTTTTACCTTGTTCGAATTGAGATTTCACGTTGTTCAAGCAGGTTTATAGATTTCAATACATCGCACTTAATCCCACACAAATCAGAGCCAGCCCACCAACTTCAGCGGGGACATATAAATCGAGTTGGTGAAACGTAAGAAAGTACGAAACCTTTAGGCGATTTTTTCTCTTTCCGTGACTTCAAGCAAGCTTTCCTCTTGTATCGGACGCTTGTTTATGGTCTAGTTAGCCTAGCCAGAGCAGTCATTTTGGATTCAGCAGCGTTGTGGCTGTCCAGTATGCAACTGCGAATTCGGCTAATCTGGCTGATCTAACAACTAATGACATATATCGTGCGTGCGTGTGCTCACTCGAGCCTAAGTCGACATTTGTTGCTGCTATTAACTCGCCTGGAAAAACACAAATCGACAGGTCTTTCGGTTTTTCTGAGCGATGCCGCTGGGAACGTCACGAAGGTCGCATAGGAGGAAAGGAATGGCCTGTCTTGGTGTGAGGGACGGCAGCGTTTAGCGCAAAGGAAAAATAAAAAACAGCAGCGGGGATTCGAACCCACGACGTCGAGTATGCATACATACGTATGTTAAATAGCTCATTTTCCGCAAATGAGCTATCACCGATTTATGGTTGATTGGAAGTCGCAAGGCCCCTAAATTTGCCTTCAATGTGAGCGTGCTTGCCCCGAAGGCACGCTGATTTTTCACCGTGCGTGCGGTGCTATAGAAGGCGGCGAATAAAATGAGCCACTTAGCGTTTCACGAGCTCCCTTGACCCGCTTTGTTTTAACGACAGCCTCTAAAGTTGTCGAGGACAGTAGGTAATCCGGCACGCGAATGCGAGAACAATGTGTAACAAGCAGCGTTAAGCCGAGTCACGTTGAAACCTTCCATTTGTTATTTTGAAAACTAAAAGCGCCGCCAGTGGAGGCCGTGGAGTCTGGTTTGCTTCGTGAAAAGCAGTCTGTCCCTCCACAACAGTAATCAAATGTGCACCACTAGTATGCAAGTGCTCGTCGGGGGGGGGGGGGGCTTTACCTGCCTGTTGCAACATGAGGGTAGGGTATAACACTAATAATTTGGTCACTGTGCTCACGCGTGACAAGGTGTGCAGTTTTCGTCGCCTAGTAGAGCAGCACACTTGGAGAACGGCGCACTATATTAGGCCGGCTGCTGTTTTTTATGTCCCTTAGTGGACGTTTTCCCGTTAGTCTACGACCTACGCAAACCAGCTGTGAGCACAGATGGAGCTGCCGTCGGGACGAGATACATATAAAATGGAGTGGTGGGGTAATGGCGCCGCACCCTTGAGTTATGACGATGTTATATTGTACAGCGGGCTGCAAACCCACTGCTAACATCTCACGGCAATTATTTAGCTGCAAGGGCATTGTCCCGGCGCATCTCCGACCGGTGAGGAAGCCTGGAAAAGATGGGACAAGGCGATGGGCGTGCCATTGGAACAGGTCGTTCGGTCGTTGGGTCCATTGGCGCTCTTTTTCCGGTGGTGTGGGCAGTAGAAACTGTCCCGGATGTCATCCGTTTCCGCTGACATATCGCACCGCGCACTGTACGTTTTTTTTTTCTTTCTTAGCCTTTAGCCGTTCGTTTCCAGCCGCAGCACTTTGTTTTTGTTTGTTGGCTTTGAAACCGCGATGTTTGCTTACTAGAAACGTGGTTGTTTGTATACAAACAACCACGACGTAATTATCTCTCCGTGTTTTGCTGTATAACACAATCACGCAGACATATGCGCGCTGAGTTATTTTGAAATCGCCGATAATCTATTTTTATTTGGCACTACCTTGAAATTTCAACATATGCCTTAAAATCCAGAATTTCAAGGAGCTAGTAAATAGGTTTTTGTACCAGTTGTCCGCCTGGCTGTACCAACGTAATTGCAAAACAGCATTCATCTTGCTCTAAACATTTCTTTCTTTGAGAGCTGTCTGAGTCGAATAACAAAAAAAAGCTACTCTTATACATTTTTTACCGCTCAGCACAAGGCCACGTATTAGTGCTATGACCCTGCATGGTAAACCGTGTCTCCCTGTACATCTACGCCTAATCCTTCTCACCTGATTTGTATTTGAATCATTGGCAACCTCGCACGCTTCAATTACACGCGCGCGACGGGGGTTACCAACCTGCTGGCGCGTGTTTTCGCAACTCTTACAGGGGAACGGCCGATCTGCTTTAGAATCACGTCGTGCCCAGCCTGGGCGTTTGGGCTGCAGCTGCATGCGCAAGTTATGCGTGATCGGAATGAGAAAGTCGAAAACTAGTGGACATACATAACGAGGCGTTCGTCCACCTCCTATCCGTGACGGCATCGGCTTTATACCCCGTATCCGACCGTTGGCTGGTCAGAAACGCAAGTGATCACGTATTCGGTGCTGACGTGTTACGAAATACAAACACGAAGGAATGCTATCGGGAGCTTTCTGACGTTTTTGGGTACCACATTTTCTTGATAGGACGCTTCCGTACGAGTGTCGATCTAGCCTGTAGAGGATGCCTGAAACTGCGCTCTCGTCTCCAGGTGCAACAATCTGAACAATGAATTTTCTTCGGCACCATTGTATGAACAATATTATGAGCTCAATATTTTGCGTGGATCAAGCAGTGGCCTTGAATGCGAACTGACTACATTGCACAACACTTGATAACTTTTCTGTCACTTGTCATCGAAGATATACATGCTTGACCGTGGCCCGTAGCGCTTGCCCGTAGCGCAGGTTTTATTTCAACACTTATCATAACTATTTAGTGGCTACTCCCTTTATAAATTATGGTGTAACCCGGTATATACGGTTCTAGCAGGCCATCGTGGGGCGTAAATTTTCGAAAAATTATTCCAGGTGTATACGTTCCGCTTAGTTCACTGATGGAAATCGTGAACCCTACAGAACAGATGCAACCACAATGAGGTGCGTACAGACTGGCCGCTTGACAGGCTTGGTTGGCAGGGACGTTATAGTTTGACGCACGCTGCCATACGTCCTCTCGCGCGCAGCTGTCTCGGGCACGACGCGCACTTGCGGGCCTCTTTTCTCACGCACCGAGATTTTTTTTTAAGAGACAGAAAAAAAAATAAAAGTAAAGAAGACTGAATCGTCGGCGGCGGCGAGGTGGAACGCACTGGTTACAGCCGTTTCTGGCCGTACGCGTAGAAACGGCCGAAACAGCTTGCGGCAGAGTAGTAGTATAATGGCGGGGCAGTGTTATCGTATTCACGAAATGGCCTTGTCGACGGCCGGTGGGCGCAGGAGGCCGGTAAAGAGAAAGTGGGCCAGTCAGCTGCTCCCAGTCTAGACTCGCGTTCACCTTATCGCATCTTGGACCTGCTCTCTCTATTGTGCGAGCCTTTCTCTTTTGCACGACTCCGGTTTTGCCACCGGTTGCCAGATATACGCGATGTAGGGGAAAGAAAAGTCTCTGGAAGAGCGGGGAAAGGCAGAGAAAAAAGAACCTGAGCAATTGAGAGGCGTGAGGTATTTGAAACGACGAGGCCTTCCTGTAAGCACCGGCCCGACATGGCTGCGGGGAAAGCAATCGTGGCGTAAAAGAGTGATCACCAGCGCCTGAAGTGCTTTAAAAGCTGTAGGTCACCTGGGGCGGTATTCTCGTGTTTGTCCGTTTAGAAAACGTCCGTTTTGCGTCCGTTTTATTGTGACGTACTTCCAGTCGTAGGCGGGATTTGGGTTGACTTTTGCGCAAATTTTCTTGTAAACACATTTTAAACGACTAAACCTATTTCAAACTATATATTATGTGTTTATTGCTCCGCCAGCGAACCAACAACAAGGCGACGAAAAATTGTCTGCTCCGAGAAGCCGCCGCTCATAGCTCCGCCGTGCTTGCATGGCGTCACATCCGGGTTTTCTCTTTTAGCCAATGAGGGCTTGCTCAGAACGGACACTTTTGAAACAGACACAAAACGGACAAAACAACGTTCAAGCTGTTTAATCCGCACATATCCGGTTAACCCCGCCCGGCCGACGTTTAATTGGTCAAAAACCTAAGAAAAAAAAATAGCATTTCCACTCCGTGGATGATGGCGAGGGTGCGGAGTACGGGGACTCGAAATGACATCCAACTTGCGCCCCGAGTGACATCCGATTTGCACCCCGACCGTCATTCGATTTGAGCCGTGAGTTGCACCTTGATTATTCCCTAAATGAAACGACAACTCACGGCTGAAATCGAATTTCGCTTGATTTTCGCTTGATAGTGGTGTGCGCACGCATGGACGCGGGGGAGATCCTAAGGTACTCCGCACCGTTACAGGCGAGGTAGTAAGCCGTTTGACTCTCGGGTACTAACTCACGGTCGTGGCCCAAAGATTAAGGCGACTGACACTAACTCTGTCTGGTCTACAAGACACAGACTCGAATCCTGCCGGTGCCTGTGTGATTTTTTGCTATTGTAAATGCTATGCGCACGGACGCGGACGGACATTGTGCGGTCGTAAGGTACTCCGCACCTAAAACTTGGTGCCATTCCACTCTCTGACGGTGGATGAAGTGGAGCTGATAGTAAGTTGTTAGTAAGTTTTAGCATCGCGGCTAGTTAAGCTAAAACTCTCTAATGACTCACAATCTGTTGATTGTGAGTTATAGGAGAGTTTTACTCTAAAAACTCTCTAAGTAACCCACAATCTAAAACTCTGTAATAACCCACAAAACTCTGTAATAACTCAAAACGCTACGGCGGTGGGTTACCGGGACACGACTGCGCATGCGCGCTAGTGGAGGGCGAGGAGGTCGCCCCTCAGTGAAACGAATGCGCACCTGTCCACTAGTCGCGTCTCCCCACCCGCCGTCGTAGAGTTAGCGGACGCTACCCGCTATGCTAAAACTCTATTAGTTGGCCACAACCGCGCCGTCGCGCTGGGGCGTCGTTCAGCGGGACTACAGCCACGCCGACGTCTTGAGTTTTCCTCCTCGCGATATTCGGGGTCCCGACGGACATCGCGCTTACGCTTGGTGTCCGCGATCTGGACGTGGCCGGAGGTCTCCTTCCGCCGCGTTCGCGTCCATTGCCGCCTATTCTTTTTACCTTTGTGGGCAGGCTTCACCGTGCTACACAAGATGAGGGAAAGCCAGCTTGCAAAGAACAAGCTTATGTCGAACTTCTTAAAGTGGGCTTCGTGTCTGAACACAAATGCATTGCTGTGAAGACGTTTTTTTTTTTTTTTTATAGGACAATATGCACTACCTTTTATCAAAATATGAATCGCCGGAGGTGAACAGGTGCCCGAAGGAAGAGGTCGAGTGATGAGGAAGAGAGCGGCTTTTCTTTAGTCTTCGACCGCAGAAAAAAAAGAAAAAAAAGAGAGAGGGAGCTGTTCGCCTATAACAGCTCCCCTGTAAACAGAAAAAAAAAAAAAAAACAGAAACTGCTCTGCGCTGTCACTGCCAGAATTGTGACGTATGTAGACGCGGCCCAGTCTCTACGTGGCCAATTCGCTGCTGCTTTCGGTGGTATTTTGTTTGCCGATGCATCTTCGTTCGGTCGAAGGGCGCCTTCACGCAAGACGAGGCTGCCGAAAGTGAACTAACATTAGCCATATCAAAATCTCTTACGGCAAGTGTCCTTACGCAGTAATTGATTTTGTACTTCGTATCCCCTTAGCGACACTCGAAGGGATGTCTCATATATTTTTAATATTTTCCTTAATAATTAAGCTACTGGAAGTAAAGGCAGCTTCAATTGTTTCCCGCCAGGCGCTAGATGAAGATGTGGATGCGATTATCTTGTAGCGTTATTAGAGCTGAAATTAGACGTGCCGAAGTAATCTAATCGCAGCAGCATTAGCTGCCACCAGTAGCTTACACATTTAAACAGTATGATTCGGAAAATGAACATAGCATAGGAGTGTATGCAAGTATAGCATGGTTGCATCGTGACAGATGATGCTACGTATACTGAGATACCAACAAAACTTGTTGAGCTAGTTGGTTCATGCTTATTGGAAAGACTAAAAGGCGCCTGTATGTGGTGTTTGTGTCTTACTTCGTCTCCGTCTGCTTAGCGCCCCCTTTTAGTCTTTCCAATGAGATACCAAGGCGTTGGACTGGGCTAGTTGGTACTTGTTCGAAATTTGGATTAAAAACCAGCGGTAAACGCAGGACACAGTTAGAAGAAAATGACGGGACAAGCCAGCTTGTCCCGTCGTTTTCTTCGAACTGTGTCCTGCGTTTACCGCTGGTTTTTATTCCATTCAAATACGTATGCTGATTTGTTGCGATGAGTAAAAGTGATCGGGAAAGCATTTCCCGCAACCGAAAAGGAGCAACAAACGCCGGCAAGCTTTCCAAGGTCAATATCGCCTGCACCAACAGCGTACATGCACGCGACAGCTTGTTGTTTCAAGCGACACTTGTGGCGTGTGCGATCGCCCCTCCCCGTAACTTGTTGTTTGGGGCTTCGGCCGAGAAGTGGAGGATGGCACAGGTCCCGTGTCGCCCCCCATTGTTCTTTCGCCGCTGACGGAATCTCAGACCCGTGCGCGACAGCTGATGCTTCCTGCTTCTCTGCGCCTTGTGTCGCCCCTGTATAGCCACATTCTCCGTCTCCGCGTGTGGCTATACGTTGTGCAGTGGCAATAGGTAAACAGTTGAACCTCGTTATAACGAACACTGATGTAGCGAATTATCGGCTATAGCGAACTAAATGCAAGCTTTGGTAGGTCGGGCTTTACTTCAATGACACTTATGCTTTTATAGTGAAACTGAAACCGTGAGACCTGCGCGCGGTTATGGATATAACGAAGAAATATTTGACCAGGGGTCTAAGAAGCTACTTAAAAAAAAAAACCCGTCGTCTGAAACTGCAGAAGTATAAAGGCACTTTCGTTCGTGGATACTGTGGAAAACTTCATCCCGCTCAGCGCTATATGAGTAGCCACCGGTCGAAGATCACATCCGTCATCAAACAAATAAGGACGCAGGCCTGATTTGACGAGTGAACTTTGTTCTGTTGTAATTTCACGTACTCATGTTCCAGTTCATTGAGATTGAAATGTAACAAGGAGAAAGGTGAATTCGAAGCCTAAAAAATGCATTTCTATATCAAGTATTTTTGCCAGAGCCAGATTTTCGATTTGTTAGAGCCGATTTTTACCTCTGCCTGCTGTTACAACGGATATCGGATATAACGAACTAATTTGCTGTCCCGATACTACTTCGTTATAACAAGGTTCGACTGTATAAGAATGCGCCGCGCATAGTAATAGCGTCACGCACTTGGCCTGCGATGTTCGTTTTATTTATTTTTTTCCCCAATTACGTTTCACTCCACATACGCGCAAGCGCGGAAAAGCGGGGTCAGCGAACAGGGCCGTCCGGAGGCCGATAGAAGGATTGAATGCGTCTAACGACCTGCCTCTTTTTGCGGAGATAGCAGGAAGGGTTTCCGCCCCTATCGGGGGAACGCAGCGCTGAGAAGGAAATGCCGAAGAACCCGGTTTTGTCGCCGCGATTAGGGGCTATTACGGCTCCGCCCTCCTAACGGCAGAAGGCGGGCGAGAGAGAGAGGGGGAGAGGGGGAAATGCGCCGCCGACCGCAGGGATCCGCTTTGAGGGTCGATCTGCCCGTCATGCGGGGTCATCCGCGCTCGGCGGGGCTTTATTTTGCCCTTCTCCTCTTATTCTCGGGATGCTGACTTATACTGCCGGTCCCGGTATCGCGGGGAAGATTTCCTGTTGCTGAACCAGAGGATCCGCTCGTGCACCACGGGCGGTCCGTTACTTGCCCTGAGATGGGATGTTCGATTTGTGATGGCGGAGAATGTCGATGTAATGTCGCGAGGAGCAAGTACGTACACCTGTCTGTGATACCGGCGCAAAGCAAAACTGCTCGATGGAAACCTGTGCGTTTTCACCCAGAAGCTAAGCAAGTTATTGTCCGAGAGTAACCGCATTACTACCGACGGATTTTAAGCAGGACGAAAGGTGATGCCTATTCGAGCCTAGTAAGTATCCGCTGATATACGTATTTTGCAGCCGTGTTACTCCTGTCAAGGGGGTGAACCATGACGCCGTTTCTGCAGCTGTCAGCAGTGACTGTGACCCACTGTTTTCTCGCGCTCTTGTCTTGAACGGTTGGCTTTTGGCTGACACTTGCTCTCATTTGATCAAAGCTGTGCACACCTGTTTCAAATCGGCCACACCTTGCTGCCGATGCGTGGAACACGAACAATATCCACTCTCACAACATTTCATTTCGATTTTTTCGCTGGATCGTGTTTTATCTTACTCTTTCGTCTTGTATTTCTCTTTTCTTTTCCTTGACCACCTTTGTCTTTTACTCTTGATTGATTGATTGATTGATTGATTGATTGATTGATTGATTGATTGATTGATTGATTGATTGATTGATTGATTGATTGATTGATTGATTGATTGATTGAAGGGTTTAACGCGCCGACGCAACGCAGCCGATGAAGGCGCACGTAGTGGAGGGCTCCCGATTAATTTTGACCACGTGGAGATCTTTAACGTGCGCCGAAATATCGTACACACGGGCGTTTTTGCTTTTCGCCTCCATCAGAAAAGCGGCCGCCATGACCGGAAATCGAATCCGCGTCCTTGTGCTCAGCAGCACAACGCCTTAGCCACTGAGCCACCGTGGCGGGCTGTCTTTTACTCTTGCTCGTTTGAATCTGATCGAGTGCACTGCATGTGCGCGCAACTTTTGCAGTGGTGAACTCGCACGTTTCCAATAAAATGTATTTCAAGCCGGCCTTTCCGGCTTATTTTTCCCGCGGAGTTCGAAGAAATCGTCCTTCTCCAGTGTCAAATTGAGGGTGTCGTGGTCATCACCGAATCCAAAGAACGAGGGCCACCCTGTTCGTACTGAACGGGCTTATTCCTGCACGTGACTGAAGCTGTTTCCGCTCTCCAGAGGCGACGTGTGCCTGGGTCCACAACTCTTTTGGATCCGTCATCTTCATTCGTCTTGCTTCTCTGCGCACATCGCTACATCTCGGCGCGCTTTGCTTTCTTCGCACCGCGCATCGTCGTCCGGACATTATCGGCGGTGCTCTTCGAGTCTCGCGTGGACTGACCTTCGGCCGCTGCGGCTGTTGGACGCATACACGTCGGCAGCGTGGCGAGGGTAGCGCGTGCGCTGCGGTCAGTTTTTTTTTTTTTTTTTTTCGCGCAATCTCCGCTGCTTGGCCGAGAACTGGTTTCTTTCCTGACATGCGCCGGGTCGTGGGCGCGTCGTCTCGTAAACAGATTTGCGGGGTGCCCGTTTAGCGCTGTTAGCGCCGCGCCGCCGTATCTCGGCTGCCTTGGATTCACGCTTCCTTCGGTGGCGCTATCCTCCGAGCGCTCCGAGCCGAAACCAAGACGAACGAAATTAGCGTTGCGTTGATTACCGCCATTGTCTAAACTGGGCGCCCGCTTCTGCCGCAGGAGTGGAAAAATTTTCAAAATTGCTTCAAACCAAGCGATAATGCAAGTACTATCAGAAATGGACAGTGCAAGGACATACATCCTTTACAGCTCGAATTATCTAGTGGAGATGTAAAGGGCATGAACTCGAGCAAGGGGAGGGGAGCTGACCACCCGAGAAGTCAGCTCCCCTACCCAGAATGGCTACCCATATATAGGGACATTGTAATGATGACAGCGCCGATAGACCCCGTCGGGACGATGACCCTCCTCCCTTCGCCTGGTTTTGTTGTCCCCCTCCTTGGGCGGAAGCGATGGGCGGCCTCCGCGACGCCCGCGAGTCGCAACCCTTTGTAGGCGCCTCACCGGTGGCTTTTTACGCGGCGTCGGGGAAGGCTTTCCTGTCCTTCTGACCTTCGGGGACGGACAGGGGGGGAGTGGAGGTCAAAATCCTAATTGGCATGTGCGCTACGCTGGCGAGCCGGCTTTGCTTGCGCCCTGCTCGCGCATGCTTCAACGAGTTTGTCGAGAGCTGCGACTGCGAGGCGCGAGCGGTCGCACGAAGACTCGCTCCCGTGGCGGTTTCTGGGCGCCAGAACCCCACGCACCTTTCAGCGCCAAGCGTGCGGCGGTTTGGCACCTTTTTGGCCTCCGGGCCCCCACCAGGGATCGTGCCGCGATACCCCCTTGCGCGCTGCGGCGCCTTTTAATTTTAATCCAGTTTTCCTTTTCTTATGTTATGCTTCATCGTCTGTATAAATAAGTGTAAATAGACTTCTTTTTCTTCATCATCTACTTGCCTCGCCTCGTCGTCGGGTCCTTCACCACCCTCCACGACGACACCAACCACCTCCTTCAACGAACCAAACTTTACTGACATGGTGCGAAGTACAGTAAAATCTTGTTATAACAAAGTTATCGGGACGAGAAAGTGACTCCGTTAAAATCGTTGATGGTTTGCGTTTCTTGCACTTTAGTTGGGACGGTAAACATAACTTCGAAGGAAGCGGGGCTTCGAATAAGGCAGTTTCGTCATAACGAGTGCTCATCATGTAATGGGAATGAAGTCATGTTTCCTACCATGTTTCGTAGTACGTTTTTTTTTTTCTACCGGTAGGCGTGCGCTTGCACGCCTCAACTAAGATGCGTGGCAAACTTCCCAACACACTCCTGCAAAGCACCGTGTGCCAAGCGATTTCGTATAGCTTTGCTCATACCGATCGTGCTGCATTCTGTCCCGGTGGGGGTGCCGGCTGCAGTCGGAAATGCTTTAATGCACATTTGCATATTTTTGCATTTGGAGAGTCGCCATCAATCACTGACCGAAGCTGTCTTACTCCTTGCCCGCCTTCTCCCGGGACTTATACAAGCGCGCACATCGAAGGAATTGTTGCCAAAAGCTTTTCCTCTGGTTTCAAGGAGTCACCGGAGGTGGCGGAGATACAAGCGGAGTGCTTGCATCGAATGAGAAATGTGATCTGTCAATAAAATTGTAGGTAGTAGGGACACAAAATTTAAAAAAAGAAATTGCGCTATTGAACGTAACATGTACCTAAATTAGCGCAGTTAGACACACCATTTTTAGAGGAGGAGGAAGAACACTTTTAAAGACGATAGTCTTTCTTGGGCTACTTAAACGCAGAAATTTTGGGCTGTCTGTATGTCTGTTTATTTGTCTGTCTGTCTGTCTGTCTGCCTCTCGGTTTGTCTGTGGCTCGATTCAGCCACGCGGCCAAAGTGAAATAAAATCTGCGCGATAGTTTTATATACTCACAGCCAAATCTAAACGTGTAAGTCCGGTGTCAGTGTTCATACTTGTCAACATTGTTGAACAAGAACAAGGAATTACAAATATGTAAGACAGCAAATCAATACATGAGTGATATTTGTAGTGTTCCTTTATTAAAAAAATTATGAATGCTTGGTTTTTGCGATATCAAATGAAATACTACATCAACGGCAGAAAGCCGTCGCCTGCTGTTGCCAGCGCGCTACCTCCTGGCGGCATTTAAGATATCAAACGGCAATAGCAACGAAAGGTTCCACTAGATGGGATCCACGTTCCGCTTGGAACGCTCGTGCAGTAGAGCAACATGGTTCCATAAACGTTGAAGTAGGGTGCCTCAATTCACGCGCGTCTCCGCCATACGGCAGCGCTGGCATCGAGACACCCGACTTGGAGCAGTAGAACGCGGTAAATTAAAGTTGACTTGAGCAAACCCCTTGCGTGTCATCTTGGCAAATAGTTGTTATCGGCTCACTCTTCTGCAGTGGCATCTTAAGTGTCATGCGCGTAAAATTCTGTGCAGGTATGCGCATTTTCTGTGGTGTTTTCTTTTGTTTTCTTTTATTCTTTGACAAATGTTGTCAATGTACATGTCGTGTTATTTTTTTCTGTTGTATTAATATGTACCCAGTTAAATATTGCGTCCTTGTGAATGTAAACATGTAAACCCACCCTGCCCAAGGCCTGGCTCTCAGGCTGGCAGTATTCAATAAATAAATAAATAACTAAATAAACAAATAAATAAATAACAGCGAGAGAGGTGAGCGGGAAAGAGAAGGGGGGCCTTTACTGGGCAGGGGCGCCAGTCGACTATCGTCTTCCGGCGACACTTGCAACGAAAGGAGCAGATACGCGGCCATTTTTATGAAGAGAGAAGGCTTGAGGTCCGTTTGGAGAAGAGGCTGGATGGGGTGGAAGTGAGGTTCTGAAGACAAAATAGCTCTGTATGTGTCCCCGAGGAGGAGGTGGGCCGAATTAGTAGGTAGACTGGGTTGGCTTGCGCAACAGACTCACGGTTCTACACTGCTCGTGCAAGAACGCCTTTGATGGAGAATCGTGGGGTGAGGGTGAAGGTGACGGTGTGGACAGTTCGAGGGCTTATGGGGATTGCTGGGTCATTTGTAGGGAAAGTTAATCCGCGGAAAAGTGTGAATTTCGGGCGGAACTATCGGCGCTGGTGGCATTGAGGCAGTGAGGGCGCTTAGGTGTCGACAAAGTTTTCAGGGGCGTAGTTGGCGTTGGCGGCGTATTATTAACATTAGCACGATTTTACCATTGTCCGTAAAAATGGGTGTGACGACAAAGAAATTGTACGTATACTGCCGTCGCCAACTCGGATTGCTCAGCGGCAATATTCGGCAGCATTGCCCGCTATCTGAAGTTACGCTGTTATTGTCGTGGTAGTAGTAGTAGTAGTAGTAGCAGTAGTAGTAGTAGTAGTAGTAGTAGTAGTAGTAGTAGTAGTAGTAGTAGTAGTAGTAGTAGTAGTAAAAGTAGTAGTAGGTGGCAGTTTGTAAAGACCCTTCCGATTACTGTCTTCTCTATAGGCATCTCCCCACCCTATAGCTCTGGAAAGTGGTCGCCTTTCTGGCTCCCCTCTGCTCTCTTGGGGTGGGAATTCCGAGCAGTTTGTGGTTATTGTTGTCCAAACTTCAAACACCTCCCTTCGGGTCGCGCGTGGTTGAACCTCACTTTGTGCTAGCTTACGCACCGTTGCCTCAGCCGCGAATTTTCTGGGCCGTACGCGGGAGTCGCGTAATGACGCCAATTATCGACTCAACAAATCTTTCTTCCTGGCAGTCGAATACAAAGTTTCACCGGCGAACCGCAGCGTCGTTTCTCCTCTAAGCTGGCCGCGGTGCGTTTTTGTCGTCGGGTGACCCTTTCGGGTGGGATAAGCGGCCGTAATCGCGTCAGCACGCGCGTGTTGTGCCCGGGGCCGTGCCGGGTTGGCTCCTTCTTTCGGTGTCGTTTTCCCCGCGTCTCGTTTCTGCTCTTTTATTGCCATACGTCGATGGGAAAACGTGAGACGCCGCTGAAGAAACTGACGATAAGACCCGACCGGAGAAAAGCGCGTTCCGCTTGCGATGTCCCCAATGCCGTTCCGGAATCCCTCGGGCCCTTCTCCGGAGCCGTTCGCGGAAGGTCTCCGGCCCCCAGCCGCCCTGGCGGAATGCGAAACCGTTTTCTTGTGCGCTGCTTTATTTCGCCTCCCTGGTGTTTTTCCGTCTGATCGCTTTCCGCTTGTCGCTGCTCATGTACGGGCTGAAGCAGCGTGGTGCAGCGTGAGCGCGTAAGTGCTATTATGTTGCTCTGTACACGACAGCAGTTTTGGTTTAACGATTCCAGATACATGTCCGTGGCGCAGTTTGTGTAGAGCTGTGTCTGAAGATGCCTGCGACGAAGATGCCTGCGATGAAGAGAATGCCTTTCTTTTTGAGAACACTGGATGTCGTCTCACTCGCCCTTTTAACGTAGGGAAGGCAGGTGCGGATAGGTCGTCGGGTGGAGGGGTGAGTTGGGAGTTGGACGACATCCCGCGTTCTCAAAAACGTAGGCATTGCCATCGCCCACAAACCGGTGCCAACGCTTGAATGGCTGATGCCCGATGCCCCGTTGCCCTTGGATGGCTGATGCCCCGGGAAAAAAATAATAAAAGCGCAAGGGGTCGTTTAGAAAATTCCTTGTGCACAATGTCCCGCCAATTACATCGACAAAACCCGGAAGTTCCGAGAACGCCCCTGACAGCAGAAAAACGACGTCCGCAAGACTGACATATATAGCGCAGTGCATTCATTGGCCGAACACTCCGAAAAAGCTGACCACGGGATTGACTTCGACGGCGCGCAGATGACTGGCATGGAAACAAATTATTCACAAGGAATCCGCTTCGAGCGACTTTGTTCTACCACAGTCACCACAGAGGTGACTGTGGTCGAACACAGTCACCCCTGATGAAGGAGCCGAGCAGGCTCCGAAACATTGAGACAGCTTTAATTAAAGCCCTTGGTTGGTGTATCTACCTTTTCCTCAAGTTTCACCCAACCAAACAATGTTCTGTCGAAGATGTTCACGTTCAGTGTCAGCACATACACGTGTGTGTGTGTGTGTGTGTGTGTGTGTGTGTGCGTGCGTGTGTGTGTGTGTGTGCGTGCGTGTGCGTGTGTGTGTGTGTGCGTGCGTGCGTGCGTGCGAGCGTGCGTGCGTGCATGCGCGGGCGCGCGCGCGCGTGCGGCAGTCTGAAGACATCCGCGCTCACTACCTGACCCTGTCACCTGAAAATTCGGATCAGAATACATCCGCAGTGAAGCTGCGGATTTATTAAGCATGCGTGGGCGAAAACAGTAAAAGTGGTTACAGGCATCGTTACCAACGAAAACTTGAGCCGTACCCGTAGGGTACCGCAAACAGAAAACTTAACGGGTTGCCTTTAAAGGGTGCTTCACTGTAAATACAGCTGTGCTGCGGAGAAGTAGCAAAATGGAGCAAAAGGGTCCCGTAGCAGATTATTGAAAGCAAAATAGACAAAAAATCAGAGATATCGCGACTAAGTCAAATACCAATCAGATCTCACTGCGCGCGTATAAACGTGAGTCGCGCGGGCGAGGCCTCATAAGGCGCACGCTTAACGCAAGTTTTTGCGAAGGTTTTACTGATTTCGCAGTCACTTCTACGCGAACGGTATCGAGACAGATCAAATTGTTTTCTTTGTTTTTAGCCCCCATCAGAGACACTGCAGCGTGGCCGAGGACAAAAAATGCGACCTTGGGAGTATATCAGCTCACCGGAACGCCTAATATCAAAGTTCCTTGGTTAATTAACCGGCCAGCTGAGAGAAAACCTCACGGAAGGCTTGTTACATTCCAGTTCACTGTGTGCGCGCGTAAGCAGCGTTTTCGCTCGCGGTGGCGACACATCCGAGTGATAAAGGCAGTTGATTATTGCTCATTTAAATACTGTGCGCCTTATGCGTGCGCGAGTTTCACATACATACGATCGCGAGTAGGAGACTAGGAGTAGCATCCCACTGAAGCCCCGATAGTGAAGTGTTGCGTAAGTGTAGGGGCTCACACATGGTTTCGTTTCGCCTAGGCGATTCCTTCCTACTAACGACCTCGAATCACCCGCCGGGCCGCAATTTCCGTGACCCCCCACTGGGCGCGCGACCTGTCGCGGTGAATGCGCAGCCCCCGCTGTGCCCCCGGCATGGCGTCTTACTTACCGCGTGCGCTCGTGTAAGCTTCGCTTGCTCCTTTCTCGTGCTCTGCTGCGTCGGCTCGGTTGTCGTGGCCACCATGCGCAATGTAGCATCCTTTCCGAGTTCCAACACGTCTCACTAAATAAGAGAAAGGTCGGGCTCCTACGACAATGTAGACGAATAAGCAGCAGTTTTTAGGAGCGAGGCCCCTTACGGGCTGGGGCTGTTGGCGTCTCCTGTCGTCGTCGTCGTAATCGTCGTCTCATGTAGTCATGTAGTCACGGTACTAAAAAAACACCGGGACACTCGTTCACGCCTCGTGCTGAAACGCTTCGTGCTTCAAAGACACGAGAATTTTACAGCAAAGCTGTATACCTCCACCCCTCAACGGTTTCATCTCCGTTGGCAAAACCGCCAAAGCGCCAAGAATACACTTATACACTGCATGCTTCGCCCCTCCCCAGGCTTCACGTTAGCGGAGATGACCGGCGATTTTTTTTTTAAAGCGAAGCTTTAGCTTCCTTACTGCCGCCGTTGTACGCCGATACGCCCTGCAGGAAAGCCAGCTTTCTCTGACGATGATGATGAATGATCGTGGGTGAAGTGAAAGAAAAAGGCGCTTTCCGTGGCCGGATTCGAACCCGGTTCTCTCGCGTTATGAGGCCCGCGTCTGTCCGATTTCTCCATTTCGGCATGGTCGAAGGGAACGCCGAGCAGCAGGCACCGATTCGCGCCGTACACCCCAAACCAAAACGCTAGGCCTACGGAGTGCGCATCCGAGAGTCGCTGTGCGTATTCTAGAGAAGTAATGCTTACCGCCAGAGTAGCACGTACTCGCAGTGTGGGATTGGCCAACCAAGGAATCCATCACGAGAAAGCTTCGCGTTCAACCATCGTCGTGGTTAGACGGAGGGGTACATGATTTTTTTTTTCTACTTCTTGCGGCAACCAAAGACAGTTACCCTCCCTCTGTGTCGAAAAAGAAAGTGCACTTTAAAAAAAAATACTGCTTATTCGCGGACGTTACCTACATATATTAAGATCGCATTCCACATCACGTGGTGTGATTTTTTGGCTTCCGCATCTGTTCTCATCTGATGTTCCTTCCCCCTTGTTGCTATAGCGCTAATTGTCTTATCGGCCTCTTTCCTATAGACTCTTTCTGGCTCTCGTTCAAGACACATTCGCGCCTGTGGTGCGCTGTATGCCGTAATTGGCCTAACAAGCCAATAACAGCCTCACCCGTCTCAGCGGCGTCAGATGCGTTTTATCTTTGCTTTCTCGCTAAGTGGTCGAAGAATCCGACGGTTGCGTACAACCGCTACGATTCTTTCGCAACACCGGTTAAGTCAGAGCTACATAATTGGCTCGCCAAAGTTAGTGGTGGAAGACAGCGAGCCGTGCTGTTTGGGAGAGAAGGAAAGGGAACAAAAACAAAGAGAACGAACGACGCGGCTCTCGTCGTCTTCTCCGCCGTCGTATTTGTCGAAACCCGAGGTAGCGTGGTCTAAGTGGACGGAGTTAGTGTCGTGCCATAGCTGTTATCAAAACTATGTTGATCAAAGAAATACTTTATATGAGTGAACAGGTGCTCCTGCGTAAGCAAGAATGAATAGGAATGCTGTTCATCCCCCTTCTGTATACGCAGTAGTCAGGAACGCACCAATCAGGAAAATCCGGAGCATTGAAAATTGACCCGACCCGCCGCGGTGGCTCAGTGGCTAGGGCGTTGCGCTGTTGAGCACGAGGTGGCGGGTTCGATTCCCGGCCGCGGCGTCCGCTTTTCTGATGGAGGCGAAAAGCAAAAAAACGCCCGTGTGCATGAAATTTCGGCGCACGTTAAAGATCCCCAGGTGGTCAAAATTAATCCGGAGCCCTCCACTACGGCGCGCCTCATCGCCTGCGTTGCGTCGGCGCGTTAAACCCTATACAATCAATCAAATCAATCAAAACTGACGCGTACACACTCGCGCGGAGAGGACACGTCTCCCTCTCTCACAGGTGAAAGTCTGGTTAAACTCGGTGAGGCAATCTGCCTAGGGTTGAAAATCGTTATGACCACCAATGTTCAGGAAGACGCCTGGGATCCCCTCCTGTACTCCCACGTTCAGGCGACTCGTTGAGTCACACTGTCCGAAGCGCTGCCGGACACACCGGCAAAAGAGGAGGCGTCAAAATGCGGCATTCGGCCGCAAAGGGAACGCTGCGCGAGGCTTTTGTCACATCGCACCGCCGTTTCCGGTCGCTATAGCGGCATTCGGCTGGTGGAAGGTTTGGACGGCCGAAGTAGCGGTGAGCGGCGTATGTCCAGCAGCAGCACGGATCGTCTCCTGCGCCATTGTAAAGGTCGTCTCCCGACGATGAAGGGGCCACCCGACTGGCGACAGGTTTTGCTGGTCGCTCCTAAAGCGCAGCGAGGGCGGATGTCGCAACATCATGTAACCATCCTAAGCAGGCCATTCCTTGTTAGAGCCTAGTTTAGTAGTATTTCATACATTTTTAGATAATCTTAAAGTTAACTTAGTACGTAATTATCGTCATACGCACACAATTTTTAATTGTGTATATGATGGTGTGTGACGCGCAAGGTTTCCACTGCGCTTTTATTTTTTATTCGATACCGGGATCTCTCGCGCTGAACTTTAGGGGTGCGGGAAATTAATTGTTTCACCTTTTTTACACCAATTATTTTATAAATTTCTGGAAACCCACAAAGTTAACTACAATGTAACGTTAACATTTTTTTATTTTTAAGATGTTAATTTTACTGTTATACTTTCTTTGTTTTGCTTTATGATTGATCGCGTTGCGCTTTAATAGTGCAGGGGATTTATTGTTCTTTTTTTCACTTTGTTTATTTAAAGTCAACACAAAGATTCTATCACCATAACTACCCTAAGTTCATTAAATTCTACAAAACTCCGTAATAAGCCGTTAACAGTCAGAGTGATGGCCTGTACTGAAACGCCTGCATAATTTTTTGTAGGAAATGTTTATTGCGGGTCAGTGTCAACTACGTTTCCCAAAACTGCGCAGTCCACTGCTCTCGCAAGAGAAAGGAAAAGCGCCGTCACTGGGGAAACTGCCGAATATTATATTAAATTAATGACTCATGCAAGGACGCTCGGAAGCGTGAAGAGTCCCGCGCGCACAAAACACGAGAGTTTTAAAGAAGGCTTAGAAGAGGGCAGACACAGTTCCTCCTCCGAAAGAAATGCTTGTCGAACAGAATGCGACAAGTGATATGTTGGATTCATACTCACGCACACGCACCGTCTTCGTCCTGAATTTCTGAATATGATTCGGGTGAGGATGATGGCGATGGGTTTGCCATGACGTATGTATACGTCCAGGTACGCAGGCCGGCGTTATAACGCGTGCTAGCTTTAAGTGACTGAGTGGGAAGAGTTTTAAGTAAGAACTGAAAGCTACAGCAGTGCGTGAATACATTCATAAGGACAGGAACGATGTGCCCGGTAGGCAGAGAAAAATAAAATGCTAACCATAAAAGTGTTCGTTGAATCGCAGCCGCATTTCCCGTTAGCGCCACACATAAATATAAAATACCAACGCAGGCTGCGCGCTGACTTCACGGTCGGCTGCATCTCAGTACCGTGCGCGACTTCGTTGAACGGCGCCAATAAGTAAATGAGGTTGAGCTGCAGAAACTGAAGGCAGGGAGAAAAAAAAAAAAGAAGAAGCGCAGGAGCAGAGGAGACGGCGGAGGCGGCCAGATGGCGGCGTCGAACCAGGTTTCGGTGGCGGAGGAATCGGGGCCGCGCAGAACGGCGTCGTCAGTGCTTGTAAAGAGATCAATGACAGGCCTGGAGCAAGTGTCGCCTTGCTATCCGTCTTGCGTGTCCCTGTTAATGACGCATTTGCACAGCTCCGCTTCGATCGCTGCGGGCCCAGCGCGCGTCTGGGCCCGCTATAAAAGAGCGAACGACCGATGAGGGCTAAAGAGGAGCACCTGACAGGCGGGCAGGCATGCGGGCCTTCGTAACTAATGGCTGCCACGCTCGCCGCCCCTGGTGTCCTCTCTGTTTATCCTTCGGAGGAAGGGTCCGCGAAGAAGGCCTGAGCAAAGACGACCGTCCTCGGTGTCGTGGTGGCATTGACCTCGCGCCTAGGGGACCGTTGAGGAGGAGCGCGCTACTTGACTGACGTTCCTCGCTTTCCCATTCCGTGTGCGTTACCTGCAGTAATAATCTTCAATTCGTAGTTTGGTGGGCGCGGCCTGCAGAAATTGGATGTCCACCCGCTGCCCATTCGTCTCTCTCTCATAGTATGGCGTATGCCTTTCGGACGTAGTTTTAACTCACTACAAACGGCGGCATTTCAAGGGTGTCAAAAGTCGTGGCGTTCCGCCGCAATGCAGGAAGCTCAATATTCGCTCACCAGTATTGATCGCTTTCCTTTCTTTCCGACTGGGAAGTGCAGATTGGACTGAACGACGAGATGCATTTGCTTTCGGCGCATTTTACGTCTCTCGGAGGACGTTTCTCGTCTTTTAATCCAATCTGAACTTCACAGGCAGCGCTAAGGAAAAGGAAGGAGATGAATCAATAGTTGGTTCGCGAATATTGAGTTTCATGTACTGCGGCGAAGCGCCACGACTTTATCATCCTTGAAGGCCCCACGTATTTCATGCGACAAGCTGCACCTCCGCAGGCATGGACGAACTGCGGGGAAGCATCAATAGAAAATGCAGGAATTCTTACGGCGGGAAAACGTTATGAGAATTTTCAAGGGCCAGCAGTCGCCGTGGGGATGGTGACGACGGATACACGCTCGCGGCGCCGCGACTAAAGCCCCGCTGGAGGGGCTTTAGTTTCGGGTTTTAGCCGCTTCTAAGAGGGGCTTCAGCTGCAACTCTAGAAAAGTGCCCCCTATAGACTGTTGACATTTGTCGCTGCGAAATTGGAAACGTGTGTTGTCGCAGTGATAGTGTCTAGCACCTGGCATGGCCTTACACTGCATCTATCATCGCAACGCACAAAAGTGCGTCAGTGGGGGAAGGCAAACAATGAAGATGAAGGCACGCGTACGAGCGAAAATCAGCGAATGAAGAAGTCATAAACGCTCTTCCGAATCGCTCGTCTCGCGACAACAGACCTTCGCCCCCTTCCGCTCCCTCCTCACGCTGGCAAAACCTTGCAGATAAATGGACATCGTCGCTTTCCTCTTTCCTTGTCACTTCTGTTTTTCTTTTGGGGGACTTTGCCGGGCCGATGTGTCACGCAGATGTATAGAGAGCTCGCTATACAAGCTTGATTACAATATCTGTCAATTTGTTTTCTTCTGTATTGTTTTTTTAACACGAAAGTGTCCCGGATACACAAAGATTTCACTGACGTTATATGCGTCACGGAAGTGATGCCAGTATAACGAAGCAAGCGGCCTGTAAAGGGTGCACCCCTGCACATAGGGTTTTCTTGCGGGGAAGCAACCTTTAGTTCTAAAAAGTAAGGTATACTTAGGGT
This sequence comes from Haemaphysalis longicornis, assembly GCF_048455015.1. Classification (NCBI taxonomy): domain Eukaryota; kingdom Metazoa; phylum Arthropoda; class Arachnida; order Ixodida; family Ixodidae; genus Haemaphysalis; species Haemaphysalis longicornis. Next base: position 44,171,239 of record NW_027526361.1, on the reverse strand, counting down.
TGTTGGTTTTCGGGTTTTATATTTTAACATGAAAGTGTTTTATGCCGGGATACACCAAGATTTCACTGACGTCATATCCGTCACAAAAATGACGCCAGTACACCTTTGCCGAAGTGACCCGCCAGCAGGATGTCGCTCGCCAAGCAGACCCACGAGACAGCGGCTGACCCGCAAATCATGCTGAGCTGCAGATTTCGCTGCACATTTCACTTTCGTGTTTTACCTATTCCTATGACAGAGGAATCAACCACAGTTTTTTTTTTGCTTCCCTGCTCCTCTGTGCATGTGGTTGGTACGATTTTCTGCCCTTGCATTTCTTCATACTAACATACTAGTCAAGTACAGCTTAACGTCGGCAATGTCGGTATGACGAGCCGTAAACTTTTTCGAAGGCTGTCCTCGGGCACTCAAATCAGTCAGTCCGGGCGATTGATCCCACTTTCGACGCTAACAATAACAATAACAAAAAAAAAAAAAAAAACGTGCTGTCCTTATAGAGTCGAAGCCGCTATGCCGTAGAAGCTGAGTCGCACCCTCCCGTACACTAATGGCGCCATGGTTGTCACGTTTTCTGGTCACTAGGGAGAAAGCCGCAACCTCGCGCGCGCCCCGGTCGTGTGTGTCGTCGAGCGTTTTTACGCCGCCCTCGTGCGTTGGCGTTTACGTCGTCCTTTCGCTGCCACACTGCTTGCTGCTCTGCTCGGTCGTGGTTGCCGCCGCGGCCGGGCGTCATTAACCCGCACGTGACACTGGCAGTGACGGGCCGCCGTGCGACGTCGCAAGCCAGTGGACGTCGTGGTAGAAATTCGACCGTAAACTGGGGAAAGTGTTTTCTCCTCCTACATCTCTCCCTGCCTCTTTCTCGCAGTGCGTTCTTTGTGTTTGCTTGTTTCGTGCGTCGTATTAAGTGCGGGAGAAGCCTTTCAAACAAATTGGCTTCGCGCGAAAGTAGGGGGTTTTATTGCTTGCCTAATGTATCCTTTTTTCTTCTCTCTCTTTCTCGTTCTTCTGCAGGTAAGACTCCAGGCTGACGCATTGGATTATCCTGACGTGCGCTATAAGTGGAGGGGACGTGCGCCACCCGTCCGAAGCAACGGGGACGGCGGGACGTGTTTCTCCCGGGTAAACAGCGGCCGGCTGCGGGAACGCCCGTGGAACTGGTATTTTCGTAGACTGCTCTGTGCTTTGTGCTTACATTATGTGGCGTTACATAAACGTATACGCGGTTTGGGTCTGACACACGGAGTTTTGTACCTCTCTTTCTGTGAACACACTTGTAAGAACACTGAAGAAGTTCTCGTAGAACGCTGCTGATGTGTGCTGTTGCGTAACATTCCGTGCACAGATAGGGGGTGTTCTGTGGCCTTTAACCGTGCACGATGGCAACCAATCTTAAATGTCATGGTCACCTGTGAAAAATGCCGAGTCGAGTTGCCGGGTCGTGCCGGCACAATGAGCGATGACATCGGTGACAGCGGTTGATGGCCGGCATTGAAGAAGGTTGCGGCCCGGGCGTTGGTACCTTGCGGCTGCGAAGTTCCAGAATTTGGGATGGTCCACCTCGTATCCCGGTTTCTCCTCCACTTGCAATTGTATTTAGTCTCAACCGAGTTGCAGAAGCGAGACAGGATTGCGGCACGGTCTGTCCAAGGTAAATAGTCTGGATGTCTCCTGTGGTGTGTGATAGAGAGCCCTTCAGGGACAGTGGGGAAGGGGGTATATAGCACGGCAGTTCTGTCGCATCAGCAACTGATATGATTCTAGGAAATGGATGTATAAAAAACGGACACCGTGCTTACCAGCATTCGTGTCTCGGCCCGATCGAGGGTGGCCGCACCTGCGAGCAACAGCGTGACGGGATGTGTGCGCACACGGCGGCGAGACGACAGCCGCTCGCGTACAACGAGCCAAGCGTGTCGTTCGACGCATGCATGCAGCGCGGCGCCATGCCAGCAGCACGAAATTATAACCTTGCAAAGCCGACGGCCCGGTTGGGCGGACCGTTCCGCCGAATACACCCCGCCGCGGAAGAATCTCTCAGCCGATCGTTTTGCTGCGGGTGCCTGATGCGCTTCCTCGGGAACACGCCCGCCCCACTCTCAGGGGGCAAGCTTGGCAGATGCGTGTATAGTATTTGTGTGCGTGCTGGCGGCGGGTGTCTGCAGTCTTCCGTGCCATCTGGCCCAAAGGTCCGTTCGCCTTCGCTGGCGCCCACCAAGAATGCACGGCCGTCCGTGGGATTTTCACCTGTATCGACTATGACCGATATCTTTGTCCCAGCAAGCCGTTCGTATGTACATGCCTCGCAGCATGCCATCGTGGTCGTGGTAATCTGGTGACTGGGGGACGACCCTAATGCGGGAAACGGAACGGATCATAATCCGGCGTCTCGAAAGAGGCACCGCTGGGAAGAGATGCGGAACGTTCCTCGTGAGAAGCGGATAGAATATACTGGGAATTGAGCGGGACCGACACGCCATTGGGCCTCTTGAATAGCTGGATGACACATCACTTAAGAGGAATCAGGCTCTTAAACAGTCTTTCATCCGACCGTCACTAATCTGAGGAGCGGATTGAAAACAGACAAGGGTCGACTGTTGCGGTGCGCGAATAAACCTGTCGCCCTTTTTCATTACGCTGATGTTCTTACCTGTGTGTCCGGACATGGTATTAACCATAACTTTTCTAGCAGGCTTATGCGAATGTGCGCTTATAGCAAAACGGGAACTGCAGGTCTTTTGTCAATCAAACGGGTAAATTGGGAGGAGGAGCAAGCTTTTAGTCTGGGAGGCGGCTGCGTGGTCCCTTTGAGGGCGATTGCTGGAAACACTGGTGGAAGCAGGAAGTTTGCTCCCGGGTTTTTTTTTTTTTTTTTTTACAACATTATAGGCGAGCGCGGGAAGGAGTTCCACGTCGCCAACCACTACCGCCTGCATCCGCGCGGAATTGGGGAAGTAATCAAACTTCGGGGAGGGTTTTACACCCGAACACCGATCCCCCTCGCGACCGACCTTTCTAACTACGTGCGCGTGCGGGAGCAGCCATTTGTTTTACGTCCGGCGGCCTGGTGGTATTAACAGACCCATAACGGATACCATAAAGTACCGCCGAACGGTGGTGGTGATTCATTAAGAAAGCAGGGAAGAGAAAAGAACTGGGGATATTGTTGAACTCAACAGGGAGTTCACCCTCATACAACCCAGTCCAGGGAAGGGAAGGGGGTGTTTCAAAGAATAGGAAGAGAGAAAGAGAGGGAAGAAGGAGGTAAGTGGGGGACAGCCTATGTATTCTAGTAACGTTGGCCTATGTCACGTTCGTCTCCTCCGTGACTTGACGGCTACAAACGAAGCACTAGTCTTGTCACAACCAGGAAGTTGATGAGCTGCTGGAAGACCTCCCGTCGGATGGCGTCCGGACCCGTTGGGAACAGAAAATCTTTCAGCTTCTGACTTGGTGCACCGAGTCGCTGGAGGGCGGACGTGAAACCTGCGGAGGGGTGAAGCATGCAGCGTATAAATGCATTCTTGGCGCCTTGGCGTTTTACCAATAGAGATGACACCGTTGGTGGGGGGAGGGAGGAGAGATACAGCCTTGCTGTAAAAACCTCTTGTCTTTGAAGCTCGAGGCTCTCTAGCGCGAGCTGTAAACGAGTGTCCCGATGTTTTCTTTAGTACAGTTACGTTCTAGCGCTAGGCGTAAACGAGTTTCTCGGTGCTTTAGTACCGTGACTACATGAGATGACGATTACGACAGGAGAGGCCAACAGCCCCAGCCCCCAAGGGGCTTCGCCCCTAAAAGTGGTGAGCGCTTGCCTTCTTCCTTCGAACTGAACTCCACAATCAACTCGTCCAGCTTTCCGTCCTGCTTGTATAGACGTGACTTGCCTTTCATGCTGTCGTGTTTCGGGCACTTCCGGAACAGGCAGTCTCTGACCACGTGTATCTCTGTTCGCACGGTCGTTACGAGTGGCGGGCCTGGCACCGTCTTCATTCGCTTCCTTCTTCTGAGCTGATGTCTCGGACCATTCTGTAGCGTGTGTGGGCTAGAACTCTCACGCCCTATCTTCTCGCTTGTCTTTTCGCGCCGCCTAATAGAGGCCAGGTTTGGGAATAAAGTTGCTCCTCCACATTGGTACGATTTTCCAGTGGTTTGCAGTTTATTCTAAATAATTTGGCTTTGCTTTTTCCACTTTTTGCTTCCCAATGTGCTCTGCATGTTGATTTGATGTTACACAGAGTAAACAAGTGGTGTTTACTCTGAACCTTCGAGGTTAACCATTCCTGCATTCTTTATTTGCTGTATTACTTTGCCGTGCGAACAAAATTTGTTCGTTTATTTGCTATATGCGCGTTATCTTGCATAGTTGTCCAGAACTACCCCTGTTCCCCTTTTTTGTATAGAGTGTGCTTGTATTCTCCTGTCTAGGGCTTCTTAAGTGAAGCTGGCAGTATCTTGTGAGTGAATAAATAAATAAATAAATAAATAAATAAATAAATAAATAAATAAATAAATAAATAAATAAATAAATAAATAAATAAATAAATAAATAAATAAATAAATAAATAAATAAATAAATAAATAAATAAATAAATAAATAAAATTAAATAAGTGATAACGTCCGGTGACAGGCGTAACGGCTGTGTGAAAGGTCAACCCGCTTGCTCGAATCCGCTTAAGCTATCTTATATACACACCTACGTAGTCACGTCCACCTATCAGAAGTGAAAGGAAGGATTTTTATCGCTCTGCATGAACGCCAGAAGGATTGGATCCTCCTCCGCACACATACCCGCCGCGGTGGCTCAGTGGCTAAGGCGTTGCGCTGCTGAGCACGAGGTCGCGGGTTCGATTCCCGGCCGCGGCGGCCGCTTTTCTGATGGAGGCGAAAAGCAAAAACGCCCGTGTGTACGAGATTTCGGCGCACGATAAAGATCCCCAGGTGGTCAAAATTAATCCGGAGCCCTCCACTACGGCGCGCCTCATCGCCTGCGTTGCGTCGGCGCGTTAAACTCCGCAATCAATCAATCAAACCTCCGCACACCCGGCCCTTTTCCCTTGGCGCCTTCGATATATGCCATACGCGATGAGTGATTTTTTTAAATGATTCTGCGTTTTCTGTACGTCACGGCGGGAAACATCCTGGTCTGTGTGGCACAGGCCCCCTTTCCCGCACCGTATGTGTTTGAACGTCGCCTATACACGCGATACTACTTAGACAAAATGAACCAGTCCACCTGGTCACTGTGCCCACAGTGTGATGTGCGTGAAGATCTGCAGCACCTCATCTGTGACTGTGCGCGATTTAGTACGCAAAGAGTATGTCTCGCAGCCTGTCTCTGGGCCGGCCGCTCTCCGCAGGACTAGAACTGAGGGACGTATTAGGTCCCTGGGATTCTTCCAAACGTGCCTGTCGTTCTATTAAAGCTTTATTGGCCTATCTAAAAGCCACAAGCCTTTCTGTGTGTTCCTCTTCATCATTATAATCATCATTGCCGCATTCATCTGGCATTCATCTGGCATTCAGCACCGCATTCATCTGGCATAGCAAGCCAGGCGGTTTAGCCCGGCTGACATCGCCAGAATCATTAAAGATTGCTCTCTCTCTCTCTCTCTCTCTCTCTCTCTCTCTCTCTCTCTCTCTCTCTCTCTCTCTCTCTCTCTCTCTCTCTCCTCTCTCTCTCTCTCTCTCTCTCTCTCTTTACATCAGAAAGTTAATTGATGCGCCGGTCTCAATTGGTATGCTGGCTGCAGTGTATTCTGGGAAGGAAAGGAAGGTTTTTAAAAGCACTAAATAGGGCTAGGTCGCGCTTCCACTGGTTGATTGGTAAAAAAAAGTGTTACTGCTCCCCGGCTTACATGCGCGCGATCTTCGCGCTGGGCGAGTGTTAAACTGCAGTCGCACCTTTCATTATGCCGAAAAGGTCACTCACATGCCCGAAGCGATTTAAGCGCCCTCAATTTTATTAATTACCCTCTGTTTGGGGCGGAGCCGGCCCCGAGAGAAGAGTGATGTTTGCATAAATTTAATCTTAACAGCGTGCGTATCGCGTGCTTTACTTTGTTTCTTTTTTTTTTTTTTTGCTCCAACTAAGTGGATCGGGCTTATATATAGTTTCGCAGATATTTCATGTCAAACGAATCATAGCGGATACATTCACTGGATGTCAAATGGTGCCTGCTAATGAAAAAAAAAAGTATTCAACACAATACCCGGCGAAACAGCCCGCTCATCCACTGAATATCGTGATATGTATGACGGCGTTAGGTCATGCAGCTTTACCGCGCGGAGTCCATTGACATTGCGCGCTTTCGTTTGTGGCGCTGTGTTTTCCCCTTGCAAACCTCGCCAGCTGCAAGCAAAACTCGCCTCATGAATTTCCGTGGCAGAAGAGTTGAAGCATTTACTCGTTTAAGTATACCGTGCCTCACGCCCGAAAATTCGTCGTAACAGCCCTGTGCAGTTTGCTGCACCACAACAAAACCTGGTGTTGCCTACATGTGGAAAGGAGCGAACAAATAGCTTTTGAACGCTGCGAGCACCAATTAGGGGATTTTCTTACAGTTATACCAACAAGGAGCATTGAGACACCGAACATCTCCACTCCAATCCAAGACACCCCCTTGTGCTCAGTAGAGCCACGTCTTAGCCACAGCGACCAGTGAAATGAAAGAAACCAACTGAACAGAAATATTCATGGTCAGCGAGGCAGACTTGGGTGACTCTCAAAGGCTTTTATGAACGGTTTACAAACCTGGCAACGGCGAAACAAAATAACGAGGCCTTGGTCTATTAAGCGCCCCATTTCAGCCAACGTCTGCGGCGCCGTGACACGCGAACTTTCAGGATGGCAGCGACGGCGGTGGTGGTGGTCCGTAATAATGAGGCGCCACTGAACCTTGGCCTCCCGGAACGGCTCTATTTGTGCGGGCCATTGGACTCCAAGGGTTGCCCGCCGTCGAAGCAGCTGGAGCGGAGGCGCCCGTGACGTCACCAGTCGCACGTCTCGCCTCAAGCCAACACTGCCCCGCGGTTGTGGGTTAACTCGCGAGAGACGCGAGCCGGGCAGATGAGCTTTTAATGGCCGGGTTCCGCGCGACTTTTACCCGTCTGGGTGCCCCCTCGTGCACACCCAGAGTCCCTCGCGCGCTCACCCTTATTAGGACCCTCCGCGCTTCCCCCTTGCCTCCCCAGTCATTTGTGATGGTGCTTGAACTCTTCTGGGAGTGGGAGCTTCGGACTTGTAGTACTTACCACAATTGGCGGCTGCTGCTGGCGGCTGTCACGATGACGCCGGCGCCACGATTCGTTCGTTTCCTCGCCGACATGGCGTGGGAAAACGCACGGACAGAACAAAAAGAAACAAAAAGAAAGGGCAAAAAGACACATGAAATGAACAAAAGCAAGAACGCGCATCTTCTTGTTCTTAGTTAGTGAAGGAGTCATCTGCATGGTGACTTGGCGGCAGGCACGATGCGCGGCCGTTCACAGCTGTGGGGGACGCATTAACAGTGGTAGATTTATTGAAATGTTTGAGATGGAGAAAATGGAGAAAAACTTGCTCCCTGGGGGGAGCCGAACCCGCGGCTTTGGGAATACCGGTCCGATGCCATACGAACTATAGGCTACCGGGGAGGCGGCGCTGGGGTAGCCCCCCAAGCGTAAGAAACGATTACATTCACTTATAAACACCCAAGAAAGTGGAAGGGAGCGCAGCCCCTCCGGTATATGTATCCGTGCACTAGGACACCAGCGCGGACGGTGTTATCGTGCTCAAAGCTAGCTAACACTCACCGGGTGGAAAGGCGGATAAGATAAAGATAAGACAAAAGTTTATTTCCGACAAGCGGGGGGCTCGGAAAAAAAAGTGAAATTAATTCAATTGACAAATTCACTTAATTAACTTCACATGACCTTACTGTCTTGTACCCATCAAGAGCCTCGCATTTTTTTTTGTACTTCCCTCTTAGTTGGAGTCGCTTCCAGTACACTGTAACAAGGGTGTAAATCACTGTCAATAAATTACGCGCTTACACCCGAGTAAAAAAAATACAAGAAAAGAAAACACCCCTTGGGGTATTTCGTCGTTTAGAACACCCTTATACTCCAGCAGAAACACAGTAGACCATTTAAAGGGTGTTTTATTGTTAATTACACCCTTCCAAAGGGTTTCTTTTTATTTTTTAAAAGGTTGTAAAGGTGTTGTCGAGATCTAAAGACCTTCTTCCCTTCTTTGGGTGCTATTTGTAGTCATGTAATATTGCCAAATATTAATTAATCCACCAAATTCGGTCAAAGGTAGTCTCCAATTAATTTGTGATGTGTGCGGGCCAACCAGAGAGGGTTGTAAATGGATAAGATGCCTGGTTCTTATATCGATTCTGCTGCCGAGAACAACACCGCCTGTCGCAATATTATGTAACAACAAGGTGAGGGCGACACAAGATAACAAAGTCTAGCCGTTCTCATTTATCTTCGGTATACCAGCGCCGATGAGCATCACGCACACTCGCGTTCGGCGTATCATTAGTGCCGGGAACAGCACATCGTCCGTAAAGCGGCTGAGTAGCGTTTCGCGGAGACCACGCACACGTCAAACAACTCAAAACGGATCGCGCAATTAGTTACCACCGTGGCCGAGCGTTTATAACGATTACTGTTTGTGTGTCACCTATATCCAGATTTAGGTCAGCGACATGTTGTTCGCTTGTTGCTACAATACTTCTTCGCATTGTGAAACAGCTCAGAAAAGCATCGTGCGTGTTCGCAAGCTCTCTCCCCCCCCCCATTTCTTTCTTTCTGTTTCCTGTTATTTTCAATGCCAACTGGATAAACGAGGGGCAGTAAGCGTGTTCCAAATTGCGGCAAGACAGCTGCTGGTGGCGAACAAATCAACTTCTCCGACTTCAAGGGCATAACGCTTTCGTTTAAATGGCGTGTTCTTGGTACGTGTTGAGCATGGCATTGATAACCGTTGGCGAGGTTGCACGTATACTGAACGCGGTGCGCCAACAAAGCGAGCAGACTGCATCGATGGACGTGATCGGGGCATGGCAACGGCCTGCACCACAGCGACCTTCGTTCTCCTATATGTATACAATTGTGAGAACAGAATCGCCAGTGCGCACCAAACTTCAAGCGACGACGCAGACTGAATCCAAGACACGGCGCCAGCTTTGCGTAATTCTCCTCGATTTTCCGCGCCGCCAGCTCGCGTAGTTTCTTTTCTTCTTTTTTTCTTCTCTTTCTTTCTTGGTATACCCGCGTCTGCGTCAGACACTAAATTTAACGTTCACCACACGTTTGCCTCCGGTGTATAGCTGCTTCTTTTTCTTTTTCTTTGTTTCACGTTTGGGAGAAACGCAAACGGGCAATGAACGAGACGAAATGACGCAATTCGATACGGTAATCTACGTCTGCTATAGGCCGGCGGTATGCCCAAATGCACACATCTAGCTCCCGATAGTGTGAGAATCCCCAGTGGATTTTTTTTTCTGGATTGATTTTGATTGATGGTAGGGTTTAATGCGCCGACGCAACTCAGGCGATGAGGTGCGCCATAGTTAGGGGCTCCGGATTAATTTTGACCACCTGATGATCTTTAACGTGCGCCGAAATCTCGTACACACGGGCGCTTTTGCTTTTCGTCTTCATCAGAAAAGCGCGGCCACCGCGGCCGGGAAACGAAGTGTTATTCGGAGGTTCAGATTCACGGTGAGACATCGGCCTATATGGAGTAAAAATGAGGGATGTACGTGCCGTTATCTAGAACCCCAAACAAGAGAGGAAAACAGAAGGCCTATAGGAGGCAGCCCGGAAACAATGCTACGGAAGAAATCTCCAAAGTGCGTGGAATATATCAGGGGGACCAAGCAGAAGAGAACGATTGTCGAGGCCTTTGAACTTGCCATGTATGATTACATGCTGCGCAGAATAGCTACGATGATCGTAAAGTTAATTTCTTATCAATAAGTAAACGCTTTTTACCCAGGCCGTACGGAGTCTCCCGCCCCGCCAATGGGCACACCAGGTTCTCCTCTAAGTTTCCAGCAAACTTTTATTACGAAGTGGCTTTGCCGTCACGGAGGACGTGGTGGCAAGGTGGAACCACGCACAGACGTACTCCAAGAAGCCGAACCCGCCACCTTTCTCGCCGCCCCAGTGTAGTGTGTGCTTGGCCGCCCAGACGGCTAACATGCGTCACCTGGTGTGGGACTGTGAAGGACTGAAGGACGCACGTCACAAACATCGCCCGTCATCCGTATCTACATACAAGGACTGGATCCGGCCAACGCACGACCACAAGAGAATTCTACTCTCACTGTGGACATTTGCGTGTGAAGCCTCCATAGTGCGACGCACGTAACCCCCTTCCCTTTTCCCCCTCCCACCGCAACAGGCCTAGTGCCGTCCTATTCATAATAAATTTTACAAAAACAATTACGACTCTATGCAATCTCTTTCCACATCCTACACTCATTTCTCCAGCTGGACCTGGAGTTATCGTGATGAAATAATAAAGTAACGCTTGAAAATTTAACTCTTCCTAAGACGTATATCCAATTACCGTTCGTTCTTGCTACAAAGAATTTATATCTCGATATCATAAGTTTTTTTTGTCCACCCGTTCGTGAAACTACCGCGATAGCTGTAACGTAAGACAAGCTACACCCGCTGCAGAGGAAACAAAACGACAATTGTTCTTTTTGAGAGCAACAATTTGTGTACACATGGAACGGCAACGAAGTCGGCTAATGCTGACCGTACGGCTACGTGGCGTGTGTTACAGCAACTACGCTTGCAAGCACCAACAGGGGCATCCTTGAAATGCGAGTGCATCGTCGCGAGGTGCGTTTATCTGGGACGACGGCCGATTTCTGATTTTACGAGGGCAAAAGCTTGGGCCGTTTGCGATCGCGAGTGGCCTCGCGATGGCCTCTAACGTGCCAAATCCCTAATTGTGCAAGCGTTAATCGCGCACCACCCGCGGGCTGCGCCTGGAAGTAGGGCTCCGGTGGTGTCCGCGGTAGGTCCGGCAGCTCCGTGAGCGCGACCTCCGCGCGGATGTAGTAACACATGCCGTCCGCGCAATGACACACATATGGTCTGGCGACGGTCGCGCGCGCCGTCTAGACGGCGGTCATCGATCGCCACACGCTTTCGCAACGCCGTATACCGACGGCAAGGCCGCCTGCGCTGCTACAGGACAAGACGAGACAGCTCCCCAAGGCACGTCCTTCTGAGCGGAGCTCTGATGACGCCCCCTACGGAAACACGAGGCGCGGGGGGATGTTGGATTCGACAACCAGAAACACGTGGGGGGGGGGGGGGGGTAACTGAGAAACCTTGTTGTCCTCAAGGTAGTGTTTTCTTGAGTCGCGTGCGCTGCATGCATTGCCGCAACGCCCGCCGGAAACGGGACGTGCATGCGTGAGCTCTACGCGAGTCTAGAGGTCTTGAAGTGGCTCTCTGCGGGGGGGATGTCGCCCTCATCGTCCCCCTCCCGAGGACCACCTCACCGTGCGCTCAAGCGTGTCAGTGCAGCTCCCCTACCTCTCTCTCCTCCCTCCCTCTCTCTCCTCCTCTTCTCCACCTCATCCTTCTGGTTTTGATACGCGTGGTTTCTTTTCCGTTCGATGGTGGTGTAGCCTTGGCTTTGTTTCCTTAAGCGGGGCCGCGCGAGACTTTCTCGGAGATATGGCGAGTTGAGGCACGAAGTTCGCACTCATTACCTTGATAAGATCCGAGCAGCCGAAGCTGGGACTGGTTTTACTGCAGAACCTCCTGCACGTGCATCGCAGTGCAGGAAAAAAAAAAGAGACAACTGAATCATTTAACGGCTCCTCTTATAGCGAATAAAGGCAGCGCAGTGAAGGTAAGGACATTGAAAATCCACTTAAATTCTGACTATAGATGAGCGCGCGCGCACATGCAAGTACAGACACACACGCATACGCGCACACACGCTACTCTGCAGTGTCGAGTAGGAGAGAAATAAATGCTCGCATCTACATCCGAGTTAGTCTATATACGGCTCTATACACATGTAAGCCTATGTTCAGACTACCGACGCAAAATACATATCGTGATTTTTGGACGTAAAAAACGGCATGCCACACAGTTCGGTTGGCTGAGACGTGAAATAACGTCATTATTTAAAGTTATTAGGACAGTTGCGGCAAGTCTGAACCCACCCGTCGCGGTGGCTCAGTGGCTAAGGCGTTGCGCTGCTGAGCACGAGGCCGCGTGTTCGATTCCCGGCCGCGGCGGCCGCTTTTCCGATGGAGGTGAAAAGCAAAAGCGCCCGTGTGTACGAGATTTCGGCCCACGTTAAAGATCCCCAGGTGGTTAAAATTAATCCGTAGCCCTCCACTACGGCGCGCCTCATCGTCTGCATTGCGTCGGTGCGTTAAACCCTACAATCAATCAATCAACCAATCAATCAACAGTCTGAACCCGGCCTAAACCTGTTCCTGTTGGAAATAATAACCGCGTGGTGTTCCGCGAAAGCCGATTGCCTGCCGCATTATTAGCCAGTTATTAACATTCCCATGGTGACACAAACTTTTGGTTTAGTGTGCCAATTTGTGCGTCTAAATTTGTGTGCCCCGCATATAGAACCCGGGATTCGCCATTTTGATCTCTTCAGATCGCATCGTGCAACGCAGTCATTCCGAGAGCCTCTTGTTCGCGGCATAATTTCACGCCCTCCGCGGCTGGTAATGGAGCCCGCACCTTTGGCTCGCTCAGCAGCACCAGGACAGCGTGCACACAGCGGCAGCCACGTGTCAAACCGGTGGCCACTCAAGGCCGGCGCGAAGGATGGACAACAATCGGCTCTCACCGGACGTGCCGAGGACACTCCCGCGTCCAGCAACGGCACGATTGATCGCATCCATCGATGTAGCGGCCTGTCTGAGCGGGGTTACCACAGCGACGATTCGCGGTCAGCGCTCTGCTGGCCCGCCTCTGTAAAAGCAGTGCACGCCTGGCACGCACGGCTGTCCTGCAGCGGCCCTGGGAAGGTGTGGCGCTCCACTGGCCACATGGGCTCTTTAGACGAAGACCGCCCTGGCGCCGCCTTCGCTGTGGTACGCGCTTACGGCAAGGTATGGCACTGGTAGTGGTTTAGATGCGATGGCATTTCTTGGGAGAAGGAGGAGTAGGTGGCAAACGGACGGAAAGGAGGCCGGGAGGTTAACTATTGAATAGCCCGCTTTGCTTGCGCTGGGACAGAAGGGGCAGGTGAAAAAGAGAAGAGGAGAGTCGAAACGCGCGTACTCAGCGCACTAAAATCACGGGTGCTAGGGACTGCGGAAGTGTTCTCGTCTGTTCGCTTGTCACTCGAATCGTCCAAGACACAGGAAGAAACACGGCAAACGAGAGTGGGAGTCAGACCCCCGGTATCGTGAGGACAGGCGGAAATCGACTCGGCCACGCCTATACGTAGCGCGTGCGTCTTAACAGGACCGCTGGATGAAGACAGCCTCCTGCTGTGCGTCCCTTTCGCGTGTCCCCGTTTTTCGCCCTGTCTTTCTTTTTTTTTTTCGACAACTCGTAAGCCAACTGGCCCAAGCTCGTACTCTGCTGCAGCCTGTCGCAGTAGGCGGCCGAGCGTTCACCTTTCCATAGGCAGCACGCCAACATTGCACAAATATTGGTCCAGTGTTGGACCAGTATTTGTCGTCGAGGCTCGGTCCTTCCGTCTATTGCACCGACTGTCACCCAACAACGGATCGACGTTAGGCCAATTATAAGCCCAGCATGTCAAAGATCAGCTTTCGCAGTCTTCGTCGATGTTGCGTATTTCCCGCCAGCCTTCAGCCACCATGCAACAGGATTTCGCAGTTATCGACTCTGTGCTATGCAAACTGATGGCCTGAATTCCTGCAGCATAATCACCCCCGTACACTTGGGCCTCTCCTGGACGTGAAGAACGTGGCGGTGCATGGTGGCATACTCGAGGCACCGAACTGTTGACGTTTATTCCCTGCAATAGACACGCTTATTGTCTCTCCCGAAAGAAACCCCCGACTAATTTCAGACGCAATTATCCTTAGCGAAATCACTCGTTTGCTCCAACTGCCGTCTTATCGCTTATCTAACACGCCTTTCCCTTGAGCCAGTTGCGCCGCACGGGCGGTTCGCTTTCTTCCACTTTCGCTTAGCGAAGCGGCGAAACAAGCGATCGTTGCAAAGACAACGATTCGCCAGGCGTCGTCGGGAGTGTCATAGTCGCCAAGTCGGGGGGCTTTTCGAGCCAGCGGCTGCTGGCAGCGAGACAATGGTGGCTGTATTGGCGTTGACTGGCGTTCGCGGCGGTCTTTTATTCCGCGGACACGCCCACGAAGGCTGTCCTGGCGCGCGGTTCGCGACTCAATCAGGGGGCAACGGACGCCTGGTTCACTTCTTCGATCGCGCTGCAAGTCGGCTAATTGGGCGCACATGCAAATGCCCGCACAGCTTAAGAGCGGGCAGCTGCTTAACGGGCGGTCCGCTAATGAGCTCGTCCGCCCTTGCACTCTCGCTACTCGGTCGACGGTGAACGGTGGGAGTGTTGCGCGAGAGAAGAATGAGCCGTCGACGCGCATGCGTTCCGTCATGACACGTTGATGGGAGTGCCTGCGAGATTGTGTTAGGCGACGAGGAAGCGGAAGCCCCTAATCGAAGGCGGCGTGTACTATATGGTGCCATGCGGGTACCGCGTTTACCGCCCTGTACCGCACGTCATAGTTGGACAGTACAAGTTCTTGATTGTAAAGGTAATTGGATTAAAGTGACGACCGCACGGGGTGCTATGAATCTTAGCGTCAGCTGAAGGTATCATTGATTGAAATCGGTCAAGTGTAATAGTGGCCGATTGATTGAATAAATATCAATTAATTGTAATATTGATTGTAATCGAAATTGGTTGATCGATTGATTGATTGGTTGATTGATTAAAATTGTCGATTGATCAATTGTAATGATTTGATACCAATTGACTCGCTGTTTTATCATCCCTTGGCCAATCCCCCTCGGTGGGTCTTACATACACTGTACGTGGACTGCGGGACAACATATCGGATTCCGTGGGAGCACTTAGCGAGTCGCGTCGATGCGGCACCTGACTAGCGTCTAGGCCAGCGCTAGCGCGACCCCACTGTGCTTACATATTGTAAAGTTTGTTCACTTTACCGGGCGCACAATTGAATGCAAGGATATTCCCCGTGTAACACTTTGACCATAGAGAAAGCTTTCTCTAAAACACCACACCGCCCTTCCATCGAAGCGGCTGCATGTGGGATCGCGCACTGTCGGGCGGTTCTGGCGCGCCTGCTAAAATCCGGCGTAATTTTGTTTTTCACACAGTCGACGCGCGAGCACTACATGACTGCGAGTCTCTTGTCAGGCGCACCGTAATCGCCGCACAGTGCGCGAGCCTGCGACTATACTCGAAGCGAGGTGTGGTGCTTGAGCGACCGCCCTTCGGTTCGGAGTCTGTGCAGCTACAGCCAATACTTTTGGCATACGTGAGAGCGTAAAAGGGGCCGTCCACAAGAACCGGTCGTCGGTGTCGACACCAGGCGAACCACGGTCGGATGCACGCTCATGTGGAATCCAAAGTTTTGTCTCCCCTACCGGTACATGCCCAGCTGGAGCAGCTCTATGTAGGCGGGCATTATGCGATTGTTGTTGCGTGAAAGCAAGCGTGTGTATTTCTGCCTGTAGTAATATGTTGATGTCGCTATTTCCGGCTCCTCCTCCCGTATCCCGAAATGCTTACGGCACCCTGCATGTTTGACGTCGGTACTATGCGTTTTACACTACCTACCTGTTCTCATCGCTCTGGTGTAATAAATTTATGTATTTGAGCGCAAGTATTGGTTGGGAGCACGAAGAAAGTCGTACTGAATGGGGAACAACCCCGCTACACGCAGTCACGCCACCATCGTGCCATCACTGGTCATCCCCGTGTTATCACTGGTCATCACCGTGTCATCACATGTCATCACGTCATCATCGTGCCATACAGAACGCAAGAAGGGCGCAAGGCGTCATCATCCTCCACGCATCCTCCACGTATGCCGTATTTGCACGATTCTAACGCGCACCTTTTTTCGCTAAAAGTAGCCTTGAAATTTGCTTTCGCGTTACAATCGGGCTCAAAACCGAAGTCGGCTTTGAATGTTGCCCGCTTTAGTTGTATTCTGCCCGCTGACACGTACGTGGTGTCATGTCTTTTACATCTGCGAGGTAGAATCGGCTTCAAATTTTTTTTTCGAATTTTTATAAGTAAACTTACCTGCGCGCGTTACAATCGGGAGCGCGTTGGAATGATGCAAGAGATAAGATAATTTTATTGAAATGAAAAAAAAAAACTCAAGAAGGTCGGCCTGGTGGTAGCACAGTCTATCCCGGATATATCGAACTCCAAGGGGATCGCAAAATAGTTCGATATATGGATAATTCGATATATAAAATATTGTGCATAGGATTTCCAAGGGGATGTTTGGACTGTTCGATAAATGCAATAATTCGATATATCTGGGTTCGATATATCTGGCCAGTTATTCTTGGTATATCTGCTCATCACCTTTACGAGCCAAAATATACACACGGGGATCGCAAGGAGCAGGATCAAGACACAATCCATCTGCACTACCCTGCACCTCTACTCGACATGCTGCGGAGAGGGGATCCTTACGAAGTCAGATCCTTCGGTATGGGAGAGGAATGGAGGGGGAGGGGGGCAGCACTGAGTAAACATATGCCGCCAACGCTGTATATTCGTGCATGATGCTTTCTTTACATCGCACGTAATCTGCGGGGTTGTGCTTCGCGAAGGAAAATTCGCTGAACGAGCAGCCCAGGTCACCGGCACCCTCCAAGCGCTGGTCACCACTCGTCGTTGACCCAACAGTTCCAGAATAAAGTTCTTTCTCCCTCTCTCTCTCACCCAGCTGGAAAGTGCGCGGGGCTACAGGAAAGAAATCTGTGTAGCTTTCGCGGTTGAAGCACACCCGGAGTTCGAACCCGCACCACCGCCGCCCTCTCGCTCCACCTGCTCCGATTTCCGCACCCGGCCGCGTGCCTCCACCCTCTCGTGTGCTCTTCAGTTCGTCTCGGAACTGATTCTCCATTCTCGCTTTGAGCTGCTCCACCGAAAAAGGGACAGCGCAAGTTTTTGCTCCGTTCCGGTAACGTTCTCTTTTTCGCGTGTATCGCATGCGTGTCACGATTGTCGGCTTCGCTGGCTACAGCATCGTCGAGAGGCTCGCCAGGAGAAGGCACAGAGGGAGAGGGGGGAAACCGCGCATCGAAAAAGGTTGAGGGGGCCCTGGCAGGGTGGCGTCCCCCTCCGGTCCTCGGGGCATGACCGCATAGGGGGCCCCATGACGGGCAGGCGACAGGTCTGGTGACCTCGTTGCTCGGGCCTGCTTCCACGAGCCGCCCCGAAGCGTTTAGCACGTGCTGCTGCCGGTACTCTCCGCTGGCACGCTTTGGGTCAAACCACCCCTGCCTCCGTCGGCGGGAGCGCGCGCGCGTTCAGTCTCGATCGCCGCCTCAAGCGGACGTCATGCGCGACCTGCAGAGAGACGCGGGTGGCGTCCTCAAGCCCGTGCTCAGGAACCTCTGGGAGGCGCACCGCACGTCCTTCTTCTTGTACGTATACGTGCATGCAACTTGCGTGTACTGCGACCGCGTTCTGTCCTGTTTGATGGGTGCGGTCGCGCTGAGATGCTCGACGATTTGTCGATGTCGCAACGCTCGGCTGAGCAGCTCGGTATCCAAGGGGGTGCGGTGAAGAAGACAGGCTGATGTGCATTTCGGGACGACAGAGAGGGCGAGAAAATAATAAAAAAAGTGAAAACAGCGAAAAGAAACGGTACGCAATTTTTTTGGGTTTCTTTTCTTTCGCGGTCGTTTTGTTTGGGTTTTATGCCGTAGTTTTCGTGTGGTTTAAAGAAAAAAAGGATCGTGCTCAGTTTCAAAGGGCGAATAGCGTGCCGGTGATTGTTGAATGCGGCAATGGTCAGTTAAGTAATGCCTCTTATCGCTATTCTCCGTGCGCGCGCTTCCGAGATAACGAGATAAAAGAGGGCGGGTTTCGCGAACTGGCTACGTGGTGCATGTATAATCGCAGTATTACAAAGCGTCTGCGAAAACAATAAGAGATAACATTGTTTGATTTTATATCTATTTATCGCCACGAGAATGTCCACGGCCCCATTTTCACTGTTCGCGCGCCATTTGCAGGACGGCGCGCTTTTTCGTTATCTTCTGTTTTTGTTGTGCCCGCACCAGGGCTCTTTTGTGTTGCTTTTTTCTCCCTTCTTTGACGCCTTTTTTAAGCTGTTATAATTTTTCATTCACCATCGTAAAAGTTAATGCAACGCGTATTCTAAGGCTGGTGTATATATACTCTCGGTTGTGTCCTTTGGTCTGCCTCAAATATTCCCGTTTTCCTCGCGCTCAGCAACGTTTTCATATATGATCCGTGCCAGTAGTTTAGAACAGTCTTGCTTACATATACATCGTGTTCGCGCATTTTTTCCGGTTTTTATTTTTTGTTGTTTACCCGTCGGCCATTTTGTGGGGCATCTCTTGGCCACGACGCCAGATTTTTGATTTACCGATTACCGAGTTCCCCTCGAGGGGAAGCCATAATGCTTGTTTTGCACTCAAAGCACATAAGCAGACAATTGCCCCCGAGGATTTTTTACACTTCAGTGGCTCCTACGGGGATCGCTGTCTCTGGCCAACTCTCTAATGGCGCTAGGCTGCAGGTTAGACCTCGAGAAATGGCGTGGGCAAACGCAGTTCCGCAGGGAAAAGCGTGAGCTGGTGTCCAGACAACCCATACCTTTTTCCTTGGAGGGTTTTGGTTGAGAACTCTAATGGAAGTGTATGAGGCGTACGTGGTTCCTGCACGCTGATTGAGAGTCTGTACTTTGTCGCCTTCCTAATCAGAGCGTTGATTCTTTCTTCATTTATTTTGGTGAAGTTGGTGTATGGTGCATGGTACCTTATTCGCGAAATAAGGAGTGCATCCCGTAGTCGTTGGAGGTCTTGTTTACTGAGTTCATTTTGTCTGTTCGTGATTCTGCGCATCCTGTTCAGGACTTGTTCTCCTTGCCGACGTATGTGCTAAGTTTTGGCATGGCCGCCCCCGTCGCTTTGAAGGAGGTGTCCAAGTACCCTGATTAACTTTTTGCAAGGAATTGAGACGTTTGGATCGTGGCGTGGTTGTCTTTCCTCGTAACGGTCGCTATTACGGCAGTCTTCGGCGTCCTTATATTGATCCTTTTCGTTCCAATCGTATAGTATTCTTCTGGAACTTGAACTCGAGCGTCGCTTTGCCCCATGGTGAAACAGTGGCATTCCTTGGGAGGAGGGCTGCACTGTTATGTTTCGGCAAAGTTCGCTGAAGATGTCCTGTTTGGCTTCGGAGGAGGAGGGTTGGCGGGCACGGCTGCTGATGCCCATTATTAACAAGGAGGGCCTACCCGCTGCCTTAGAGGGAAGCGCCACAGAACTGCGAGCCTCAGGTTGCAGAGGTCTGTGGAGATGTAGGGCTTGTTTGGACACCTTCCTCATGAGTCTGCGCAGGATTTCACCGTGGATGTTTAAAAAAAGAGTGGCCTTCGTGCTGTCTTCTGCCCCGATCAAAACTAATCCTTCTTGTACTCTAGTACTCATTTTCAGAAAGCGTTCAGCTCCTCATCTGTCAAACTTTAAATGTGGAGCAGGACGCATTCACTTACTCGTGCCATACGCATGTCCGAAATAAGTAACGGCCGAAATGTTCAGAAAAGAGCTCGCAAAAGTTATCATGCACCCAGAACGACGACGCAAAAAAACTCTCGTTCTCGTATCTGTTCGCGGCCGTGCGTATAGGTGTCCCCCCGTATATGGACGCCTCACGACGTGGCACCGCAACCGCCCACCAGGAACGACAGAGTGTGAATCTGTACGGAGGAAACCCGTAACTTATAGGGCCGCCGTGTTTCTACTGCATGAGAAATCAGTCGTGTGGGCGGAGGAGCTTAGTCGAGCGGAACTTGGCGGTGGGGGCACGCGCGACGTAACCTTGGCACTCGCGTGTGAGGGGACTGTTTGATTTTCGCCTTCTTGCCGGAAGAAGCCAACATGCACAATCCGCATCGTGCCCTATTATAAGTGAGCCACACAGGCAGCGGAGAGTTTGGTACGCCGTCATTGTCTATACACTCGCACATAATTGCTTTGCGTCTCGCCGCCGAGTAATGCGTCGGTGGCGAGCCACCACCTTTTGAAGGTTAAGGCCTTTCTTTAGCTAGATACACGCTTAGATTTTGGTCTGTCGGTCTGTTTTTCTGTAACCCGTGTCAGCCAGAAACGATAACCAGTAGTTGCTGGTGGGCCACCAGTTATGAGTGATGACCCGGTGACAACCGTCGATTACCAGTGATGACCCGTTAACCACCCGTGGGTCACCAGTGGTCGCCAGCCTACACGTGACTCAGTTGTGATCCACTCAAAGGTAACCCAATAGTTACCCGCGAGCCATCGGTGACCGGTGATGACCAGTGACCGGTGGGTCACCGCTGGGTTATTACTGGCGATCAATGAGTGATGCCACTGGTGGACGCTGATATGGTGACACTGGGTGCGCACCGGTAATGACCCACCGATGGCCGACGGGTGGGTCACTGGCTGATTGCCGGCAGAGCCACTGATGAACGCCGTACAAGCATCGGCTATACCGAGCCTGAGGCGCTTTTCCGAGTTGGCTTCTGTCGCTGCATTGATGTCTTACTGGTGTCCACTGGAGCAACAGGCTGAAACCAAACATGACTTCGTGGGCGGGAGAGACGGTATTGTCTAATTGCGACGTCAAATGCAGCGAAGCGAGCATACATGCGGCCAATTTTGATTGCGTTAGCAACAGGTAAGGTACGCCGGCAAAAATTTTCGAACTACCTTTTTTCCCGCGATGTCCGTTTCTGAAGCAGCCAGAATAGGAGACCGAAGCAGAAGAGTAAAAGTGAAAAAGAGGACGTCATCCAAGCCTTGGTGCTGAACGCTGATGAATGGCCAACCCCCTGATTGGGCAAGTGCCATACAGAAGGAACATCATCATCACCACCATCTTGGCGCTGAAATCGTTCTGCCTAGCGAATAGTACGAAGGAAAAGATGGGAACATGCCAAATTCTCTCGGTCGAAGAATTCATCATTGCTGCATCCCTCGCTAAACAGGGCGAGCTCAACCATTCCAGGAGCGGTGGGGAGGCGAGTTGACTTCGACAATTAATGACGAGAATGTTTCATCAGGAAAAAAAAGGAGATCAAGTAGCACAGCGCACTGCAGAGCACAAGCTCTAGCCCGGCTGACTTGATGCACTCTCGCAGTCCAGTGCGACGGACTTGGCACAGGAAGAAGAAACGGAGTGAGAGAAAAAAAAGAAAGAAACTGACTGATGATGATGCTTATGGGACTTCATCTTCATAATTTGCACAAGACGGAAGGAAAGAAAAGGCCGCCGTAAATGACCGGGCATGTCCGTCAAGTGAAAAAAGGAAGAGGCATCATGCGACAAGCTGAAGCATAAAATCACAAAGACCTGCAATTTTGCCCAGTTACCGATCGACCTGTCTTATTTTAATAATCTTTTTTTTTTTTTTAATTTTCAGCATGAAAATAAGGCTATACGGACGCACTTGCGTACCAAGAAGCGCGCTCGTACATCTGGCAGATGCTTCTGTTTTCGCTAGTTTCTTCTCCTCAGAACTCAATATCCCTCTCCTTCTCCAATGGCCTCCTTTGTGCCCGATGGAAGGCTTAGTTATGCGCTTTGACGAATGGTTGTTTCCCAAGCTTTGGTCCAACCCTCCTCCGTTGACATGCGCCACTCCTCTGAAGGACTGCGTATCCCGGAAAGCCATCACCACCACCTCCTCCGCGAATCCCGCGCTTTCGCACTTGAAAGGCAGTAGCCCGATTCGACTGGCCGCATGGGTGCGCGTTGCAGCACGCGCAGCGGCTCGTGTCGTCGTCGGGTGCCGGCCGCCAGCGACAATGGCAGCGGCAAGAGGGCTAGAGGCGGCAGGAGGGCCGGAGGCAGCAGGCCCTGCTCTGCTGCTGCCGGGCCCTTGAGGAGCAGCGGCGGCAGCAGCAGTGCGCGGCTGTCCCGGGAGCCGCCGCTGCCCGCATGGGCACCGGGGGAACGGGGCGACGGGCCCTGCGACGACCAGGAGGACATGGCCGACGACGACAACACGAGCCAATGTAGCGCTTACTCCGCCGATTCCTCGCCGACCGCCGGAGCACGCTTCCGGCCCACGTCCCGCCATGGCGATGCGCACCTGGCGTACGTCCTCTTCAATCGCCCAGTGCGATGCTCTTCGGGAGGCCGCTCTCCGCGTGTCCCGTTGGGAACAGGAACAGCATGCATAAGAGTTCTTAGGGGGCGTTCCCCACGCTAGAAGCTGGGACTTTATTTCCCTCTTGGTATTTGTCTATTCCTAGGATTTGGGCGAGGCTATAGCTTGTGTTCACTGGCGAGGCCCGCATGCAGGCAACCATGTGAGTGCGCCGTTACTGGTTACGTCGGGCTCCGCAGGATAGTGGAACTTGTCCGTGCTAAGCACGTGATTTGCGTCGGACGTTCCAAACTCTACCCCACCGAGCGCAAAGTAATGCCTCGAGTCCAATGTGAATGCGATTAATAAGATATCTGTTGACATGACCGTAGAGAATCGGGTTGAAACGGAGCAGACGACGCACGCCGGTGTTTTTTTCTTCTTCAGCGTGCGGGCGCAGTGGTACAAGCCGCGCCATTTTCTTGGCCGTTTCCAGTGTTGCCAATAGAAGAAATTGACAGCTAAACTTTTCAGTGAATTCCACCTATACGGCCACTGCGCCCCGCGTCGTAGAGTTGTCGAAAACATCTGACGGGAAACTCGCCAACAAAGCCAACGTTCCTGGTTGTGCTATTGAAAGGACGGTGTCGTGAACTTCTGGCGTCGTCTTATCTTAGTGGCTCGTCATTAGGATCCTGCGGCTTGTTTCTAAGTTGATCGTACCCGCCTGGCGGGGTAACCTATGCCACACACTGCTCGATAGTTACCGCAAGCACGTAGCCGATAACATTGTGCTCCCGACATCCACTCGACTCTGTCTTGTGCCTTCCGCTCCTGTTGACTGGAAAAGGAACGCCCGGTTGCTAGCACCTGTCTGGGCAAGCCTAATCTTTAACGGGCATCGATAGCGGTGGAGATAGGAATGAATAGCGCGGGCTCAATGGAAGCGACTTTTTACCACAACATCTTGGGAAGTTTGTCGTTCTTTCTCCGAGGACAACGTAAGGTTCCCAGGGAGGCGGTAAGGCAGCTATCGCAAAAGCCTGCGTTTCCTCTCGCGATTAAGGTTCTATGTAACCTCTCGAAGCTTCCGCTCGTTGTTCTGCATGGAGGTTTTTTTTTCTTTATATAAGTTCACCTTGTATTCCCCATCGTATTGTCTTCGCCTCTTTGGTTATTGAGCGGCTTGGCTGAGAATAGTTATACGTTTGTAGAGGTTCCGGAAGTAGGGCGAAGTTAGCGTCGACGAGCTGCAGACATATATGTAAGCGCTGATAAGGGAAAATCCCGGTAGACTGGCTGCTTACGGCGAGTACAAACGACTGGGCTTTCACGAACTTAACATGTTATTTTTGCGAGCGGTCACCTTAAGAAAGCTGGGAACCACCCAGTGTCCATTTTCTACGTCTTACCATTGTTGTCCGTTTGAACGGTCGTCGTCTAAACTCAATGTGAGCATCCCCCCCAACATTAAGTAGTAATCCCAGGCGAATGACGTGAATTTACTTACCGGCTGAAATCTGTTGAAATGTACAGCTCACGCGGTTTATGATAATTCGGGCAGTGCTATTAGCGCGCTAAGCATGGTCGGTATATAATTTGCTTACGTATAAAAATAGTCGTTGCTTGATTCAGCAACAAAGCAGCATTGAGTGGGGCTCAACATGGTGCGATAATGCTGTCTTACTCCCACTGACCGGGATAAAACATATGCGTGCATTTTCCGCTTTGCACAAAGTGAACAACTACCAAACATGCTCAAATGTTGTTGATACCCAGCCGTCACTCGCTGGCCATAACGGACATCGCGGAACGCGAGGCAAAAGAGGTGGAAGCTCGCGACATGCGAATTCGGCTTATGTTCAGCAGCTAAAGCGTTAAACATTCGGCAAGTATACATATGCGCGCTGAAGCACGCATGTTTTCTCTGCAAGATGCAAATGGCAGACGGTTTCACTGAGCGAACTAAGAATATCGCGCGAAAGCACAATTTCTTGCACCAAATATTTGGTCATGGTCAAGGTTTTGAGCAATTTCAAATTTCCCGCTCGTGCCCCACATACACCGTGGGCGGCAGCGTCTAGTCGGTAAAGCTTGGGCTTCGCAACTGAGAGGGGCCAGGATCTACGGCGGTCCCTGCCAGTCCCAGACGCGTTTCGTTTTCTTTTCCCTAGCTGAGCAAGGGCTTCACACAGAGAAAGACGAAATACATACATGGGTATCCCAGCCGAAAAAAAAACAATTGGAGGTCCATTTGGACCTGCGGAAAACCCATTTGATTCAATTGGAACCAATTTGAAATGCAAATGGTTACAATTGGAGCAATTGTGTTTTCGGCAGGTCCAATCGGGCTTCAATTGTTTGTTCCTCGGCATTGACGCGCAGTTTATGAACTGTGCCAGCACGTCGATTGCCCTGCACGGCCCGGCGCCAGAGCAGTCATGCATTGGCACGTTTTACGGAAAGAAATTAACCGTCTTACAGCATACAAAAATAACTGTACTGTTACTGGTTTCAGTTATGCAAGACGTTACATTTTGCAGTCACTGGAAAAAAGTAACGTATTTACTTTTCCGTTCCTGTGAGAGATGGGTGCAGCTTTTTGATGAAAAGTTAGAAGAGCAAGCGGTTGGGTGAGAATTTAAACGGAAACTTCGTTAATGTTAGATGCCATGAGCCGAATCGCTCTTCGCATCTGTAGTGCATGTGCGAGGTTGCAATACAATGTTGTGCCGACAATTGTAGCGGGAAAACCGCTGTATACAAAGGATGACGCAAAACGAAAAAAAATTAATGAGCACGTTTTGTGTCAATAGGTGTTGTATGACCCCATGTCCCCTTTTATCTCTGCCTCGAGGGATTTGGTTAAAAATACTTTTCATTACTCAGCGTTAATTGTCAACGAAAAATCGTGTGTGAAATCTCACGTGATGGAGAACACACCGCGTCCTCTGCAGAGAGCTCTGCCGATGCAGCTCGAACAAAATTGCTGTTTTGTGGAATGAAGATTACGTTATCTCGGGGAAGGTTGTTAGCTCGCGCATGTATACGGCGGTTGCTGACACGTTGCTGGAGCTCTGTTGATGGCGACGCCTGAGGTAATGAAACTGCGGTTTTGCATTGTGTACTATGATTCACTGAGCAGGACCGATTCAGCCAACACAACGTGCAAAATTTTGCCAAACTCTCTTTCCGATTTTTTTTCCAGGTTCTAGGCGATCAAGTACACAAAGAACGGGATTTGTCGTTTCATTATTGTTGTCTGTATACAAATTAACGTGGTCGTAACGACATTATATTGTATGACTTTCAAAATTACCAGGTAATGGAGAAACAGTGTAACAAATTATTGGAGATAACAAGTAACTTGTTGCAGTTACTCGTTACGAAATAAGTAAAGTAACTTGCCAATCACCCGTTATTACTAATTAGTTACCGCCCACGACTGCGGCGTTTTTCTGGTTGGTCTGTGCTGGTGCCGCCTCTCATTTGATTTTGGATGTACCGTATTTACTCGTATATTGCTCAAGCACGGACAAACCTGTTCAACAGAATGTTCGGAAAGCGGCAGCAGAGGAAGCATTTGGTCTGCAATCAAGCCCGAGTTGCAAGTTGTATTCCCATAACCGCTCTGTACCAACGCAACAAGTTTTTCCTTGGTATTCTGAATCCTTCCTCCACTCGAGTCTCCGGTCGAGGAGATCCTTGAGATCGATTTCCCCATGCATTAACATTGCGGAATCCTCGCCTCAGCCTAGTGGGGGGAGCAAATGGAGTGGAGAAGGGACTCCGAATACGGCCTTTTGTCTCTCTCCCGTTGAAAAAGAAACACGAATTTATGTTTGATTTTTCTGCGCTATTTGCTCGCTGTGCTGCCGGCACGCTTGTTATGCTGCTGTGTTGGTGCACTAGCGAACGTTTCTAGCACGCTGTAGCTTTAAGTTCACGCCTGCCTTTTGTTCTGCTTCTTTTTTCCCCCACCCTCTTGACAGTGATTTGTTGGAACGGTCCTCGACTATGGGTGAGAAAGGAAACACTCAGGTACATCAGCTCTCTTCACATTTGCCCGCATACCGTCTGCGGAGGAGAGAAAAAAATCGCCGTTTACGTGAAATGTTACAGTTGAATGAAATGAGGTAATAAATCGATTTATGCGAGTTGAGGTGTGTGTACAGCCTCCCAAATTTTTAATAATGTAGCGGGAGCGGCGACCGACCGGCACGTCAGCGCCTTATCACGGTGCTCAGCAGCGAAATAGGCGAGAGTATGCGCACGCGCATAAGGCTATCTGCTGTATGAGTGTCGTCTACTACGCTGTTTCCTTGAGAGTGGTACACCCCGTGCCACTGCATCTGAATGACTTTGTGCCCCACGCTTCTTAGCTACCTTTGGCGGCAGCGAAACGGCTTTGCAAGATAAGAAAAACAGGGGGTGTGTTGTCCTGAGAACAACATCGGAGCAGACGACGCTCCCACAACAGATAGTTCTATGCGCGTGCGCGCACCCTCTCCTATTTTGCCTGTGGACACCGTGATAAGGCGCTGACATGCCGATCGGTCGTCGCTCCCGCTATACTATTAAAAAATTGGGGGGCTGTACGTGGTAAACAACCTGCTAGAAACTGCAGTAAATGTGAATTTAAGTCCCGACAAATTAGACGTCAGCGGTAGAAGTCAACGATCCAGGCGGTCATAAATGCACCCATCCACAATGAGTGTGTTCGTACAGACGGAATTTTTTTCTCTCCTTCGCAGGTGGCCAGTTTACCTTGGGGCAACAAGCCCTAAATAAAATTGGTGCTGTGTCAACGCGCAACGTGGTTCAGAGTAACTTAAAGGGACTCTACAACACTTCCGATAAACGCTTTCACTCTTTCCTTTGCGTCTGGAAGCACTGCGAAAGCTACAGCTATCGCCAGCACGGAGCGGCACTGCGCGATTTTCTCGTCGCAGCAGATACGCCTTCCGTTTCTGCTTCGCTTTTGTGGCCTTTTTTCTTTCTAAAGTGGCTATCGAATGCGTTCATTGCCGCAACTAAAGGAAAGCCGCTACACCGCTGCAATGACATAGTTCCAGCGTTTGAAGAACGCCAAGACGGAAAAAGAGAGAAAAATATTTTGTACAAGTTTCAAAGTTATCTGATGGGCATAGAGCAGCAATTTTTGGCTGAGGTACCTTGCGACCCCCTAATAGTACTGGGTGCGTTGGTTGACTACGTTCTGCTAGTATGTAAAAAAGTTTTTGCAAGATTTATAAAAGATTTTAAAAAAGCCGAAAAAGCGTTGCAGGGTCCCTTTAATGTCACGGTACAGCATGCCCGTTATCTTTTGGCGCCAGTATTTGCTCCGATTCCAAGATTCATATATCGGATATGCTTTGTTCCATGCAGCGAAGCGTTCGAGATTTTACCGAAAACGTTTCTCGCCGTTACACCGCGGCTATATGAAGGCGAGCCTCGATTTCACATAACCGAGCTCGCTTTCAGCGCCCTTTTGAGTCCACGAGGACGAAAGATGTCGGTAATATAGCCGATACTGACCGTTCCTTCTATGGTGAAAACAAGGGCGAGTTGGAGGTTCCCTTGTGGGCTAAACATCACGTTAACAATCGTCTGCTGGCATCAAAAGTTAGCGAGCATCGCTCCACTTCGCTCGTGGGACAGCATCCCATAGCGACCAAGTAAGCAGTGGTCGGTTGTAGAATAGCGCCCCGAGCCTGACGTGAATGATTACGTATTTAATTTGCGCAATAAGTAACCCTTCGTTACTCGCCACTAGCGCTATGTAGTCAGTGCTCTTTAAATGAATTTACAAATGAGTATCGAACAATGAGTGTCATACAATGAGTATCATATCAATGAGTATCATCGAACAATGAGTATCATACAAATGAGTATGAGTATGAGTATTTTGTTAAGTCGCACGCTTCGTTATTTTGCTTTTGGCTTTGCAGTTATAGTTTTGCAGCACGCCCGCGCACATATGCTGCTGCTCTCAGCGTAAGCTGTAATAGGTTGCCGTTAGAAACAAGCGTTATTATTACGTGGCCCCTTATAATTACTATGTGACCCTCTACGGTGGCGCCTCCTCGCGGCTGAATGCACACGCGCGCGGGCGCAGACGAGCTTCCGAGGCGTGCGGAGCAGCAAGTTCCGCCACGTGTTCGGCAGCCCCGCGCGCAAGGGCCAGTGCTACGAGTGCGTCAAAATCACCAAGGATGCGCACGACAGCCACTTCTGCGCCGTCAACCCCAAATTCATCGCCATCGTCACCGAGAGTGCCGGCGGAGGCTCCTTCCTCGTCATACCCATCGAACACGTGAGTAGTGTCCCGCCACCCCTCCCTTGCCCTTTGGGAACAGTCGGGCCACAGCGTCTCGGACTTGCTTGAATCCCACTGCATTGAGAACTGCTTTCAAATTGTCGGAAAAAAAGAAAACTGCAGAAAAATGCGCAAGTCGCTCTGCTATGCACCGAACCCTTTAAAGACGGCTTCGTAGCTATACGCAGATGCATTGGTGGGAAGAGGCTTTTTACTTTATAAGCGACCCCAAACCATCCACCGCCGGCGGCGGCGGCGGCGGCGTCCGCAGTGCTCCTCTATATTTAAAAAAGAAACAGCATCCGGCGCCAGGTTTCGATCCGAGGACTTTGCGGCCGCAGCGCGACGCTCTACCGACCAAGCCACGGACGCGACGGTGATATCAGTGTTAGTGACGCGCTTTATATCTTTAACGCATTCAAACTACGTCGTCAGCGGCGTGCGTTGGCGACTCAGCGGCGTTATAGCGGCTTGATAACTGCGTGGTGTACACGTGATACTACAAACCCGATGGAAGAGATGGAAGAGAAGGCGGCGAGGCGGTGGGCTGCGGGGGCCGAGCGCAAGCGCCGCAAGCGGGCCGACAACCGTGCATTCGCACTTTCACATTCTCCCCCTCGGGGAAATGCGGGGGAATTTTTTTTTTTTTATGCGCAATTCAAGCAGTCTGAAGTCAAAGTAGGAAGTTCTTAGGAACCTGCAAATGCCTCCATACGACCCCATGTCTCGCTCACTCTCGATATAGCTCTGCAACGAGCCGTCTAAAGGAGGCTTCACTACTTTACACACGTGCATTGCTGGGAAGGCATTTTCAGTGGCAAATAAGGCGTCCGATATAATAGTATGAACGCCTTAATTAGGGACCTTTATTAATAGCATTTTCTAATCGGCAAAAGTGGCACATGTGGCGTTACACAGACACGAATTTCGTCGTTGAGTCCACATAAAAATGCCTCAGCATCTATGTCACTTATGACATGACGTTTGCTACGCAGTTTTGATGCTTGAAGCCGGAAATTTTAATTCGAAGCTTACGGTGATCCTGCTTACGGGCTGTTAGAATAACAGTAAAGAAACATTCTGCGACCATACAGATACAGTTTATTTCTTTACGACAAGCCTGGACGTCTCGTAGGTACTACTACCAGCTGAAGGACTCCGCTTGCTACTACCGAACGGAATTGTGATTTAATTTTGACCGCTTTTTCTCTTCGTCCCGGGTTGCGCGAACAGACTGGCCGAGTAGAGGTGACTGCTGGCAAGGTGACAGGTCACAAGGGACCGGTGCTCGACCTCAAGTGGAACCCCTTCAATGACAACGTCATCGCGTCCTGCTCGGATGACTGCACAGTAAGTACGGGCGCCCAGTTCGCGCGAGCTTTTTGGCCTCCTTGTGCAAGTCCGCGCGGGGGGTCGTAAGAAACATGACGCATTCATTTAATAAAGGCACATAATTAACGTCGCAGTACGGTGGAAAATTGTGGCTCGAAGGCTATTTACAAGCAGCAAAAGTGACGTCACGCGGGTGCGGCGAAGCGGGAGTAAAAAGAGGGAGCGATTGCATGGTTGGAGGGACATTCGAATCTTTTAAATATCATTGGCATGGCTTTCAAGGGCCTGTCAAACTATACTGGGAAAAGCACCATAATTCTTTTTTTTTTTCAACTGCCTTCAACTCATCGTACCTCCTTCACATAGCGTGGGCTCCGAACTCCTAACGATTTCGCGGAGAAGCCAACTTCAACGTCAGGTTAGCTGCTCGCACGACGACCAATTCCGTTTCGTGCTTAAAGTTGAGCGGAAATTAGCCTGCCCTGGTTACTTCGCGATATTTTTTTTCCTGTGATAAAGAAATATAAATAGGACGTTGTTGCCTTCTCGAAGCAGCCACGCCGAGCCGGAGGTGTGACCCAGATCTGCGTATGCGCGCGATCGCAGAGCCCGCACCGGTGCCCTGATGATGCGCTGCTTGCGTTCACTAAAACCCGTTAAAAACGTCCAGTGCGACTGTTCCGAATGTTTTTCACCCGTTTTCGGGTGTATCTTTCTTAATGCGAGCGAATATCTTACGTCACGTAAGCGCGAACCTAGCCATGCATGGATGAATAGAGAAGGATAATTGGTGTTTTACATGGCGTTTTATGTTGAAGCCATGAAAAGCTGTGTAATTCCCGGGAGTTTTGAATTAATATTGAATTATCGGGATTTGGCTGTAATATAGACGCGTACACTGAAAATTTCAGTGAGTAACGGTATGATGATCGCGTTGTTTGCGCGGTAGCCTAACTCCGCCGTTTGGTGGAGAAATTCACTGCTACTTAGAGTGACAGACGTCCATCTTTTTTTATAACTGGCTCTATCAACGCACCTGAAAACGGACCGTTGTTACAATTGATACTAAACTAATCAATTCGCGTTGCAGTTACAATTTTCCCAATTTTTTGTCGCTGCTGTGTTTTACCGTAACCGTAGTAATTACTTGAAGCGCGCGCAACGGTGAAAGCAACAGCCGATGCAGTGGCCCGATGCCAGTGGAGCTATTGATCGTGATCGCATAAATAGCAGGGTGCGTAAATAGCCGCAATTAGCACGTAGGACGTTGTATGCAGCGTGACTGCGCACTGGGCGCTGTTTGGGCGTCCGGCGCGCCAAAGAGCGGATTTGGTGCTGCCCGCGGAGCTTGTGTAAGAGCGAGCCACGTATCGCGTGTCGCAGGTGAAGATCTGGTACATTCCCGAGGAAGGCTTGCTGCGCAACACGAACCTGGTGGAGCCCCTGGTGGATCTTCGGGGTCACCGTAGGCGCGTCGGATACGTCGAGTGGCACCCGACCGCCGAGAACATCCTGCTCAGCGCCGGATTCGACCACCTGGTCAGTCCGCCCTGCTCCAACTACTGCCGGGCTCTGGTCGGAAGTCGAATGTCTGGGCAGTGACGGCTGCCCGCACTTCAATCACAGGGCAAAGCGTGAAGGGATCATCTTTAAGTAACCCCGTCGGCAGACGGAAGAGCGCCGACTGGTAAAAATGTTGCATCCCTTTATGTAGGGTGGGCTTCTTCTCGCTACTACTAATTGTGCGGAGAAGCTCACTTCAACGGCGGGTTAGCTCACTGCAGTGTACTTTATGGATCTGCATTACCCGAAATTCGTACCTTTGCAAAAGGGCGCATTTATGTCATAGTACTAAAGATACTCAGCAGCTACGGCGCTGCCGACGTCACAAACATCCAACTGGTTTGGGCCCAACCAGACTCTGGTTTGCCCGGAAATGAGAGCGCCCGCGAGCTAGCCCGATGTCTCGCAGACCAGGCTAGCACTAACGACACCACCTAGCCACTCACTCTTCGCAGAGCAGACATGGATCGCAAGGTACCTTATAGAGAAATTCTAGATCACCACAGAAAAGGCAGACTTCACTACACGGAAGCGCATAAAACACTCAACAAGCAACAGACCACAGCTATCGAAACAGATACAAACTGGGATATCCCAAACCCAGTCTTACACAGATATTTCTACCGAGGCATATAAGACAAGCGCAAACACTGCAAGCAGAGAGCGGATTTAGAACACACATCAGGTCCTGCTTCAGAATCGGATAACACCAATCGCAAAACACTCATCGTAAACACTACCGGGAAGTAGAAGGCTGCTTTGCTCAAGGGCTCTTGGCTGATGGCTGAGAGAGAATGGCTGGGGGCTCCCAACCCTCCTACTCCCAGCCCCTTGCCGGGTCACAATAAAAGTCTCTCTCTCTCTCTCTCTCTCTCTCTCTCTCTCTCTCTCTCTCTCTCTCTCTCTCTCTCTCTCTCTCTCTCTCTCTCTCTCTCTCTCTCTCTCTCTCTCTCTCTCTCTCTCTCTCTCTCTCTCTCTCCCGCCCCAGATTGGAAAGTGAATGATAAAGGTGTCATTTCTAGGCACATTTAAAATTTATATTTTCTTAAAAGGCCGTAAAAAATGTTAGTTAGACATGTTTCACACTTTTTTAATTGAAATAAATGTCATTAAAATGGTAAGGTGCCAACCGAAGATGGATAACTTACAAGAATTTATACCTTGGCAAAATGGATACCTAAGGACATGTTATGTGTTGCACCAGAATATTATGATTCTGGCTTTCGTGAAACTTTTATACATCCGTGCATGGTGTCTGCACTCAATCCTTCTGTTTCAGGGCAAATTAACCGATGAATTGTGCTCTCGCATTTAAAACAGTTCGGATCTTTCAGTGTGGCTGAATCAGGCGAGAAGTCAAACAAGCCAAGGTCAAATTGTTGCGAGTAAACTGTGCAACCATAACAGCTCCCTTTTCGATTTGCTGCCGTGCAGATTCTCGTATGGGACGTGAGCCATGGCGACGTGGTGCACACGATCGACTGCCATCCGGACTCAATTCACTCCATGTCCTTCAACCGTGACGGAAGCCTCCTAGCGACGACTTGCAAGGACAAGAAGCTTCGAATCATTGATCCAAGAGCGTGCACCGTTATTCGGGTAAGAAAAACCAAAATGGCAGATTCACGATTCACCTTTCTACAATGTAGGCCATGCATTGTGTCAAAGTGAGACTTCCACCTTAAACATTGCAGCTTACAGAGAGGGAGAAGTGGCCCAAAAATGGCGTGTATGCAATATTGTCATTTGTTGGAGACCCCTGCATTCATTTAAGTTTAGACTGGTGTAGCGGGGGTGATGTTCGTGTGCTGCTCCACACTGCAGTGCATTTTTTGGCAGCATATGCATTTGGTTTGTCCTGCACACAGAATTACATTGCATTGTTCCTATCAGTTTCATGTTGCTCAGTGGCCTCAGTGGCAAGTGCCATTACTGTACATTTGAACCTTACACCCAAATGTTTGCTGGGAATCAGCATGATAACGTGGAGTACTGGGCGTGTTGGTACATAATCTAGGCAAAACAGCGCAAAAAATGACAAGGACAGAGATATATATACACGTAAGGGACTGTGCTGAACAATCAACTGGTTTTATTTCGAGACAATACTCTATATATAGCCGTCCAACCTAAGGTTTATGTGCGCGTGCGTAGAAAATTTAGTTCTTTCTCAGACAGGGTTATAGAAGCCATGCTGACGCATGCCTCACCAAGCGTAAGGATCTGTTATGATTCGATAATTTCACATGAGAGCCGTGATTTACACTTTCTAATGATAGTTCAGCGCAGTCCCTTACGTGTAGCTCTCTCTGTCCTTGTCTTTTTTTGCACTGTTTTGCCTAGATCAACATGATGCTTGCCTATTCGTGCATCTAACTTTGCGCTCACCGTCTGGTGGCTATTGCGGGAACCTTCAGGTTCAGTTTCTGTTCTCTTTAGGTGCTGGTGGTGCCATGTGGCCATTTATGATCACAGTGGTTGAATTACAAGGTTATAACAAGGCTCAGAGATGAAAGCCCCCTTTGTGTAGTTTTCAGAGTGCAAATGCGGAAGTACGAGTATACTGGTACATTGCTCCACCAGCACCCGTATGAAAGCACTGCAGGCGCAGAACTTGAGAATCGCTAGTGGCAATAAGGACAATAGTTTGCTGGAAATGTTTCACTCTGGGTGACCGTTACTGCCCAGTCAGCTCTGACTTGCTTCTTAATGAAACAAAAAAAAAAAATACTCTTTTGCAATGATGCATAGCAGGCATTTTGTGCAGCCAGCATTACCGGCTTGATTGGCCGTAATTCTACTGAGGTGCCCGGCGTTTTTTTTACGAGCGCTTTTTTTTTCCAATTAGAGTGACCACCCATCCCGTGAGTCACGTGACTGTCCCACGAAAGTTAAAAAAGCCACGCAATAATAAGGCGTCTTCTAATTAGAAAAAAATGGAAAAACTTGTGGTTTAGAAAAACTTGCGCGTGTTTAGAAAAACATCAGGCAGCCTCGGAAATGATAATGTATTTTCTTCTCAACTAGAGCTTTGTAAGACTTATCATACCCAATATGTAGATGAAAATCCTTCCGTAATTTCAGAACATAGCTGGGATGCCCACATGTTGCTCCATCTGAATATAGAACAAAACTACGAAATAAACACTTTTGCCCTATGCCAAGTCAAGAAACTTTCCCTATGCCAAACAGGTTGTTCTGTGCTTGTGGCCAAACATTGTTTCTTTCAGGCTTTAAATTAAAGGCTGTGATACGGTTTTTCACAGGAACTCTATTGTTTTCACGGCTTTGACATTGGGATGCCTTTGTAAGCGAGGTGCGTGGATTTAATTCTGGACTTAATCACAAACTTGTAGGCTACATTCATGTGCCTTCTCTTCCCCAATGATATATGCCCATCAATGCAACCTTTTGTTCTTTTTTTGTATTCTTCACAAGGTTAGGTGGTACAGCATTATCTCAAGCTAATGTCAATGTTTCTGCTCTCAAATTTTCACTCCTTCCTGCAAGTACATCAACTACAACCATGCTCTCGCCGTAACTACACATTATAGCAAACTACATCTCAAGCAGCATGAGCACAACATGCCAAAAAGGGACCTGCAGTGTCTATAATGTTGCACGGCGCTAGCAAATGCTGCACTTAACTGGCCACTGCAGTGATGTCAAACATGCTTTTCACTTCTTTGCATGGGAATCTAAAATTGATGCAGTAGAACCTCGTTACAAGAGACACTGTTACAAGAGATACTTGGTTATAAGACATTTAAAAGAGCATGAGGTCGTGGGTTCGACTCCCGGCCGCAGCGGCCGCTTTTCTAATGGAGGCGAAAAGCAAAAGCGCCCATGTGTACGAGATTTCAGCGCACGTTAAAGATCCCCAGGGCGTCAAAATTAATCCGGAGCCCTCCACCATGGCGTGCCTCATCGCCTGCGTTGCGTCGGCGCGTTAAACTCTACAATCAATCAATCAATAAGGCATTTAAAAAATGGCTTGGTTGGTTTTCCTATGTTCACTGTGTTAGCAACATTGCATACAAGAGACATGGTTACAAGAGACACTCTGTTACTTAGGGCAACTTTTTTGGGTCCCTAGAGTAAATTATTCACTATTTAGAAGAGATGCGAAAGGGGGGTCTTATATGAAGGACCTTGTGCAAAACTGCCCTGAAGATGTTGGGCCTGCATCTAAGAGGCCGCAGAGGTTCCAGAAACTTTTGAGGAGTTTGTGTGTGAAGATGTGGACCTTGTGTGTTCGAGGAGCCTACAGATCGTGTGATCCCCGCACAATTATATGGTGCCCTAGAGGATGAACCAGGGGAGTAGGATGAAGAGGGTATTGTAGGACAGAAGGTGTGGGCAGTTAAGGCTGACAATTGTCTAAGAGCACTTTAACGGTGTTGTGAGAACACGGACGCTTGCAAAGCGAAGTGCTTTACCTACAAAAGTTGGCACGGAAGCTAATACAATCTGCAGTCCATAAAACTACTATGAATGACTTCCAAGTGAGAATTTCCATGTCGACCTGTCTGAATACACTTTGATACTAATTTATAACAAAGTGGTCATGTTCGACTCCGTACTGTTTTTAGAATTTTTGGTTACAAGAGACCTTGGTTACAAGAGACATGATTCCCGGGTCCCTTGAGTGTCTCTTGTAGCGAGGTTTTACTGTTGTATCCTTCACTGTTATTGCTGTGCTGTCTTTACGGTAATGTGGAACTGGCTCATTGCTTCGAGGCATGTGCAGATCTGGACTCTGAAATATGTTGGCTGACCGTTTCTTCAGGAAGGGGTCTGCCACCAGGGGTCCAAGGCTTCAAAGGTGGTCTTCCTCGGTGACACAGGTCGCCTGTTCACAACTGGCTTCTCCAGATTCAGCGACAGGCAATGGGCAGTCTGGTCACAGGTAAGCCAACACGTTCTCATTTCATCATCACCTATATGCTGTGAAAAAGTCACAGCTAAGTGTTATCCATATCTTACTGTCATTTTCTCGATCACCAGCTGTGTTGTAGCCTTATGGAAGGGGCCACAATCCTTTGGTAGTTCTGAAAGGAATTGAAAAATAGTGACGTTTACTTTAACCCGTGTACTACTAAATCAAGGAACCCTTGCATAATGATGCAACGCACAAGCTGTAACCTTCAGTGGAAGCCTGCTATTTGAGCTAACACAGATGTCCCTTTTTTCTTCCCTTTCAGCATGACCTGTCAAAGCCTCTGCGCACAGAAAACATCGACTCTTCATCAGGCGTCCTGTTTCCATATTACGACCACGACACGAAGATGGTCTATGTTGCCGGCAAGGTCAGTAAACCAGTATACGAAACGTAAGGCAGTTAAAGGACTGCTACTGTTGCTGGAAATTGTAGATGAAAGGTCAATACCAAGATGCTGGCTTCAAGGGACCGTGAAGACAACGCACAACTTTGCTCTTTCAAACTACTATGAAGCTCCTTTTACAATTTTTACAATTATAATCTTACAACAATTACAATTACAACTACGTATTACAATTTTGCTCCAAGTGTAATTTGCTGTTATGAATGAGGAATTAATGTTTAAAATGAGGCAGCACTCAGGAGAATATCGAAACTACTTGGGCAGCCTACAGTAAACTAAGCGAAAATCTCAACGAGGCGAAATCAGTATAGTTCTGAGGATGATGAGAGCACAGTAAATATATTTTTTGACCGCCAAAAT
The DNA here is from genome assembly GCF_048455015.1 of Haemaphysalis longicornis. Classification (NCBI taxonomy): domain Eukaryota; kingdom Metazoa; phylum Arthropoda; class Arachnida; order Ixodida; family Ixodidae; genus Haemaphysalis; species Haemaphysalis longicornis. The sequence continues at coordinate 44,133,994 of NW_027526361.1, read as the reverse complement.
GTCGGAGGATCTCCCTTGCTTCAATATGGCATGCAACTGCTGCCGTACATGCATGGCAGAAGCTTTGTAACTGAGCCCTTTTTTCCCCTTTTTATGCAGTTATTCGAGGAACGCACAAATACTTATCAGTTGACACAGTCCCACATTAGCGAGCATCATGTCTTCACCTTTCTTCATAATTATTCAAGCACATTTCATAACTTTACTTGCTCTGCACTCCCTCGAAGAGCAAAACCCTTATTTTCAAAAGTGCGACAGAGGTACGTGTCATGGCATCATTGCACAATTGATGTGTGCTTGCTATAGGGGTGAGTTTTGAATCCACTCGTCATTGCAAAATAACCTCGGGAGAGCACAGCGGTTTGAGATAACTGGTGAGGCAGTGGATGTGGTAAGCGAATAATCTCCTTAGGCCAAGTTGTAACCCCAGATCCCAATCATGAGGCAGAGATAATCAGAAGGATAAGAATGGGGCAATCAGAAGGATAATGGGCGGAGTGCATTTGGCAGGCATTTTCAGATAATGAATGGCAGCCTACCATTGTCCCTGAAGAAGAAAGTGCATGACAGCTGCATCTTGCCGGTACTCAGCTACGGGGCAGAAACATGGAGGCTCACTAAAAGGGTTCAACTTAAATTGAGGACAACTCAGCGAGTAATGGAATGGAAGATGATAGGAGTAACATTAAGGGACAAGAAGAGAGTGGAGTGGGTCAGGGAACAAATGTGTGTTAAGGACATATTAGTAGAAATTGAGAAATGGGCGTCGGCAGGGCATGTAATGCGAAGGCAAGATAACCATGGGTCATTAAGGGTAGCAGAGTGAATCCCTTGAGAAGGCAAGCGTGGCAGGGGGCGGCAGAAGGTTAGGTGGGCAGATGAGATCAAGAAGTTTGCGGGATAAATTAGTCGCAGTTAAAACAGCACCGGGATAATTGGAGATCTATGGGAGAGTCCTTGCCTGGCAGTGGGCATGGATAGGCTGCTGCTGCTGATGATAATGTTGTCGTGTGCAGGGCGACGGCAACATCCGGTACTACGAGCTGGTGAACGAGGCCCCCTGGTGCCACTACCTGAGCCAGTTCCTGACGGGCTGTCCCCAGCGGGGTCTGGGCTGCATGCCCAAGCGGGGGCTGGACGTGCGCAGCTGCGAGGTGTTCCGCTTCTACAAGCTGCACGCCACCCGCGGTCTCTGCGAGCCCGTCTCCATGATCGTGCCCCGAAAGGTATGCCTTGCTTACTCACGGCGCGGGGGCCCTGTACTCCATGCCTGCACGTCCAAAAGTCATTTGAACCGAATGTCATTTGACTCAAATGAGGGGCTTCCAATGCCATTCAGAGTGCGCCATGCTCCACTACAATTTCAATGCCATTTGAAAGCTTTAACAATCGCTCGCCATGCTGCGCGGCGCTGCCGCTGTCGAGTTCTGTTTTTACACAGTAAAGCAACAATCAAATTTATCAGCATACCTTGGCAGTAAAATGATATCACATTATAAATAATGTAAGCTTTGATACTGTTTTTGCTTAATTCTGAATCACAATCGAGGTTTTTTGTGCTGTCTGGCCACACTGGTTTGTTGCTTGCTCGCCCGGGTGCTAAGAGTATGGAATTATTACATCTTGATATCATGATTTAGGTGAATGCAAAGTAAACAAAGTCCCACAATTAAGAATATTTTGTTTGTTTTAAGTAGGCCAGTAGTGTATTTGGAACGCTGTGAACGAGAGTGCTAGAAATGGCATTCGAGAGCCCCATATGTTTGTCCGGGTGCTCACTTGGCTCGAATGTCATTTGAGCCGAACGGCATTTCAAAACCCAGTGGAGCAGCACAACTTCACGTTTGAGTCAAATGACATTTGGTTCAAATGACATTCGGAGGCTAGTGTAGCTGGAGTATTAGTCTTCCCTCCTTCGTGCCACTTTGGTCAGCACTCCGTTCCTTGTCAGCACAGGCCTCGCAGGAATTCAAAAGTGATGCAAAGAGTTTCCTTTGCTGCGGAGCGCACGTCCTTCTGACCTCTTTGCGCCAGGCGCGCCAGGGTGAGCTTTACCCTGGCGCACAGTTCGAGAGGGAAAAAAGCATTGCACTACAAAAAAAGAAAACTAAACTAAAAAGAAAATTGTGCCGTGATGAGAGCATTCATGCGCAATGGTGTTGTGCGCATTGCATATTTTTTCAATTATTTGTCAAGACATAGCCATGAGTGTCAGTTTAGGGAATCTCTCAGATCTGCTTTCACAAGCAAGCTAGAGTGGAGCAGAATCGGCAGGGCATCCCTTGCGCAACTACAGGTGCCGCTGTGAGAGGCGTGCCCTCACTTCACCGCTATCTACAACTTGCGGAAAGTTGGATGGGCTGGTGCCATGAACAGGCTGTCCAGGTGGTGCAGTCAAGTTGCCTCACAGATCCCAAGACCTTTGTGCCGAGACACGGAGCAGGCATGTTTGGAAAACGCCACTTAGAATGGCTATTTAGGGTCACAGCAGCCCATAGTAATACTCATTCATGATCAAACCACAATGCTGCACACAGTATTTTTGTCACACTAAAAAAAAAAGCTTTCCTGGTGCTGTAGCCTCATGTGACAGTAAAGTTAAATCTTTGCTTGCACAAACTAACTGTTGGTGATACCCACCTACCTTAAACACGAGCCAAGTTCCAGTTTTTTATGAAGTGGCTGGGCGTTAAGTGGCAGCTGCATTTAGTTTTTCAATTTATACGAAAGCCCTAAAATCGCTAAATTATTAGCACACACTCCCACGCACATAAAAAAAGAAACTTTCCTCTACACCCTGACCATGCTGTATTTAATACATGGGAAGGAAAACGGACAAAAGCTATTTGTACATTGTAACATCCTCAAGGTCTGCTGCATAATTTTGAAAAGAATGCAGTGGTAAGAGCTACCCAGGTCTTCTTAGCAAGGTTGTCGCTATTTCTCTACAGCTGTAGAAATTCACTACAGTCCCTATCTTGAGAGTACAAAAAGTATTTTCCCTTGATTGCCTCAGTGATCAGCTCAAATACTTGAATGACTCAGTTGCATTACCAGTTTCTCAATTACAACACTGCCTTAATTAAGCTTGGTCTTATGCTAGCTTTAAAGGGTGTTTTCGGGTTATCGCAATTCTTTTGTCGTTAAGATAAGAGATTCACTTTCGAGAAAACTCAATACTGAAGACTTGGAAAGTCAGAAAAATGCTCTCCAGTGCTGACATTTTTTTTAAGGGTCCAAACACACACTGAACATCGTAAATAAACTTGTGCAAGCATGAGGTAGTGTACTTATGGACATATTTTGTGAAGAGCAGAAAGCTCAAAATAACACTCCAAGGTTTGCCACATCTTTCCTGCACTCATTTCAATCCCCCACCATCTTTTCCGCAATTACGCATCATCACCACATCACATTCACACTCACAAAGCAGAGGTTCCTACTGTTGCTCTGCCTTTTTTTTTTTTGTGCACTCTCAGTAACATACAAGTGCCAGTAACCATTGCATTGTCTGCTTTTCGTTGACACCGCCACTTTTCATTACCGTATTTTCCCGTGTATAAGTCGCTTTTTTTTTTTTTTTTCTGAAATTTTCATCGGTGCGTTTAAGCCACCGGTGCGGTTTATGTATGAAATAAATATGGTATGTGGTAACCGCGCATGGTCCACGCTCGGAAAGGTGCCTGTGTGCTGTGTGATGTCAGCGCTCGTTAAGAGACACAGCTCTATGGTCTAAATGAATGAACAGTTAAACCTCGTTATAACGAGACGGGCTATAACGAAATAATGGATATAACGAGCAAATCGTAATTTCCCTTGAAAGTCCCCATAGAAGCCAATGTATTTAAAACCTCGTTTTAACGAGGTAAAATTTGCCCGTTACGGGATACAACGAACAAATTTCGTCGAGAAGTCAAATTTTGAGCTAATTTTACAACAGTGCGCAACGCGGATTTGCGACAGTGCGCGACGCGGCAACTGTATTAGCAGTTCAAAACTCCCGCCACGCGCGCGAAGCTGGATGGCGCGCCGTGCGGACGCTGCGCCCGCGAAGCCATTCCCACCCTCCTCTCGCTGCGCACGGCATGCACACAATGGGGCCCTTCGATTTACAGTCTCGCACTCACCGCGGGCTCCCCGAGAAGCAGTCCGACGTTCGTTTTTCCCATGTATCCCTATGGCTTCGGGGAATCCTCGGACTACCCGCGGACTATCCGCGGTGAGTACGAGAAGAGCCCCAATGCACACGGCGCGCGCGGTTGCGTCGCCTTCCTGTCCCCCCTCCTCCCCTGTTCGTATCGCCGACGTCGCTTTATCGTCGTACTGCCCGCGTGATTACAACGCGAGTGCGACAGGCGGGAAGCGAAAGACTATCACGCTTGAACAGAAGACGGCTATAATAAAAGCCGTCGCATCGGGCGCGATGGAAGGTAAGGTGCACTCCGTGGTAAGGTGGCAAGAGACTTTGACGTGTGGACGAGTACGCTGTCTACCATCGGGAGCAACCGAGAGTCCATCGTCAGCGCTGTTGCACGTGGCGTGAAAGGAAGCGCTAAGGACGGCGTCGGAGGCACTAGATGCGGTGGACGTGCTGCGCCGCTACTTCGGCGCGCACGAGGGCGTGAACATAGCGGCCGCAGCTGAGCGAGCCATCGCTCGCATCAGGAAGGTACATCAACGTCCAATTACGGACTTCTTCGTAGCCAAGTCTGTTTGAAATACGAGTTTTGAACTGCAATAAAGTAGGTTCGTGATTTTTCCTTTTTACCTCCGGAATGTGTTTATTTTACTGACTACCGCCGTGCGGCAAGATGCTATTTCGCCCGCTTTTTGTTTTAGGATGGTTTTAGGTAACTACAATGCATAATATTTGCAGTAAATGTCGGCAACGGCTATAACGAAATATTGGCTATAACGAGCAAATCGCGGCGCCCCTTCAATTTCGTTATAACGAGGTTTAACTGTATTCGTTAACTAGCGGGAGGAAGAAGGCTTCGTTGGTTTTGCCTAACACCGTCTGTAAGTACATGCCATCTGTATGTATCAATAAACCATTTTGGAGAAGTTAGTTCTGTATTGGCGGTGAGATGTTTGAGTGGCGCCCTCTGGCTCTGACGTCGGCTTAGGGACTCGCGCCGCTGTCATCTGCTACGCACCGCTTGTGAGGGGCAGCATTGACTGCGCTAGAAATCGCCCGCTTTGATACTTTAGTGCATTAAAAAGCCTATTTTTAGTAATTCAGTTATTTGTGCCAGCTTCTGACACATCTGAATAATTTCAAGCTGTATCCCCCACACGTTTGCAACACACGAGGAGAGAGAGAACAAATTGCATCGGTCATGAGATTGTGTGTAACTCGTCCTTTACAGCTTGTTCACGAGGTTCAGCGCTCAGAGCTTCTCAATAAGTATTCAAAATGGGTAGTATTCCCTACAGTATTTTTGAGATTCCCTTATGAAGACTCAAGAGTCGAATGCTACGTACCAAGCAGTGGGCCCCTACACGTGCATCGCACAGCAGGAAATAAAGCAGCTGTCTTCTATTTCTTTTGTTGTCGTCGACTTGTATCTGACGATTTTTTTTTTTTTTTTTTTTTTCTGTGCCCAACGCCTTAATTTTTCTGCCCCGTCACAAACATCTTATGAGTAGGCTTGGGGATGTTTGGGAGGCTCCCAAAGATAGTGTGGATATTTTCTTCAGGCTGTATGGCATACGTTCCCTTCCTCACAAATTGGCTTTCGTTATGGCTGCGTGCAAGAAGATGCATATCCGCAGCGTGCGTTGTTTATTCACATGCAAATACAAGCAGAAGGTTTGTGCTACGCCACCGCGATCGCGCCCCATACAACGTTGTCCAGAGTACCCGATGGCGGCTTTTGTGCTCCGAATTTCTATTGTAACCATCGTTATCATAACGAACTGACTCTCAACCCGCACAGTTGTGACTTGATTACGGTGTTAAAGGCTTTATGCACTGGCTAACGAACGTAATAAATCGTATACGTGCATATTTTGCAAGAATCGAAACCGATGAATATTTCCAAGCAGCTCTTAATTGTTTTCCAACCCTTCCATTCGTAAAGAACAAATACTGGTCTACTTGGGATGGTGTTCTATGAATTGAAGAAAATTACTATTACTCTCTTGTCCTGGAGTGAGGACCCGGCCCACTAATCAGCTCGACTTTACTATTAAACAAAGTTTTCTCCTCCTCCTCCTCTTCTTGAGAGCAGTTTTCCTATAATGCATATCTGACTACTGGAACGACATGGCTGTGAGAAATGAAACCTAAATATTACCCCAGGTCTGAGCAAACATAGTGTTACTGTATCTTTACCATAGACGTGACTCGTTTTGCTCAATAAACCTCCATACTGGTTAGAAGCATTGTATAAAACGAGCACGCGCCTATGCACACAGTAGGTTATTTGGAACTCAACCTACATTTCTTGCGCGCCATAGTGCATTTGGCATACTTTCATGCCATGACAACGTAAAGTGATGTGATACAATACTTTATAGCGCTCGGAAACGTTGCAAAAACTGTTTTACCTTACAAATGATTGCCGGGAATCGTAATGCCTTCTGCCAAAACCGACAGCCCCGAAATCCTGGAAATGGTTTTGGTCTTGTATTTTCGCTGTTGTCGGTTACTAGCAGCTGGCTGTTACCTTTCTTCGAAATATTGCTTAATACAGAAGCTGACGCCCAGCTCTGAGTCTTCGCGCTCCGCAGAGGACCGGCTTTGCAAGGAATGGGGCGATGCTGCCAATGTTTCTTCCGTAGCGGTATCCAAAACTATACTTCAACTCACGCCTTAAGCTAGTGTATGCGATTTTAAGTCTATTATTATGATAAAAATTTACGCACACATGAAATCTGGTGCGGAGAAGCATCAGATGTGAACCGAGCGCAAAGAAGCAGCAGGGAGAGTGAGCCCGACTGAAGCAGACGACAAATGCGAGAATCCCAAAGCTGACGTCACGGAGGCGTGCTTCGCAGCGCCGCCCGTGGTCGTGCTTACCGCCAATAGACTTCAGACGGTGGATACATATGTCTAGCACTGCTTACAGGGGGATGCGTTCAGAGGCGGCAGCCACCGCAACCATGTACTTTCGCCGCACTTTCTAACGAACTGATCCTTTATGAGTTTACCTGACTAACCAGTGCGTTTTGTACACTGGTGGGTCTTATACACCGATGCGACTTATGTTTTTTTTTTTTTTTTTTTTTTTTTCGGAAAAACTGCCGTTTTGAGGGGGTTGCGACTTATACAAACGTGTGAGTTTTAAACGGTAATCCATACTGCTTGCCGCATGCCTACGCACCACTATTGGGCGATTACAACTTGCCCTTACGTGCATTACGGAATGCACGAGTATCATTTATGCATTACTTGGCTAAGTTGGTAAAAAAAGCAGCGTCCCCAAATTTACAGAGCAAGGAGCTCTAGAAAATTCAAGTTGGCTGGATGTAGCTTGCAAGTACATATGTGCCGGCCTGATGTACCCATTAGCTGCGAGGGGGTATCCTAACATTCCTGACGTTGCTTGGAATGTCGTTATGCTTAATGTTCATTATGCTCAATGTTAAGGTCACCAGGTTTCCCGTCAAACGTCTACCTGCAAGCATAGAGTTTCAATAACAACTAGAGAGGAATCTGGCGATGCAATCGTCTGCCGCGATGGGAGTGATGGGTAGTTTCGGATTCGGATTGGCACTCGACGGCTTTCGGAAGTTATTATGGATTGAATCATGCAGCCAGTTTCGTTTTCATTCTGGACTTGCACGAACGCATTTGCCTATGTTGGGAGGAGCGCTCAAAATTATGTTTCTATTTGAACTGAATGCACCACACGCACTGATGCCGCCTTCAGTGGAAATGTTTTTTAACTATAATTGCGAATTGGGTGGGTTATCAATTCACTGATGGCAGAGCGAGCACGAAAACACAAATGACGGTGCTGTATGCGGCCAAGTTGCCTGTAAATTAGGAGTTGTGGCGCTGCTCATTCGGAAAAGCAATGTATTTTCGAAGCCAACAGTGGTTGTGAACTGCTTGGAACAGCCAAACTTTTCACGCGAACGCCGGCTCCTGTGGCGTAGACCAGCAGTACCGGCGGCTGATAGGAATCCAGATTGATGAATATCACTAATTCAGGCTAGAATAACTTCTCCAAAGGTAATCGGTTTTTCTTTTTTTTTATTTTAGGAGCACAAAACTTTTCTTCGCAATAAAAACTAGAAGCGCTGAAACTTTTACAAAGTAGTTTTTAAAGGAGTCCGCATCCTGCTGTTGTTGCGGGTAAATGGCAAACCTACTCCACAGACCTCCTTGACTCCGTGCCTGCTCTTTATTTAAACGCACCGTTTTATTTCGTACAAAACCAATTTCTGGTCACTAACTTTCTTGTTCACCATGTACAGTGCGCAACACCCTTGTCTATAACACTGAGTTCAACTTCAACTAGTTACCTCTCAAAACTGCAGACTCAAACTTGTCACAAAAAATGTTGAGGTTAAGATAAGTTGAGGTTCAGATTAAGATGGGGTTAAAATGTGTGGTTAAGACTTCAGAATGACACAATAGTTTTCTTCACATGCTTTTCGGCTGAGGCAAGATGAGGCTATAAGTACGAAACCTGTATTATAGACAAGCGTGTTGCCTCCTGTACTTTGCAAACGGCGAATTGGGCAATAAGACGTTCTTTTGTCAAAAAATACAATTTGCGCAGCCATAGGCCCGTTTCAATCATACGTAATCCGTTTCCAGAACTACCCATCATTCCCATCGAAGCACAAGCAGCGCCTCAATGTTTGCATTGGCACTAGCGCCAGTTTCCCCTCTAGTTATTATTGTATGAAACTGTATGGCTGCAACACCACGCAAAAGAATTGTGCAGGCTGCTAGGGTCAGCAGCTTGTTTTGTTCGATCAGCTCACCGAGCAGTGCGCATGCTGAAGCATTTGGTGTAACTGACTTTCCTTCTCTTTGTAATTGCGCATCCCCATGAATGTGAAAGGGCTGAACTGCACAGACAAACACAAACTGCTCGCTAGTCAAGCCCACTTATAACGAAGTCGACCATCATGCCGAGTTTGTTTGTTATATCTGAACTTCGTTATAAGTGTAATAGTGTTTTCTGCACGTGAAAATCTGGCACGCATACGGCAGGTACACTGACGCAGCTGTGGACATCGCCTGGAGGCGTGTGGCAATAATAGTGCGCTGCCTGCAGCCAGGAAGTGAAGTCTCCCGGCCCAGAAAGAAGTTAGACAAAAGGAAAAATACCTCATAACATACTTGGCTCTCCGAACGCTTTAAAATAACCACCATTAGTCGGGACATTTTAGCCATTATGGACCCACTTGTGCAACGCTCCTGATTGGGCACCGTTCGCTACGCTACGCGTCATTCGTACGGAAACCACCACCGGAGCAAAATTACCTACGTGAGCTTAAAAAGAGAGCATGCGCGCATGCTGAGCCTCTGCGCATGAGCCGCTTGGCAAAAAGTGTCAAGGACACAAATGCAGGATAAGCAAAGCCAAAGTTTATTTGCAGAAGAAATCGGCTATGTGCGTCTGTTTGGGCAGAGCAGACGCAATTACGGCGCTCTCCAACTTGTCCTGTGCAGACATGTGCTCTTCGCCAAGCAACTTGCTACGTGCAAGTTCCTTGAGTGATGCAATGTAGCCCATCGCGGTTGCTGTGCTCACTATCGCAGATGCGGGGACCTCCTCCTCGTCACCCGACTCCAGTATCGCGCGCTGACTTCGAACCTCACAAACGATGCCTTCGTAGGTACACGCCTCAGCAATCTCAACATCATTGTCTCCACTAATGAAGTCGTCCCATTCATCGTTGTTGCTGGCAACCTCTGTGCTAACGAGGTTTTGCAAACCTTGCTCGTTTGGAGTCTCTGGATCAACTTTGTCATCCAGATCTGCTCGATCGGTGTGCATAAATCCGGGAGCAATTGTGGATGCACTCAGCAGTGACCTCCATCCATGATGCTCTAATCATCCCAACCATTTCAAACAAGGTCACGTGAAGAGGGAGGTTCACAGCTGGTCCGTCGATTGTGATCAACATGCGCTGCACTATGCGCCGCCTGTAGCCTCCAGTGCACGAATGATGCCCGTGTCGAGTGGTTGCATTTTGGATTTGGCGTTGGGTGGTAAGAAAAGGAGGGTGACTGCAGTCAGGGCGGGCTGCATATGGTGCGCCGCACAATTAGACATCCTTCCCACAATTGCGTGCAATGGTTGGCATGTTATTGCAAAACCATGCGTCAACATCATCTGTGTTAATGGGTGCCACTTCACCAATAACTGTTTTAAAGACACTGCCATGGTGCTAATTAAAACGGTGTAGCCAGCTGTTGCGTGGGATGTCAAGGAGAAGCCCACAGTCCCTAGCCTTGCTTAGCATCAATGGACCACTCAAAGGTACATTCTGGCTTATGCGGCCGCGAACCATTTGAGAAGAGCATCCTCCACGTCAGCATACGTCGCTCTTTGAATGCGCTTCCTGGTCGACGGGTCGGCAGTGATCTTGGAGCTCAGGATCTCCTTTCTATTTTTAAAATTGTAGAGATTGTCGACTCGGACAATCGTTCTTCCTAACCAGGTCACAGTTTTTTGCTCCCTGCACAACATCGTTCACAATAGCCAACTTCGTTGCCATGTCGACAGCTTTCCTCTTCAAAATGGATGTACCCAGTATGCAGCTCAACATGGCGCATTGATGTCCAAAGAGAACAACCGATGACACTTCAGTGGCACTCGACAGTTTCGCCGTCATGGCACGTGTTTTAGGTTGTTTCCTTTTTGTTTTGTTTTTTCAGTTTTTACTCGGTCGAACTGGAAAGGAAAGCGCGAGCAAGCATGAATGGGGATGCGGAAATTCATGTGTAGCTAATTTTGTGACCCTACAAAATCTGTTCTGCTGATTTGTCTGTTATGCAGACAGGCTGGACGGGAGAAACGCATCTGCCTCACACGTGTTGGCACAGTGCAAATGCCAACTTTCTGCAAGTTTGCCATCGTCTCCCCTATCTCACCTCACCCCTCTTCCGTCATGTGCTCCCTCCATCTGCATGAAGTTGGGGGGGGGGGGCAACATGGAACCCTCAACAATGGCATCCTTTTTTGTTTACATTTTCTTTCTGTCTGGCTCTCTTTTGCTGGCTGCAATCAGTTCTGTTGAAAAAGGGTGATCTCCGCACAGTTCATTTGACGCTTCGTGTTCATGGAAAGCCGATCGAAGTGGCAACTGCGAATGCCATGCACGTTCGGGCGATGGTCGATCGTTTGCTGCACCTAAGTTACACCCTTGTACGTGTGCATTGTATCTGAAACAAAATGTAATTGCCTCAATGCATGGTGTGACGCTCATACCGCATTCATTCGTTGTAACTGAGCATTCGTTATAACTGTGGTTCTTATAAGTGGGTTCGACTGTACTAGCAGCCGCCTCAGTGTTGGCCCTGCTGATGAATACATCAGTTATTGCTACAGCCATGTCAGGTGGCACTGGGTCAAAGGACAGGACCAAGATTTGTTCCAAGTGCTCGGCATAGCCTACACTGGTTTTTGTTTTAAAAAGTTCTGTCAATTTATAGCTTGTTCGCCAAGTTGCAATTGCCGCAACTCAATTGCAAGTGCCTGCTTTGGTAACTTTAGGGATTTTTTTGTGCACACAAAAGATTACTCCACCATCCTGAGGAGCTTTAGGGACACACTTATGAAATGAACGTGTAAACTGGCAGCTGTATAAAGAAGTGTGCGATATCAGGCCAAGTCGTCATCACCAGCGAGTTTGCCGTAACTTCCACAGCATTACAAACAATATGGGAGAGAGGAAATGAAACAAGTCTCTTCTGACATGTGATGACTCCATTAATATGGCTTTCATTATAACAAACTGATTACTTGAACTTTTCTGTGCGAGACCACATGTGCTCCATAACATTGGTGGAGGGTCGGTCCTTCAGGATACCATTAAAGAACAATGAGAGAAACTAACTCAACTTGATCCTACCCGACTCACAAACAGGATCATTTCCCCACAGAGTAAGAAGAATGCATACAGAGTGCTCTCAGCCATGTAAAATATTTTCCGTAGTTCAGGGCCAGTACTGACAGTGTTGCAAGGTACATATTTCTTGTCATCCAAATAAATAATCTGGGATTTGTCAGGCTTGGAAAATCCTTCCATGTCTACGGCAAGGTACGCAAGGGACAAAGGCAATCGATGCAATCCTCCAAGGGGTTTATTTGCAAAATCACCCTAGCGTTCCCATCTTCTACATCTTCAACGGATCTTGTGTTGCTCGAGCAACCAGAGTAATTCAACTGCAGCACTCCTGGTGGACGATGGTCTGTCCGGCCTGGCAGGAAATAGCTGCATTCTTCTGCTGCTTCCCCCCCTCTGTTCTAGATCCAGTATCCGTCTCGCTGGTGCATTGTCCGCCTGCACACATGCCAGCCAAAGGCATTGGCGCCATCTCACAGGGCTCAGCAGAACCTGGCTGAATCCTTGCCATAAAGAATGCTTCACTGTCACACAGGGCATTGTAAGGCATTCCGCGCTGTGCCCGTTAACAATAGCAATACTTAGGGCTGGGGTGTGCTGGAGAGGCCAAAGGCCCATACCAATGGGCCCAGCACACTGTTGTCTGCTTGCTGGCAGTGTTAGGCCATGTATCTCTCCAACCCATTCCCACTAACACTGAATTGGGATCGTGTTTCCATGATTACCACAATAAGTCATGAAAAGCTGCCGGCACTAAATTTCATTACAAGCATTGCTTTGTTACATCTGAGCTTTTATTAGCCCACGGTAACCAAGCACATGTTAGCCAGGTTCAGCTGATAACCAGGTCTTGTCACCCTTGAAATGTAGCAGGACCAGACAAGCCAGCGGTTTCCGTCATACCTGGACGCTTGTGTTCAGATCCACTACAAAAGTGGGTTCAAATCACCTGGCAACCAGTTCTTGCGTAAAATGTCAACTTGGCCTGGAAAAACAACATTCTTGTTGCTCGTGCTGTTCCTTAAAACGTCTATCAAAACAGGAAGAAAACCTTTGCATGTGAATTACCTGCTTCAGAAAACTTTTTGTTTTAAGAGTCCACGTGACCAGTTTGTGTGTTCAGTTTTTATGTGCAACATGTGGAACGCTTATCCTTTTCAGTCTGAACAGTTCCAAGACGACCTCTTCCCAGACACAGCAGCACCCACGCCAGCCCTGACGGCAGCCGAGTGGCTGAGCGGGAAAAACAGGAACCCAATCCTGATTTCAATGAAGGTACGTGCTGAGATGAATCTGCACAATGGGTTAATGCTTGTTTCACACATTTAGAGTCTGCACAAGTGAAAAAAACTTAATAAAAAATTTCAGAATGCAAGAAATGGATGAGAACCCATAAAAGGCAGTCTGCTGCTAGGCGCTTTAAATTAAAGGATCAAAAACAATAGATATGTGGAGCTCTACTCTCAGCTGTGCCAGTTTTGGGCAACTTTTCTTTCTGCTTGCCAGATTTTAATTGCAAATGATCATCCAGCATGCGTGTACTGGTCCTACTGTGTAAGTGTTATGTGATGGCCCCTTCAGAGCATCAAGAAATTGCGTGTTCAAGGCATGGGCCATGCAACGTCAATTTTGCTGCAGATTGCTAACTCGACACTGTTGGCTGTCATCACGGCAGTGCTAAACCACACAAATTCCCATTTTTGGCATCGACTGATAAAAGAAAGTACCAGCAGCACCAGCGCAGGAACAAAGGAGAGAAGCCTGATGATTGTGCAAAAGCAGCACCACTAATCTATAGCATAAAGGCTTCAAATTCCCAGTGCATAGATTAATATCTGCCAAGCAAGTTCAGAACATTGCAAGTTCAGAAGGTTGGCTTGTTCTGTGCTCGATCCGTTTGAAAATCCTTCATTTTTTTTTTAAACTGCACGATTTACTGAGGATATTTCTTTCGCTTCTAGCTTTTCTACAAAAGAACAAATGCTGCAGTAAGTAGTATCACTCACATTTCTGGCACTTTTCAAATTGCAGCTCATGCTGTTTGAAGATTTGTCTTTGCTCAGTTAAGAACTTAGACTGGGCTAATCTGTGCACTCTTAAGTACAGTAAAAGCTCGTTAATTCAAACTCGAAGGGGACCATAAAATTGTTCGAATTAAGCGGAGCTCGAATTAGTGGGTGGGCACTAGGATGAATGGACATCACGCCACACTGCACAGGCAGAACACAAAGAAGCCACCTCTGGACTCGTTATCACGAATTCGGTGCTACTGCATGTCTGTGGCAGGTGATTTCGTAAATAATGTTCATGGAGCTCGAACAGCGAATGAAATTAATGGATCAGTCAGTTATGCGGAAACTAAATAAGCTGTCCCAACAGCGTAGCATGTGCTACGCTGTTGTTTTTGTTTCATTTTGTTTTGCATATCTAGTAAATTTGGTTTGGTTTGGATTTGCAACACATTGTAATCACTGTGGGCAGACTTCTTCTGTGGAGAGCAATGAAAAACAGGGGATTCCAGTTTGAATTAACCGTTCTGGATACTGACCCATTCGAATTATCGGGAGTTTCGCCCCACTGAAATATACAGGACTGGGCCGTGGCCAGGGCGTCAGTTCGAATTAACTGTAAGTTCGAATGAAGCGAGTTCGAATGAACGAGCTTTTACAGAATAAAGTATCAGTACAAATGTATGACATTGTCAGTCAGTGTCGGGATACATTTTTTGTGAAGTGTTGGTGTCCATAATTTATTCGTTCAGGGAGATTCATTTTGCTGTTGCGGCTTTGTGTAGGCTCATGCGATATTGAAAGAAATCTCTGCCTTGTGCAGACTGGTGCAGGCGCCCGCACACACAAGCCGGTGATGTACACTTCGGAACGAAATCTTGTCACAGCCGACAGGAACAACGAGCGCAAGTTCGTGTTCATCTCCCAAGAGAACAACGTGGACTACAGGCAGAAGGCCAACCACACCAATAACAATCACAACGACAGCCACCATGGCTCACCGCAGCACAACAACAATGCAGTCAAGTGAGTTTCTGTGCACAACAAGCATGCAAGGACAACAATCCTTAGTTTCACTGCTTAGGAAGATATTGCCCTGAGGGCATTGGAACCAGAAAACACAGCAGCACTCATTGGATATACCACAGTACTAAGGCATTTGAGGTCGAGGCGTAGTGTTTAATAAAATGTGGAGTGCGAGGTTGAAGTTAAACGCATCCTGAATAGTGCGAGACACAGTCCTGCTCATCTCCACATCTGTATGCACTTGCTATCGGTTTGGAGCAAGTGGACATGCAGTCTTAGAGCCAGAGTACCGACACCAAACTGAAAAATGTGTTACTGAAATCGTTTGGGGAGCACCAGTAGAGTTGCTGCAAATGCTCAAATTTGTTTACAGAACTGTTCTTCTCGCTCCGCGTTGTAATAA
Source organism: Haemaphysalis longicornis (assembly GCF_048455015.1). Taxonomy (NCBI): domain Eukaryota; kingdom Metazoa; phylum Arthropoda; class Arachnida; order Ixodida; family Ixodidae; genus Haemaphysalis; species Haemaphysalis longicornis. The sequence continues at coordinate 44,118,517 of NW_027526361.1, read as the reverse complement.
TTTACGGAGCACATGTAACAAGAACACGCAACAATATCCGGGCTCTTTCATCATATTGTTTTGTCTTTCATCATATTGCTTCACTCACAGCAACAAGATAAAAATTCATGTTGCACACAGGCACATCTTGCACTTGTGTGGAAAACATTTTTTTATAACCGTGACATACTCCTAGGGGCGGAATTTTAAAAATTTGCGCAGCGTGTACTAGTGGTGCAAGGGTAGAGAAACAGAGATGGGGGTCAACCTAGCTTCTCCCAACACTGACAGCGGATCCCGGGAGAGAGGGAGCAGCTGGATCCCAGCAGTGCAAAGCCATTTAGGATGGCACTGTAAAGCAAAGATCGTTAAAGTATGTACAGTGTTTTATTCAGTAGCAATTGTCGTCATCCATTTCCATTTTGTCATCATCTTCTGAAGCCACAGCCGCGTAGGGCAAATCCTCTTGTAGCGCGTCCTTGCCTTGGTAGACCTCCACTTCTTTGTCAGCTGGTCCGGTGGCCGTCTCCATGTGTGGATTGTGAAGGGATGGCTTGACAGATTCATCATCGTCGTCTTTGGCACAACAGACCAGCGGTGAAGAAACAGCTGGAAGTTCTTCATTATAAAGTCAAGAGTGCACTGTTTCGAAAGTATATTGAAGAGATCATCGTTCATCGAAGTTCAGACAGCCGGCGGGGGTACCCAAGCTACGATTTCCTCCTATTACTGGGCATGTCACAGAAACAACTACGCCAGTTGTAATGTGAAAGCATAATGTGGCCAATGAAGAGTCGATCTGAGCAAGCTTCTGTCACCAACGGTGCTGTGCTGTGCTGTCACCAACGAGATACCAGCCCACCACAGACGTGTTGTATCAAAAGGTCCCCTTTGAGGATAAGACATTTGCTTTGATTTATAGTAGCCTCGTGTTCCTTAACCCTTGCAGTGGGCATCGGAGGTTGTAATACACACACATGGAACTGGAGTGTGAATGTGTGAAACTGTAAAGCAAAGACCGTTAAAGTATGTACAGTGTTTTATTCAGTAGCAGTAGTTTCAACACATTCACACTCCAGTCCCATGTGTGTGTGTATTACAACCTCCGATGCCCACAGCAAGGGTTAAGGAACACGAGGCTTGGGAGAAGGCCGCGAGGCACACGCTCAATTGCGCTCGGGGTTTTCTGTCAACGCCAGACCGATTTGTGTCGGCCTAAACAACTCTGCTGTTAAAGCCTAAAATGAACCCACCTCCTCCCTGCCCCACTTTGACTCTGCTTGCTACTCTCTTCACCTCCTGTGCATTCGGCTAGTTGGCATAGGCGCATGGCCAACCGTGCTCAGCCAGTACAGACACTGGTACATACGATGTGAAAGCACTTGCCACCATGAGACACAGAATGAATCACTTCAAATGTGCATACTGGCAACACTCCATCCACACTACTACTTCACCAGAACCGATGTTCTCCATAATTAGGCTGCATTCTTTCTCCTCGCGTGCTATCACGAGCACCTTCTCCTCATTGGCTGCGCCATCACATGCCCAATGATGTATGCACTAGGCATATTTCTAGTCAGCCAGAACAGGGTAGTTGCCTTGACGTCAGGGCAGCAAGCTCATCTCGCACCCCAGGTGCCCGGGTTCAATACCTATCCTGACCGAAATGCACTAAATTTTTTTTACAAAGCCGTGAACTTGCACTGTTTACAAGAACCTCACTGAAAAATTTGACATCAGTATGAGCTCTTTAGGCCTGTTTTTACTCTTTGACGATGTGTTAGATTTTTCGACCCATTGGCCACATTACGCCTCCACATCACAACTGGCGTAGTTATTTCCGTGACGTGCCCGGCAATAGGAGGAAGTCACAGCTTGTGTACCGCGGACTGTCTTCTGAACTTCGATGAACGATGAGCTCTTGAATATACTTTCGCAATGCTGCACTCTTGACTTTAGAATAAGGAATTTCCAGCTATTAATTTTTTCCTAAGCATGAAGGCATTAAAATCACAAAGGACGCTTTCTGGCATGTCACGAGTGACGCTTCCTTTTTGGTGTGTGTGGGCTTTTGCACGCCAAGCTACACTTGGGCCATAAGGAATGCTGTAGTGGAGGACTACGAATTAAATTAGATAACCTGAAGATCTTTGTACTGCACTTAAATCTTGGCTCACATGTGTTTCATTTTTAACCTCCAACCAGGAGATTATTGCACCAATGCTTGATAGAATTTTTCACCTCCCATGGTGCAGGTAAAGGAACGTGAGAATGGAAATCCTCAAAGGGGACCTTTTGATACAACACGTCTGTGATGTGCTGGTATCTTGTTGGTGACAGCACAGTGTGTAGATTAGGCAAACAGAAGCTTGCTCAGATCGACTGTTCAAGACGAATTCGTCAAGAAACCAGGTGGAAATATGGGGCTCAAGTTCATCATTTAGTCTATTCAGTTTGGTGATCCTGTCAGCCAACATGGTAAAAGCATTCAAATTTTGTCATTCTTTGAAAGCACAGCTAGCATTGAAAGAGCGTAGTTACAAATTAGCCTTAGCCACTCTTTTTGTTAATGTAAAGCTTCCGCTCAGCTGTCCAGATTCGGCGTTCTTTTTGCTTGTCCAGGTAATCGATGACGCAAACTGGCATGGTACAGGTCCATGCTAAGTCCATTCACCTCTGAAGTCATGAAAGCTGCAGATGACCTTGCAGCTTGGTGACCAGCTGGGACCTTGCATGTTGTGTTGAACTAATAGTTGTTCGTCTCAACGAAAAACCCAAGGCTTGGACGAGTGCGAATGTGGCTGGGTGGTCCATGTGTAGAAAACAGGATATAAAAGGCCACAGGCACTTTGATTGAGAAGTAGTGGTTTTTCTAAGTTTCCGGTACAGAACGGCTGCTACTTTCCGAGGTTGCTCTGTACAGCCTTAGTTGTTAGGATTGGGGCCTGTCCCCAATACAGCTTGCTCATCGCTTCCTGATTCTATTTTGTACAGCTATGAGAGAGGTGTGTGTGTGTACCTCCCAAGTGAAATGTTTTTCGAAAACATGACACACGTGGACACTGGGAAACACTTGGCAGATAGTACACGCACACTAACACTTCGGTTTAGTAGTTCATCAGCTGCAGTGTTTCAATGACTACATTATAAAACACCTAAAATAAACATAACTGATGACACATCACTTGCTCTCTCCACAAAATGTGCGAACACGGTTGATTCTCTAAAGAATGCAGCCCCTTCTCAGCAGACCCACTTGACAAGTGGTTATGTCACAATAATCCTGTTCCACTGATCTTCCATAAAGAAAGGCGTGTTTGAAAAACAAGCTGTCGCGATTGCTACAATTTCACGCTACGGCTCCCCCAGGAATGTGTCAGCAATGTGCTGGAACCCATGCTCATATTCACCTGCCTTGCAACATCATCATCATCATCACCGCTTATCTACTCCTACTGCAGGGCAAAGGCCTCTCCTATAGAATTCCAATTATCCTGGTCCTGTGCTAACTGCGAACAATTTATCCCCGCAAACTTTTTGATCTCACTTGCCCATCTAACCGTCTGCCGCCCCCTGCCACGCTTGCCTTCTCTAGGGATCCACTCCATTACCCTTAATGACCAACAGTTACCTTGCCTTCACATTACATGCCCAGCAATTTCAACTAATATGTCCTTAACACGCGTTTGTTCCCTGACCCACTCCACTCTCTTCTTGTCCCTTAACGTCTTCCGTTCCATTGCTCGCTGAGTCGTCCTGAATTTAAGTTGAACCCTTTTAGTGAGCCTCCAAGTTTCTGCCCCGTAGGTGAGTACCTGTAAGATGCAGCTGTCATACACTTTCTTCTTTAGGGACAATGGTAGGCTGCCATTCATTATCTGAAAATGCCTGCCGAATGCCTACCCGCCTTGCATACATGCCCCCAAAGCTGCATTCCACTCATGGGCAAACCACTCTCCCCCCACGCATGCAGTGGCAACTCTGGCCAGACGCCGCACGGGACGGTGATCAGCGGGACGGGGCACTTCACGACCCCGCTGAGGCGACCCCATGGCCAGCACTTCGGCTGGCGTCACGTGACCCCACCACGGCAGGCCGAACAGCAGCAGGCTGACCGGCAGCCCGTGTGCGACGTGGTCTCCAGCCACACCCTCCCCGTGGCGACCTTCGTCACCATCCAGGACCACGACAGCAGCGCCAGCGAGCCTGAACTCGATGGCGACGTCGTGCCACAGACCGAGGATGAGGTCAGTACTCGGGACGAAGATACAGAAACATTCAGGCACCTGACAGCGCCAGTCAAAAGTGAGCTGTTCTGGCAATTGTCCTCAAACACGCCTGTGACAGTGTTTGCAATGACTAAACTCTTAAAACTTAGAGCCCGCCAGCTGCGGCAGGTGTGTTTGCAGATATAGCTGCACAATTATTTTAAAACGAGCAAGCCTCGATCTCTCTTGGGCACCTGAGGTCACCTGTTGCATATAGGAGGTGTGATGTGCAGGCGACAAGGATGTGCAGGTTGCAACAAGCAGGACCCAATGTCAGAGACCTGAAAATGCAGACATCAGCTTCAGCGATGAGCAACGTTTAGACTACCAATGTTTGGCCTACGTACATGGACCACCATAGTTCTGTTGTACATGTCATTCATTCTGATGTGTTTGCGAAAAAGCCAGAGCAGTGAAGCCTAGCATCCCAACAGCCCACTGGACCTGAGCACAAAACTGTTTTGTTAAAGTGAAAAATCATAATTGGATGCCATGCACTTGAGGATTTAGTTTTAAAAAAGCAAAGCTATTATAGGGCGATGCTGACAATGAACCACCACTGCAGTTGTTTCTGTAATCATCTTTTTCGAAAACAGCATTCACACTAAAATCAGGTACATTCACCCAATCTCACCTGAACAGAAACTGCCTGAGCAAGTGCCTAATTGAACAAACTTTTTCAAATACACCCCTCCCACCCTCTAAATAAAAATTGAGCCAATGCTAGAGCTTTAGCCGCCAACACCTTCAACATGGTTTCAAGTGCACAAAAATACAAATAAACTTGCTGGAATTGTCACCTTTATTCTTACTTTGTGCTATGGAAATGTTCACGATACATGTAGGCCATCTGGCTAAATTTGAAAAGTGAAGCAAGTTTGAGATAAGATAAATTTCAGACCACACCACGGGACTGGCCCAAGTTGAATACGCCAACACAGAAAAGAGTGCATTATTGTATACAGCAAGTATGTGCTAGTTTTCACTAAGCTGCTTGGCTAACACCTTACATCGATGAAGATGATCACAACGATAATTGTCTGCATTTTGTTTCTCCCCATGCACCGTCAAAGACATGGTGATGATGGACAGATAGGACGAGATTGTCGCATTAACAGCTTGGCAATTCCTTGCCTCAACAGCAGCAATTATAATGGTTGCCCTCATTTATCTCTTTCCAATTCCTTGCGTCAACAAAGACAATTATGATGTTCAGCAACCATGGGTGGAGGTTAGGGTGGAAGCGTCAGCAAACAGCTAGTGCTTCAAGACAACTGATTGTGTGCCGAAGTCGTACGACCTGAAGTGTTCCAACTCCCTTCTGATACCAGGGACAAACTTGGCATGCCAAACTCCACAAGGCATTGCGCATGCTTTTTAACGATGTTTCTACATTTATCAAGCAGTTTAAGCTTGGGCTGCACTGAGGTACTACGTTAGAATAGTTTTTATACTTCATTTGGTGCCTATTGAGTTACCACTCCTGTGAAGCCCAAGGGGTCCCCTTAACTTCATCAGCTCGTATAATAATTTTCCATCCAATGCACACCGGTGCAGTCTTTGCAATCCCCGGGGAGTACAGAATAGAGCACTGCACGGACGTGATTTTAAGGCCCGAGCCCGGCCCGAGCACGCTTTGTGAAGCCCGAGCCCGACTCGGGCCCGTAACACCAAGCCCGGGCCCAGCCCGGGCCCGGGCGTTCATAAGTGAGCCTAGCCCAGCCCGGGCCCGTCGCCTCAAGCCCAGGCCCGGGCCCGGTCATTTGTTTTTGAGCCTAGGGAGGGCCCGCGTGTGTGTGACCAGGCCCGGTCTTAGACGCTGAAGAAAATTTGTTTATTACATTTGGTCCAGTGTCTTCGTAGCAGGAAATCAGATGGAGCATCTAGTCTGTACAAGCACGTCATGAATTGAAATGCAAAAAATAAGGGTGTAAAAGTGCATGTAGTTTAGCTTACACCGTCTGCAGTTAACGCCACATCGGTATAATAATAGCTCGTATTCTTACACGAGAGACACCATCCCCTTTGATGACCAGACTCTTGGCAACTTCACATGGTTGTCTCGGTCACAAGCTGGTAGTGCTGAAATTTCTTGCTCTCCATTTGAATCCACGAGTATGTACGTGCGTTGAAATATTTCACCTGCAGTGGTTGTTAAGCGGTGGTGTTTGTCCAGCACGCGAGTTTCATTTCCAGGCCCGTCAGCCACATTTAGATTGGTTCGACATCTCAAACACACGTACATAGACATAGGTGCAAAGCTCCAGGGGGTCTTAATTAGTTCCTTCCCCGCTAGTGCATTCCTTGTAACCGTATGCAACAAAACATAAAAACTTGATGCAGTACATGAAATGTCATTAAAATTACAGTATAGTGACTATCAGACCTAGCAAAACACATTTTTAAAACAATAATTAACATCAAGAAGCGCGTAAAAGTAAACTCAGAATGTTCATTTTTATGCTCTTTTCTACACTTGACGTCGGAACTATTAATGGCCGGGCCGATGAATTCAAGCCCGAGCCCGGCCCAGGCTTGCGACACTTGGCCCGGGCCTGTGCAGTTCTCTAGTACAGAACAGATAGCTTAGGATGTTTGTGCTTGATGCAACACTTCCCCTTCAATTTCATGGCACCAGCTGTAGTTGCAATACTCATGACTTATCCCCATGCATCATTGGCAAAAAAGACCATAGCCATTGTAATGTTTGTCAAAGCAAGTTGGCCAGCTGTTGGTTCATTCCCAGCTTACCCTCCACCTGTAGTTGCCGAAGCCTGTCACTGTCAACTCCATTGCTGCAATAAATTGGTCAAGTAGCTGAATGTAGGCCGTTGTCGCTGTTGCTGCAGTATTTGTTGGCTTTTGTAGAAGGCCGGAAAGCCCCGCCAGATGGACAAGGGTCAGGGGCCCCTCACAAGGACCGACAGAACCAATGCACAACTGTAAACGGCATGAAAGGCAAATGTGCTTAAAGGCTCGTAGGAAACAGTTCGCAGTAAGCCAATGTCAAGGTGTAACCTACCAAGCCAAGGTGTAACCTACACGTGCCCTCTCTGCATCAGCGACAGGATTCTGCCTGTCTTGTGACCTTGGATGATTTGTGCAAAGAGGCCGCATCAAGGACAATGCAAGGTCACTGTTTCCAAATGTGCCGCCTGAATACTGAACATCGCAACTGAATGCCACAATGAGGGGGCCGTTTGGCTGTTTTCGGCCTCAGGGTGCAGACTTGACACTGCACGCGCTGCAACCTATTGTTCAGAAATAATGATTGCACTTTCAGATTACCACACTACCAACACCAAGCTGCAAACATTTTCCCATAACTTGTCAGATTAAAAGGGCACTAGGAAAACACTACTTGCTAACGCAATTACTGGGCATTTTATAGCTCCCCCAATGCTTGTTTCACGATAAAAGCTGTTTCCATGCTCAAATAAAAGCATCTCAGCTATTGGAAAGCAAACTTAGGTCGGCTCGACGGGCCATGAAACGAGCACTCGGGGACAGGAAACGAGCTACCTAGATCAGGGAACAAACTTGAAGATATAATAGTTCAAATAAAGAAAGAGAAATGGACTTGGGCTGGCCATGCAGTTAGACGAACCGACAACCGGTGGACAATTAGGGTAACAAGTGGATACCAAGAGATGGGGTCAAGAAGGGGAAGGCCAATAACACGGTGGAGGGATGAAATGCGGAACTTCGGGGGTAAACAGTGGACTCGAGCAGCGCAGGACAGGAGCAGTTGGAGGTCAATGGGAGAGGCCTTTCTCCTGCAGTAGATGAAGCACCGTACTACGGAATTTGTACTTGAGCAGACATGGATCCATGTGGCACGATGGTGTACGGGCGATGTCTGGCTCCCTCATACGAGCACAGACCCGTCTCGTAAGTTTGATAAGTATTTTGGTTTTTTTAAGACCGTGAGAGATGTGAACTACTTTTGTAAATTAGGTTAGAGAGTATAGTGTCATGTGCAGCTTTATGCATGAAAACACACGCGGATGGCACTCTGGACACGGGTACCAAATAAAGCAGGAAGTTTTCTCTCGCTTCTTACAGCCCAGTGTAGAATGTCACAAATAATTAGGCTAATGCTCCTGCCTATAGCAGCAAACATTATAAACTTTTCTACTTTTCGAAGGCCTTCCCTGTTTAAATCCGTTCTCAAAAACGCCATGAGCAGCATTTGGAAGAATCTTTCACTGAGCAGCTACCCCACATCAGTGGACAAGCCTGGTCAATCCTGTAAGGTCATTGTTTATGTTGGAGTCCACTAATTGTAGACAGGCTGAAGCAACACAAACATGATTTTGAGAAGAAAAACATTGAATGCTCCAGCAGAGCACGTAGAAGCAACAAGATGCATCATCTGGGTGAGGGCACACAATATTTGCACAGTTTGCACGCTGAACCAATCTAAATGTCTCCCTTTGAATTGTTTTGGCAGAGCTTTTTGTTGTCGACACCTGTTTAAAGTATGGTTTTTCCGTAAAGTCCTCTGCAAGTCTGCCCCAAGATTTGTGACAATGACACTTTAGGAAAATATGATTCCAGTTTATGACGGGGATAGTATGAAAGCTATCTTGCTTCTAGCCTCCAGTGCAAGCCCGCATTCTGCGTCCTGCATCCTTTCACAGCTACCTACCTTTCCTTGCAAGGTTTTTCAAGTGACAGGGCAGATGACATTGCAGTATATCGTGGCAAATCCTTTAAGTACTTCCAGGTGGTCAAATGCTGATACGCTAGTAGCGCAATGTAATCTAGCCGTACAGCTAAACAATGCAACGTGCTGGTCCCAGACACCACCTGCATGTAGGAAGCTCAGAGTTTAAACTGCTCCGTTTGTTGAATACACAAGGAATCGAGAGGCAATGTGAACACGCAAATTCAAACAGTTATTTTTGTAACACTGCACTAGAGGAAGGATGCACGCGTCAAACTGCCCGCAAAGCTGCAAAAAAAGGCAAATGAAAAGTCATCCATGCACCAAATAACCAATTTGTCCAACAAGCGAACACCAGGGCCCGTTTTGCAAGATGGTTCCATATTAAGGGGGTACTTTGGAACGTTGACTCAAAATCTGTGCGCATAACCACACACACAGAGAGGCTTGCAGCAGCAAGAACAAAAATAGCCACGTATTTGCTCCTTTCGTTGCAAATGTCGACGAAAGACGATAGTTTACTGGCGCCCCTGCCAAATAAATGCCTCCCTTCTCTTTCCCACTCACCTCTCATGCTGTTCCTCTTTTGTCTCATTTCTCCCAAGCTTACACGCTAGAGGATTTCTCAAGTCAATTTAAATTACCACATTCCACTGCTCCAAGTCGGGTGCCTTGTTGCCAGCGCTGCCATACGGCGGAGACGCGCATGAATCGAGGCACCCTACTACGTTAATAGAACCATGTTGCCCTACTCCACGAGCGTTCCAAGCAAAACGTGGAGCCTATCTAGTGGAACCTTTTGTCACTGCTGCCGTTTGATTTCCTAAAATCCCATCAGAAGATATAGTAGCACGGGTGACAGCAAGTGACGGAGTGAATTTTTTTTTCTGCAGTTGTATTTCGTTTGCTATCGCAGAAACCAAGCATCCATAAATTTTGTAATTAAGGAACGCTGTAAATATTACTCTTGTATTGATTTTCTGCCTTATATTTGTGTAACGATTGTTCTTATTCAACAAAGTTGAAGTTGACAAGTACGAACACTGACATCAGACTTATTAGATTTGGCTGTAGGCATACAAGCCTATTGCACAGCTTGTTTCACTTTGGCTGGGTGGCTGAATCGAGTCACAGACATACGTAGACCAAAATTTCTGTTTAAGTAGCCCAAGAAAGACATTAGTCTTTAGAACCAACAGTAACAGTAGGTGAATGTTACCAGTGGCAACTAGATTCAGTCGAACTGGGAGCCACAACAGATTTTACTAGCGACTGCTAGATGTGGTCCGCACCCACTGCAATCAAAACGTTTGAAACCAACAGAGGTGGCAACATGCAATCAAGGAAGGTTGGATTATTGCACGGGTCCTCATTTAAAAACCTGTCTTTTGCAGCTACGCAAGGCTTTCCACAACCAAAGTATGGAGCTGCGGAAACTCCGTAGCCAGCTGGCCAGCAAGGAAAAGAAGATCCGGGAACTGGAAAGCCAGCTGCAGTTACAGGAGTCGTCCAACGGCTGCTAGAGGGGATTGACCCCCCAAAGCCCCCTTGCGTGCAGACTGTACAAAGCACCCACTACAAAGAGCAAACGCTTATTGCTGCCTTCTGTGTGGCCATTCCTTACTGCCGCAACAAGTTGGACAATGCCAGCTGCCATGAAGCTGCCAGGTACCACTGCGCACCCACTTGCAGGCTTTCCCCCCAACCTGTAGCACAGCCACTGTCCAATGTTAGGACAATATGCAAGTTCGCCTGCAACTCTCCGTGCTTTTGTCAGCTGCACAGCAATCTTGGATTGCCTGATCAAAGCTAGACACCCTTCATTGGCATATAACAGTCAAATTAAGGTATAGTGGACGTCACATACACGTGCTGGGAAGAGCCATCACTGCTAAGTTCATGTGAATTTCACAATTACTTTGCCAGCTGCAAATGCAACTATGTTTTATGCAACCATTTGTCAATATCCAGCTCTGTTTAATGTTGTGTACAGATAGTACCAGCATTCTGTATTATATAAAATATGTTACTAAGTCAGCAGTGCTGTTGAGTGCTTGAATGTTCGGTCATAATGCTATGTTCTTTGCTGTTTTCAGCAGACCAAGTTTTTTATAAAGTCTCTATGCAACATGTCTTTGGCTTGGCAAATAAAAGCTTCACCGAACTGTGCAGCCACTCCGTTGACATCTACTTGGTTGCAGATGGCAACGTGGCCAACTGAAACCTCAATCTTACCTTGCCGAAACATCCTAAGCTGGAAATTGTGCACCTATGCCGAGTTAGCACAGACTGGTTAATTCACTTCTGCATTCAATGTTTGAGCAGCCCTATAAACATTAAACCCTGCTCAACACCAAGTTCTCGGCATAGCAGCCGCCACAATACTCGCTCCCTCAGCAGCCAAGGCAATGCAAAAGTGTGCGACACAAACCAACCCACCACCAAGGCGGTTGCAGCAGAGGAGCAGTCCAAAGTTCAACCTAACCTGGAAGAGTTTCCCAACGCTTCGCTGCACAGAGCACCCACGTGATGCAATGCCGCTGCACGTGCTAGTTTGTGTGCCTGCTAAAACAAGCCCACAGTTCGGGCTCTGTGGCTTCGATTTAGAATACTGAGAACCGGCGCTGATGCCTTGGGTTCAAGCCCCAGCAGGTCTTATATTGTGCAGCGAAGCATTTGGAAATAGACAATGCTTCACAACACATACTGCAACAACTTTCCCCCAAAGACGCTCCACAGCAGCAGTTCACATTTCAGTAAAAACTTTATTTTAACAATTGAACCAAACACTGGACAAAGCCCTTGCTGATAATTTACACTTCCGTGCACCTCCTTGGTGCCACAGAAGACGCGCAGCCGCAATGGAAAAGCCCGCATAGCCGCACCAACGCATCTGCACAGGCCCTTCCCTCGCAGCCAACATGCGACAATAAAAGGCATTTCATTCAATGTTCGAGCAGCAAATCAAGAAAAGGGAGGGCCGAAAATTGAATGAAGAGGGGAAAAAAAATTCTGGATGACGATGTGGATGTGCCAGTATGCACTCTGTCCCTAGAGGCCACCCCCTTTTCCAGGCAAACTTAAGTTATTTACTTGTCCCCCCGCGCAGCCGAGGGAAAAAAAAAACCGCACAGCTCTTGGAATGTGCAGGCTGCCGGCAGGGCCATCTACGATCGGAGCAAGAACAGAAAAACTGCATCAGTCTCAACAACCTATACAAGTCCGTTACATGTCGAGCAGAGCAACTGACGGGCATGCTGACAACCACCCGTGCAAAGAAAGAAAAAAGGTAGGGGAGGGGTTAAGTTGTTCACAAATAAAATGAATGCGGGGGAAAGAAGGCTAGGGACAGGTACTGAGGATGATGCGATTGTGATGTTGCATTTTGTTTCCGTCTGCCGCTGTACAAAGTCTACAGGTGACAATGAAGACATAAAAAAAAAAAAACTAAAGTAAAGATGCCGGGATGTTCCAATTGTGTTGAGTGCTCTTCCCGCCCCCTCAGTCCTCCTCCCCCTCCCCGTCCTCCTCTTCTCTCTTCCGCTTCTGGCCCTTCGGAGACTCGTTCTCTGCAAGATAGGCATAAGGACACTTGTCAGCAGTGCCCACACCAGTAAAACTACTGCCCAGAGAGAGAGGAAACGAGGTGGGTGGGTGGGGAGGCTTACCGTCGCCATCCTCGTCGTCGTCCACATCGTATGGGTTGTAAAAGTCCCCTTCACTCTCCTCCTAAAAAACAAAAACACGATTTGTCAGAACCGAGCCTGAACCTCATGCCGATTTGACAGTCAAACTTTCGCACTATCTGAAGTGAGTGTCCTATCCAGCAACAACGCGACGAATAGTCAAGGCACGCACATCTTCCCATACAAGAATGGTACTAACATCAATGTCGTCTTTTGCTAGGTAATCGAGACCGACCTCTTCCTCCCCATCTTCCTCTCCGTCCTCGTCATCAACATCATCGTCTTCCTCACCATCCTCATCATCTTCGTCGTCCACATTTACATCATCTTCGTCATCCTCTGAAGGTGGGAGTTAGAACAAGCAAGCAAGAGTGAGACACACTGAAAGAGGGCAGCACTCCACAGGCAACAACCCAGGATGGGAATTGGCTCACCATCGCTTTCTCCTTCCCCGTCAACTTCGTTCTCATCGTCGTCCTCCTCGTTGCCTAAAGGTAGGAAATAAACAAAAGATGAGCACTTGCACATGGAGAAATAAAGGCCCTTGGAAGCCAAGGATCCCCGCTCACCGTCCTCATCGTCTGCTTCGGAGTCTTCCGCCTCCTTCTCGTCTCTATCATAACCATCCAGGTACTTGAGACTCGGGATAAGTTCGAATACCCGATCCCTGTAGTTTTCGATGCTGGTCACCTCACAGTTAAAGAGGTCGAGGTTTTTGAGGTTCTTGAATTCCTTCTGGAAACAAAACGAGCCTGTCAACGTTTCAGAGAAGCCGCTCAATGCACACGGCACCACATCAGCTTCGGAGCATAATGCCAGAATAAATTGCAGACAGCTCACCAAAGGATCCAACGTCTCCAGCCCCTTGATTTTGTTCCCGCTCAAATTTAAATGTGTGAGTTTGGGGCTGCCGTGCAGGAGGTTGAGACCGCCAGAAATCCTGTTGTCACTGAGCTCCAACTGCGAGAAAGCGCCGGCGAGAGATAAGAGGCCGCCGCCATAGCGCACAAGAGCGGGCGCGGTGGCCGATAGCCCACCTTTTTCAAGTTTGGAAGCTTGGGAAAGCCCTTGAGACTCGTGAGGCCGACATTGATGAGGCTGAGTGACTCGAGGTTGACGAATTCCTCGGTCAGGCCCACGATGGCGGTACTTCTGCAGTTGTCGAGGTTCAACTCGTGAATCTGCGTCAGTAAAGACGGGAGGGAATGAGATTACATGTGCCGCAACCGCCGCCGCCAACGACGACAGCAGCAGGCGTTGAAGCGCTCGCGACGCCACCGGCACGCACAGCGGCGGCGCCGAGCTGCAAACGCCGCGCACGAACATGAACGTGCCGCGGACGGCAATTTCTGCGCAAACGCCGAGCTCGCAGCCTGCGGCGCGTCCACCAACATGGCCCCGCAGAAAAATTGCGTAGTTTCAACGTAAGCGCGCCATTTCTTCAGTACGAGACACAAAGGGATCCATATTGAAAACGACAAAAACGAACATAAAAAAAAAAAAAAAAGCGCAGCGCGAACCTGCGCGATGCACGACCCGAAAATAAAAGCGCCACCGACGCCGCCAACATCACAGCTCCCAGCACTAACGATTCGCGCAAGATCGCGAAAGTCCGGCGAAACTATCGGAACCTCGGAGCGGCTAGGCGTAAACAATAACTGTTCACTTTTTAAACTCGCCTGCGCTGCCAATCCAGCCGAGAGTCAACATGGCGGTCGATCCCCAAGCAACCAAGGCCAGACATGGCCCTCGGCTGACATGAGCTGTGGGCAGGGAAAATTGTGCTCCGCGACGATTGCAGGACGCCGCGAAGAGACATTTCTACGCGTCCGGTAAAGCAAATTGTGCTCTGTCCGAGTTGCCAACTTGCAAACAGCCCGAGGCACGCACCTAGAGCCGATAATGGCGGCGTACCGGTGCCGCACAACGTGGTCTAGCACGGTCGACACAAACACTGCCGACGCTGCCGATAACAGCGGCCGAGAGAACTCGACGTCCGCAGAGAATTGGTGGGATTCACTGGTGCCTAAGAGCAAATCGCAACCTCCTTCGAGATGCAACGATGAGTTCGTTTTTTTGTCGATAGCGCCATGTTGACATTCGTAAGTAAATCGTCCACGTTATGCATTTGCCGCTAAATTGACTTACACCAGAAGTTCAATAAGCAAGAAGATGAAGTTGCGTCCCGAAAGGCCTGATTTCGCCCGTTGCACTGAACTCTGCCACGATAACTGAGCAGCGAGAGCGGTATTTTTTTTTTCTGCGAACATTTTAGGCGGCAATCTGCCCTGGTAAAACGATGAATTTTTCTTTTTGATGCGAGCTCCATGCACAAAATTGTGCTCAGTCACGAAATAATTCGGGCCTGCAGTGCGAACAGCAAATTTATGGTCATGAACGGAAACTGGTCGAACAGCTGGATTTTCTTCCTTGCACAATGCACAATTTTGCAGCCGCATCAACACGAAGGATGGTAACGGTGCAGAAACAATCTACGCCTAAAGCAGAAAATAGCGGATAATGAAACAAGCATTCACCTGCTCGGGGTTTTTACCCCGCTTCTCCAATTCAATCCTCTTCTCCATCTGTACAGCAGCGGCGGTGGCGGCGGGCACGCAGCCGACTGGCTAGAACACAAGCGGCAGCAACTCTGAAAAGCAGGCGCCAAGCAGCGCGGCAACCTCGATATGGGGTCCTCCTTCAAAGTACATGTACGCCGTAGCAAACTTATTACTATTCATGAGGTCACGTTCAAAACAACCAATCACAGGCTGCGAACGATCGAGGAAGGACTAAGTCACGTGGCATCCTGGGCCTCCGATTGGCCGAGGCAAAAAAATAGTATTTTCTGTGTTGTAAACTACCACACCTCGGCGATTTTCACGCAAAAGCCTACAACCTGCGCTTGTATCCGTAACTTGCAAATTAAGAGCTATACAAAGCGTTGTTAATACACCAAACGCAACCGATCACATGCCTCCTTTCGTCGCTTTCATTATGAGCTTTGTGGTGGTACTGACTCACGTTGGGCCGGTAAATAACTGCCACTTCACAGCGCAGCAAAACGCGGGCCGTGTGATGGACACAGTAACACAGGTTTATTTTCTTTTTTTTTTCTTTTCAAGACATGTCAGAAATTAGACTTGCACGTAATCACCGTCGTAAAAGCCGGTGTTGCTAGGTTACAACATTAGGCAATTATTCGGTGATCACGTGTTACGTGGTGCGCCATTTGCAAGATCAGCGAAGCTACTCACAGTGGCGATTCTAGCTATGTTTCTCGCACGAATGACTTGAAAATTGCTTACCCGTGCCTCTCGCATGCTCGCTTGTTGATATCAGCGTCTGCTTTATATCAAGAGCTCTCGATTAAAAGGTCCGCAGCGCCGCCACCGCAGGTGTTTGTTTGTTACTACAGGCCTCGTTCGTACGCCGCGCACTAACTAATTTTCGTCTTCATTTCGTGGCACCTCGGCGCATTTCCGAGCACACCTTGCTTCGCAATTGTCAGTTTCCGTGCGGAGTCCGCGCAAGTCGTGGCCACGGTCATCGCAGCCGCTGTCCCACTGGCAATACAGGACGCGCCGAACTACCTTTCGTGACCCAACGGAAGGCGTTCTGCGCAAAATCAGGCATTGCACCGAATGGTTATTTGCTTGGCTGCAACGCGGCTGCACACCGCCGCTCTGCGCTGCCGCCGAGCCATGTCAGCCAGCCACAGTTAAAGAATAATTACGTCATGTTTCGTTCGCATGTGTTGAAAATGAACGAACTAACGAATATCTACACATTTTTCACCCGTGTTTTTCCTAAAGAGCGAGAAGCATTGTTCGCCGAGCAGGGAAACACGCGTTCGTGCGGACTACTTTCTTCCGCGCACTTGTCAAACGCTGTCCCAAGAAGTGGAATGTCAGGAGGGCGCGTCCGTTTTTGCCGGACACATTCGCAGCGCGTCTTGCGCTGTGCTCATCAGCAGCGAAGGTTCCAACTGTTGGGGCGCGATTTTGGTCGACTACGTCATGTTTGCACGAGTCCAGGCAGGCACCAGTCATTACGTGCGTGCACGTTTCACCCTGTACGATCGCGCATACCTCCGACAATAATCCCTGTCCTTATTATTCTCCTCCGCGTAATATCACACGCTTTCGTAATTTCATGCGGTATTTATAGCGGCGACATCCGCAGCGAGTGCAGTTTGTTAATTCGGTATTGAATACAACGCATTTGCGTGCTTGTGAGCAATTTTATTTCAAAGGTCTTCCATGTAGCATTAACAGACAGAACACAACGAGACGGCACGCTTTCAACGAGTAGCCTTGCGTGGTGTAGTTTCACTCTGGAATGACGAGTTGGCCCCACATTACAAAAGTTGCGATGGCTTCTTTGTTCAGGCCAGCTCTCAAGGTGCTGTGCACGAAAGCCCTTCAGCCGTTCATGACCATTCTCACAAAGTCTGCAAAAAAATAAATTTGGCATTAGTTGCATACTTCATACACAGGATTCAGGTTAGTACAGTATGAGCAGACGATAAAATTGCACGGAATTTTTCGTTTGTGCACAGAAGACGAAAGTGTCCTGGCTCGATCACGATCAACTTCCATGCATGCGGCAATATTTTGTGGCAGAATGCACTGTACAACAGCTGGAACGACAAATTGAACGACGCTTTTTCACAGGAAATACACCAGGGGAGGTATTCTTGTGTTTGTCCGTTTTATTGTGACGCACTTCCAGTTGTAGGTGGGCTTTGTATTGACTTTTGTACAACTGTTCTTGCAAACACATTTTAAACGAATAAACCTATTTTAACCCCTTAAGCGCTTTATTTTTTTTAGAATTTCCCGACCAAAAGTGCCTATTTTTTTTATTGCTGATTTCGAATCTGATTGTACTAAAAAGTAGCTAGTCGATGTTGAAAAAATATTTGTACCCCACAGTTAGTCAAATCAACACAATAAAGTTTATTTCTGAAGAATACATAGGAAACCAGGTACCTGCTGCTAACAAAATTAAAAACTTTATAAATAGAACAGTTGCAGATGCCACATCTTTCTTCACTTGTGTAGGCTAAGCACCTTTGCAAATAGCTGGAGTGCAAGGAATACCCACATCTCTTCCTTTGTCACTGGTACCCATTTTTTGAGGCGGGAGTGATCACTGGGAGGAAAGCATTTCAACTTTTCAGCCGCTTTGCGATTGGTTTTGTCTACAACGTATTATATAAGTTCATCGTCTAGAAACTGCTGAATATATTCCATATTGTCACCCGGCGATGACCATATGAAAGTCTTGCCTGGAATGGCCAAGAATGGAAAGCGATGAGCCTTCACAGGAGGATTGTCCACATAAAGCAGGATCCACTCGCGCGCAGTCGCGATGTTCGCTTCCCCGCTGTCTTTGTTATCACCGGAGGAGCTGCTCAATTCACCGTCATCGCTGTCTTCACTTCCAGAGACAAGATAAACATCTGTATCCGAATCAGCATCACTTGAAGAAGATGACGAAAATGAACAGCTTCTTTTTCTAGTTGACGGGCCAGCTATGCATGGGTCGGCGCCACCGCACGCCATATTTTCATAAAAAAAGCGCGCCTTACCGCAGGAGAAAACTAATTCGTCGAGCAAATGCTGCCATCTAGTGGACGGCACGCAATCTAAGCCGCAGACGAGCGCTTCTCGTCCTGAACAGTATAGGGCAGTACCTATTCCGCTAAGACGAGCTCTGCTCGTCCAAAGCAGTTTGGTGACAGTTTGGGCAGGACGAGCTCTGCTCGTCCAAAGCACTTAAGGGGTTAAACTATTTTTTATGTGTTTATTGTTCCGCCAGCGAACCAACAACAAGGCGACGATAAATCGTCTGCTCCGAGAAGCCGCCGCTCATAGCTCCGCCGTGCTTGCATGGCGTCACATCTGGGTGTTTGCTTTTAGTGAATCAGGGCTTGCTCAAAACGGACACAACACGAGAATACCGCCCCTGCACGATACTTGACAACCCTTTAAGATAGCCGCATAAAAATTGGTTGCAGGCCACATCGCAGCCTAATAAGGGCCGAAGCATGGAGACTTGTACAGTACGCTTCATGCAACATAGTTCCCACGCAAACAGGCACAGAGGTTGCCTTCATGCCCCAAAGCCAACATCCCAGCAAGATCTATAGTGCAGCAATCGTTCACCAATACACGCACTTACCAGCCCAGCTAAAAGAAACAGCCACCTGTACTAAAAAGCATCAGTCTAAGTCAAACTCTGTCCCGAGGCAAAATTCTGTTTTGTCCATTTCATGCCTATCTCAAACTGCCTATTCTGAGCGAGCCCCGACTGGCTGAAAGCAGACTACTTTCATGTGACTTAGCCCAAGCAAGGCGGAGTGCCAGTTTCTGTGCATGTCATTGGTCAGAGGCCTTGCAAGTGCAATTACCTCCTGATTGGAATGGATGCGAAATGGACATTTTCTAAACGGGCACAATTTAAGAATCCCACCCGTGATGACACTCAAAACGACGCTTACTGCGTGCATCATTTTGGGCCCTGCATGAAGCCCCAATCAGAGGGTGCACTGTGTAACTTCTACAATTACTCTGCCACCCGCTAGGGACCCAAACCGTGGAATATAAAGAAACCTCACCACAAGAGACACTCTAGGGTCATGGGAAACAGGTCTCTTGTAACCAAAAATTTTAAAAACACCGAGGAGTCAGGCTAGATCACTTTATATACATCAGCACCATCGACAAGAAATTGTGCAGTACAGTTTAAAGAAATTATTCACAGTAGTTCCAGTGCCTGAAGGTTGTATTAGCTTCCTTCCCAACTTCTTGAGGCAAAGCACTTCACTTTGCAAGCCATGCTGTTGCTCAGAATACCATGAAAGTGCTCATGAATGTTCGTCAGCCTCAATTGACAACACTTTCTGCCCAGCAAAGTCGTCCTTCTTTTCTCATCATTTAGGGCAGCACTTACATGTGTGAGGATCACATTATCTGTAAGCTCTTCGGAGCACACAAGGTCAACATCTGCGGACACAAATTTCTCTAAAGGTTCTGGGACCTTTGCGGTCCCTTGTATGCAGGCCCAAGCTTCATCTTTACGGCAGTTTTCTACAAGATCTCCCATATAAGGCCCCCTTCCATCGTGTCTTCTAAAACTTACTCTAGGGACCAAAAATTGTTCCCCTTAGTAGCAGTCTCTTGTAACCGTGCCTCTTGTATGCAATGTTGCTAACATGACCAATGTAGGAAAACCAACAAAACTATCTTTGCGTGTCTATTAACAGCGTTCCTTGAGACAAGGCTTTATTTTTGGTGCATTTGAACATGGATATTGCATTACTTCAAAGTGATGGCCATAGTATTAGAGAATTCGGCCCCTGGTGTCGAGTCTCCTGCTACAAAACAAACTTTCTTTAAGGGTTTTTCCTCGTCGTTTTACCTCCAAAGCTTTGTCTTAGTGAAACTTTTCATGCAGCCCCTAAACAAACACCCTACTTACAAGTGATATTCAGCCTCTGCCTAAAAACCCAAATCGCAAGCAGCATGAAAGTAGCACCCCTCTGCATCTGCGCAATCCCATCCTCCAAGACTGGCGATCTACTTCACAAAGCCACATCGATTAGGCATTTCACCCAATACCCCGTATCCAGGCTTGCCTGTAGCCCCGCCGTCTTCATCCTCCAAGGAGAAGTTTGGTTTGGATGGCTGTGGGTTAGAAAAGTTAAGTTCTCTAACAAGCACTGGTATCTCACACACATCACCATTTTATGCCTTCAACAGACATTCAACAATAGCGGCGGGGAATAAAAGCAGTAATCTGCAGCCTATGAGCCACCCAGTCACAGCCACCATAGCAGCAGCTGAATAACAAGGCGGCCGGTTTAACTGGCCCAAGGTTGCTACCTTCGTAGTGCACGTTTCCTTGCGAGTCCTCCTGGCCAGCCAAAAGCTGCTCCACTTCGTCATCAGTCAGTTTTTCACCTGAGTCAAGGAAGGCAACATAGAAGGGGGGGAAGCACGGTAAATGAGCATGGTCTGCATACCACAAATACAAACAACCATTTGTAGAAACCAGGAGAACATTTTGCTCACTATGGGTACTGCGGTTTCGCAACAGCTACTGACACGAAATTTTCGTGTTACGTTTTTTTTTCCTGCTGCTATGGGTGTCTATTAGCCCACTAATCATAGAATGGCACTTTAGACGGTCGATTGCAGCGTAAACAATAATTTGCGGCGTCGTTTATTCGTGTCAGTTTCGGTTTCGACAAAACGAACGCCGAGCGGCCGCCATGACAGGAGGTGGCACCTGATGTCACCATTCTTGTCGCCTTGCTGCCAATCTGGACGCGCGCGCGAGCAAGCGCACCCACTTGCCCAGACCGGCCAAGCTCTTCACCATCCTCGCGCGCCCAGGCAGCATGACGTCAATCGCAAAACGATGACTTGCACACGTGGTGTAGCAGCGCACGCCAACAGCAGCCAGTGCATCGGCTACGTAACGGGAGCCCTGACGTCAACAGTTTAGGGCAAGTGCAGATGATGTCATGTCAGCCTGCTCTGGGCTTTCTCATGCGGGCAGAGATTGAAAGGGATTTATAATATGTTATACTGAACGGCTACTGTTGAAACTTGTTGGGAGATATCTTCTGATAAAAAGGAAGCATTTTACTTAGTTATCTCAGCTTTGAAATTTCGTGTCACTACACCTTTAATGATACATGCTCGACACAAAAAACTGCATCAAACTTGCCCGCATCCACATTTATTACCTCCAAACCTACGCAAATAACAACAAATAGCACTACCCAGCTCAGATGGTAGACAAACTAAGATGCAAATAAAACCTTTGGCCATGTGCGAGCAGTAATGACACAGCCCTTCTACGAACACTTGGTCAGTGTTAGAAGCTCCTGGTGAATGTTTATGTTCTTCACATTACAAAAGCTCCTTCAGAAATAAGCCATGAACTTTTACCAAGATCATTTGCCGCTGATAGATTTTAACCCACAAGTCCATCACAATTGAGGCGTTTAAAAGAGACATAGTGGTGTGTAATGATTACACCGAGGAGAAGATGGAAGTAGCAGACAGACAGCTCTGTTCACCCTTTCCAGTCCAAAACTTTTACCCACTTTCTAGCCGTTCCGGTCCGCAACTATTTTACCAGTTTCTGGCACCGTGACGAAAAAAACACAAACTGTGCAAGAAAAGCTCACAGGATATTATTTTTTCTCTTGCATTCTGCTTGCTACTCCTTCGCCATTATTTGAGCAGCGTATGAAACCGCGCGAAGCATTCTCCTGGGTGTAGGCCAGGGTTCTTACTGCAGGTTTTGCACAAAAACAGATTCCCTCCAGTTTCCTTTTGTTTTTCTATGGCTACAAACAGCACAGTCCTTGCTGCTTCTGCCTAGGAGCTTGTAGATAAAATGGCTCATCCCGTCTAGCCTTTCCTCACACTCCATACGTGCAGACAGGCCCCACTTTTTGGCTCGAGCCCTCAGGTCACCCACCAGCTGTTGGATGAGGTTGCAGCGGTACTGCAGGTGTCGCTGCTCTTTCTCGCCACGTTTTTGCAGCTGTGTGTGCCTCAAAATAAAACTATTGACAATGGAAACCTCTAGAAGCCAGAAAAAAAACAAGCGTTCACCACCATTTTATCATCTTTCGATAAAATGCGTAGCTCGCAACGTAATGATCTGCACAGTGCTGTCTCCACCACCATCGCAGTCTTCGTCACTTGCTTCTGCCGAATCACTGTTATCACTATCTGGTGAAGGCATGTAATTCTCTTCCTCACTGAAGTCATCATTGCTTTCGCTAAGTGAAAAAGCGGCCATACTTCTCAGCGAACAGCACGCACATGAAAACGCTCTGGGATCCAGAGGGCCCATGCTGAACTATGCTGCACCGTAGTGCAAAAAGGAGTAAACTTAAACAAAGTTCGCTTATCCGTCAAGAGATGGCGCATCACGTATGCAAAGAATGCGCGCATCACAGTGAGAAAAACTGCGAATACCCAAGTTTGGCGGAACCCGACAACAAACCGCTATGGCTGTGTTGTGTTTTTGGACAGGGCCCGATAACAGGCCACAGAGGGTTAATAAGCATGTTGTTGCTCAGTCTGGCTTCAGGGGAAATAAAAAAGCACTGCCCGTGATAATGGCAGATCATCTCATTTGTGACAAGAGCACATCACTGATTTTGGAAGACAAAACTAAACCCCAAGATGAGAGTTCTGATAGGTCCAAATCGGTTTTAAAAAATCAGCAACTGTACTTTGGTACACTTAGCTCTCGACCCCCAAAGGGTTTTATTTAACATCACCAAACTGATGATACTGACACGATTTTTTAGGGGGAGGGAAGGTGGTAGGGGGGGTGTTACAGGGCGGAAGGAGTTTAGCTTGAAAGGCACACTAGTTTACACGTTGCCTGGAAAAAATTTGGAAGGGGGGGATTAGAATCCACAGTTGCACCCCCACCATGACAGCCATTCTAGAGTAGAGATCATGTGCTGGTCTTATTGGTTTTACTTTTCAAAGCATTCTACCACAGTTCCAGCTTCATCTCGTAACAAAAACTTCATATGCGGTGCCACTACACAGTTACTCAACTGTTAGCCTGGAAGCTGTGGAATCTTTGTCAAGGCTACTGATCTCAAGAAAAGGGGGCACCACTAGGAATTCTACAACACAGTGTGGGCGAATATGTGGCTGCAATTTAACCCACGAGAGTTGTCGAATGCTACTTCTAATAGTGACAGTGCGTCAAATCAGCTGAAATAATTACAGCTACTCGATTTCAAGAGCTGAGCAGTTTTATTGCGCTCGTGCTCATTTGTAATGGCCCGCTCTGGGACTTAAACTTTACATTAGCCACTTTTGCAAAATTAATAACAGTTGCGCTACTGTTCCTGTAGCAAAAACCTCCGGTGGGCTGCTACTGGGCAGTTACTGAACTGTAGAACCTTCACCACGCGTTACAGCTCCTAAAGAAATGTGTGCCATTTCTAACTTTGGCCACTCATCACAAGATTTTTGCAATTAAGGTTTAATCAGCAAGTCTGGGATATCAGTTCCAGCTGCGACCCCACGGTGAATTGGCTGCAAATGTTCGCAGATGTAGGCTTGCCCTCACGCACTTGTCTGTTGTCACGTCTCCTCCCACGCTGTCACTTAGCGCTGCCACGTTTGCCAAGTTCCAGTACCTACTTGACCAACAATCTACATAGCTCAAAATAAAGGTCCCTTTCGTGTCTCGCTGATGCACCATTCCCTGGTAACCGGCTGGCTTGCTGGCTTGTGTGCCTGCTCCAGTGCTTCTGCGCAAGCAGCGTCTCGAACTTTCTTGCGCTGGTGTTGCTTCAGCCAAACTATTTTTTTACTTTTATTTACAAATACCGCTCTCTCACAGTTCGAGTAATTGCTGGTGTGGGTTCACAACAGTGAAAATAGACTAAACTAACAGAACACATGTGCATGTAGTTCCTTCAGAAAGCTACTGGTGGGCAACTTTCGCAGAGAAACATCCAGGTTCTAGCTCAAAGTGGCCACATTTCGGATCTCGGGGCAGCTAAAACTCGTCTCGGAATAGCAAACTCCAAATTACCTGCAAAAACTTTCCCACAACACTAACTTTTTACATCCTTGTTTTTGCTGCACCATTTGCATATGACAGGTATGCTGAAAACTGTGCTGCAAAAGTAAATTTTTCAGGAAAAAAAATCAAAGCCGTTTCACTCAACGTGAAAACTGACGGAAGTGCAGAACAGTGATTCACCATTATGGGCTGCAGCGCTGTTATTCGCTCACTGCTACCACCCAGTGCAATTCAGATTTCCCGCCTCCGTAGTGCTCGCGTGCCCCCTGCCTGAAACAGCGCCAGTGGGAGTTCTGTTCTTTTTGTGCTTGCTTTTCCTCCCGCACATGCCGACGTTGCACTGCCACTTTTTTTCCTTACTATTGCAAAAACCAACACAACAAGCGTCCCGATCTAAATGAACACAAGTGGCGCCGGTTAATTACAAATGTTTTGCGTCAAATGTACCTGCAGTATTTCTTGCGCTAAACAACAGATGTATGACACCCGCCAGCATTTCACGAGTTTTGAACGGTTATGACCATTTAAACTGCTTGGTTTTTGAAGCCTCTGCGGGACGCTCTACGACGAAACGCCGGGCTCTACTTGGGTCCGTTATTTCGTTGCGCCGCCTGATTCCGGCAGTCACTTAACATCGAGTGTTACAGCGCGCTACAACGACAAGGCATGCCCCTAAAGTGCTCTGCACATAAAGAGAAGCAAGTGGAAGTGCGCGCCAGTGCAGCAGAGAACTGATGATAGTAAACCTCTGCAGGGTGTAAATAATGAGTGTGGCTTGAAGGTTAACTGAGCAGGTTTTTGGCATGCTGCATAGCCTGGATGAAACCCTCAGATCAATACACCAGGCTACGTTTCCCCTCACCCAACGTGGTGAGCAGGTGTCGGAGTTCAGCAGAGCTGATGTAGCCATTGCCGTCCTTGTCAAAGTGACGCAGGCCCTCAATGAAGTCCTCGGCCGTGTCTGTGCTGCGGTTCTTGCTGATGGTCTGCAGGATCGGCAGGAACACGTCAAAGCTGATCCGCTCATCTGCAAGCACATCAACCAGGGAACACAACATCGCAGAAACCAAGGGCAGCAATGGCACGGGCGGAATCAAGGTGGTGAGAGCGCGCAGAGCTGTGCCATCCAACTATACACACACGCAAGGGGTACCACATCTCAGCAGAGTATCAACTCTCAGGAACTGCGGAGTCAGGCTTGCACATTCACCGCTTGGTTGACAGGTGGCAATAAAGTTTTATATCAAGCGAGCGAGCTACAGCCTGCAAACACACTGCGTCCTCTGGTCAGCACTCATGGACAGAAAACTGAGAAGGCCAACTGTGCTAAGCGATTGTGGTACCCCCTTTGCTGCTGACACACGTATATCGGCACGCCAATTCCTCGGTGCAAAATCTATCCCACAGCAACAACGTTACATTTAAACATGCCCTACACCTTGCTTCAAAACCTTGGACCCAAACCTAAACGCTGGTGTGCATTTCTATCCTTGCTTTGTACACGCAGTTTGCATGCAAGAAGCTTAGGTGCTATTTGGAGCCTTCTCTGGAGTAGATTAGTTCAGAATTCGTCCTTGGAGCACTGCAAACAGCAAGGCCAAGGAGACAAGACACAGGCGATGTTTGTACTACTTTAACAATAAAGCCGTACTAGCTTGGCGGTGACAACATTCTAGCCCTTAACAGGTGTGGAAGGTTAGAACAGCCCCTTCAGTCCCATTGGAAGGCATCGACCGAAATAATCTCCAGTAACATAGGCGTGCGCAGAGTTCTCGATTAGGGGGGGCAAAGTCTTACCGCTGCGCCCCCCCCCCCCCCTTTACAGCAACTCCCGACCTCTCTCTTCCCACTGAAGGCCTAGTGGTCCGAACACTGTGCAAAGAGGGATGGTTATAAAATTTTTATTTCAATGTGGTGGAATTGCAACACATACAAAATATTTCTGAGCAGAAATGTTTACTTTAATGTGTTACATTGGCAAAATATGGGCCAATTTGGCGCCCCCCTTCAGATGATTAGGGGGGGCGGCCGCCCCCCCTGCCCCCCCTGTGCGCACGCCTATGTCCAGTAACCTAGTTAGTAACTACTTTCCAATCACTGCCTTCGAGTGACTGCTTTCAATGTGAACAAGGGAGCCTTAATGCTTGCGAAACGTGATTTTTATACATTAAATGGGTCAGGGACTTGCGTTTCATCTCTCAGTTATGCCACCGGACCAGATGGTATGCCGTACAACTAACAACTCCCCCAAGCCAACTTTGAAAGCGGAGAGACTTTGAATGAAAGAGCTTCCCATCACTGATACAGTAAAACCTCGTTACAAGAGACACTTGGTTATAAGAGACATTTGAATGAAAGCGGTTTGGTTGGTTTTGCTATGTTTGCCATGTTAGCAACATTACATAAAAGAGACCTTGGTTTCAAGAGACATTTCTTTGGTCCCGTGAGTATCTCTTGTAATGAGGTTTTACTGTATTACTGAAGTGGCCTGCAGACATTCTGGGAATATGCACATGGATTAAAAGTCTACTTCAAACTGGCATTTTGCCTACTTATTTAAAGCAAGAAAAAAAAACAGCATGTGGATGAGACAAGATCAGTGAACAGACGATGTGTTTTATCTGTGTCCACTCGTCTTGCACCACTCAGCTACGCGCTGTACTAACTGGCCTGCTTTTGCAGTCTGACTGCTCCAAAACCTGCACTTCAAATGGCCGAACGAACCTGACAGAACAGCAGTAGCTACTTCAAATTATCCAAAATGAAGTGCATTAACGACAAGGTACTTGTTCACTGCAGTGCCTCCTTAGCCTACAACTGCGAAAGGACTGCAGTGATAGGATCCAGCCCACACACTTTCAACTTTTTTGGACGAAATGGGCGTTGCTTTCCCCCAAAGAGGCAACCACATTAAGTACGGTTCTTGCTACGCTTGGGCGTGGGTAGGCACTTCACGTCACTGACCGGGCCTGAGCTGGTGGCAGCACTTCTTCACGTCAGCCTCAGTGGGGTTCTGGCCGAGGGCGCGAAGCACATCGCCGAGCTGGGAGATGTTGATCTTGCCATCGCCGCGGTTGTCAAACAGCGAGAAGGCCTCCTGGTAGTCTACGCAGCAACCAAAACAACAACAGTTAACAAACGGTGCTAGTTTGCACTGTACAGAGGGAACGCACCCCTAGAAACCTTGAACAAGCTACAAAAAGGTTTCCTTGCGTACTTGCCAAGCACTGCGTATTGTCTGTTTAGCGAAATAAAATCTTTCTGCTGTGTGCGCTTTGCTGGGAGATGCACGACGACTTCCAAATTACAGCGGCACCTAGCTGAGGGAAAGCATAGAGAAATAAAAAAAGCTCCGCAGCCTGACATCCTTATACTACCCGTGCCAAAACGGAGAGGACGCGAAACTGATTAAAACGGTATCAAATACGCAGCACGCGCGTCCTGATTTTAGTATTGAACAAGCCCCTCTTATCATTCTGAAGACGCAGGAAATGTCATACCAACTTCGGTGAAATCGAAGTACTTGCCGAGCGAACGCATCGTCCCACAATAGACTGCAGCAGTGGTTTGCTCGTAAACTAGGCACACTTCGCCCGACAGTTGTTACCCTCCCCTTCACACCGCTTCCTAATATGGAATAAACAGGAACGCTCGATGACCGCAGACCGCGGGAGAGAACCCCACAGCGAGCAGGATGACTGACTGGGTGTGTCAACAGATCGGTATTCGTAAACGTCGAAATAAAACAAAGCGCTCGGCTGCTTACCGCTAATTTGGTCGTCCGTGTACCCGGCCTGTAAAGGTATTACGTGGTATTACCGCATGAGCTTAAATTAAAGAGACTACAAAGGCAGCAGAGGAACGCTTACCATGATGTGCAGCCAGCCGACAAGTTTCTAAAATGGCGTCACGCACAGTTCTTGACCGACGGTCGTGACGTCATTTCCGGCCCGGAAGCACTTGTCTGCTACACAAGTGATTTGTGCTTGGGGCGGCGGCGGGTTTGCGTAGTACATTCCGGCAGAGTTGCACTACGTGAATGTCTTTTTACCCCGTGTTATCAGACTTCGTCGCTTCAAGCTCCTTGCTAGTTGCAAACCACACTTTGCGTTTTTGTTTCAAGCTACAAGGCACAATGAGCCAATCCGAACTACAAGACTTTTCGAGAAACGTTACCAGGGCGTCATGTTGCTATCTCCGTCATTCATGCACAACAAACAGCGAAATGTAAAAACGCAAATATTTTATTTCAACAATCACAAATGCTTTTTTTCATAAAAAGGAGAAGTGCAGTACCCATATATCATGTCTGTGCTCGTTGTGTATCACGATTTGATCACACGATTCACAGACTGTCTAAGAGTCGTTATCACTTCTTTAGGGTCCTTGCTTTTCGTAATGGCTGTTCCCGACACGATCATGTTGGCTCCCGCCTGAAATGGGGCAAAAACACAACAAAAAATTGCATGTGAGCTGACCAAACCTTTTTTCCCTCTTACTATTTTATTATTCGACGCATGGGCTAAAAAAAAAGGTAAATCAAGGTAAAAGTAAATACCTGAGCACATTCTTCAATTGTGTTAGGTCCCACGCCGCCGTCTACTTCAATATCTAAATATTTAAACTTGGAACGCAGAAGCTTCACCTGTAAAAAAAAAAAAGAGCAAGATAGGATGGAAATTCTGGAGTAAGTAGATTTCAATGCAAATTTTACATTTTGTCTAGAAAAACAATTAAAGCACTAAAAATATATGCTGATGGGGAAGCGCTCATTCCATATCGAAACATTTTCACTCAAACGGCTATTACCACAAATATTTGGAGGACACTTAAGCTTTGGCTGTAAGTGTGAAATGCAATGGTGGTGTTGGGCCCCGCTCGTATCGCATTACCATTTGCATGTCATGCTTTTGAGTCACAGACAGTGTCCGCGAGGGGTGAAAACTTTCCCCTCCTGCTCACTCAGCATCTGTCAACCCTATGATACTGGGGGTTTCAGTGGGTGCCGCAAAGTGGTGCTAGGGAATGTTCACCCACACCGCTTTTTCACTCATGATCAACGCCAATGACGACACCAGCTTTTCCAAGGCATGGGGCCCTTAACGCTATGTGTTAAAACTCGCATCATTGCTTGCACTAACGGCACTACTCAACAAAAATCTAAAGACAAAGTAACCTAAATTGTAACAGGTCAGTTCCTTTTTTTTTTTAATATAGCAACATCAAGGCCTAAGAGCTCTGCGCCATGCAACATGACACAGGACTGCAGCTTTGACAAAGTTCTCAGGCTAGCGTTAATTATGATTCTACCATTTTTTTCAAAATTGGTGTACCTCACTGAGGCTCCACTCACTACAACCCTTTTTTTTTGTGAATGCAAGTAAGTTTTTAACAGGGTTACACAATTGGCAGACAGCTCTAACATAGTTGCCTAAATGTACCACAGTCATTAAGCACAAGCCACTTCCTTCCCCTCACCTACAATAACATAGTTACAGTCTGTCCCTCAAACAAGTATCAGTATTTTATTCTTCCAGTTGTATTACGTCATTCTTGGTTAGGGATGGCTAGGGAGGGATGGAGGTTTGTGAGAGGAAATTGCACTTTCTCTTGAAACTGTGGAAAAAACTGAAGATCAAAACGAAGACTGACACAAAGTGTGACTCAAAGTCTGGCAAGAAGTGCACCAGAAAACAATGCACTCACTATGCGTGGCACAGCAAGTGCAATCCCTCCGTGAGTATGTGCTACTTTGAAGGAAAACCCATACAGGCATGTTACAAATTTCACCATCAGTTGGAATTCTTACGAACTTATATTGCTGGCCGACCAAAAATTGGTTGACTGAATAAATGGTTGATTTACTGTGACTCATATTATTCATTTCGTTGCCTCTTTTATCAAGCTTTGGCCAATGCCTTTCTGTGGGCATGTGCAGTTCCGCACAGAAGTAGACGGAGCATGGGAGTGGTGGCCAAATTCCATCGTGGCACCGCCTAGGAAGGCCGACAGGAAGCAACGACCAGCATTTCGGGGATGCGAGCCCACTGCCCTATCTGATATGTTTAATCATCCCTTTGCTGACGAATCTTGTGGGCCATTACACTCTTAAAATTTAAAAGGGCAGTGCCTGGCTATACAATTGCGCTGGTTACGGTGCCGCCCGCAGCCTTCAGTGGCGACCAAACCCTCCGCTGCTGAGTTCGAGGAAGCTGCACGTTTAAAAATGTGCTTTGTTGCTCGCCATAAAGTGCAACCATCAATTTCCTGCCCACGGGTGGCACAGCATTGCCTGCCTATCCATTTGCCCAGGGCCTGCCTTTGCGATGGTGCAAACAAACCAACAACAAAACGTTCCTGTAGAATATAGCCAGCACATTCTGAGCGTAAATCTTATGACATTTATCGTCATTTCGAAAAAGAAATGCCGCTTGTGAGATTGCGCTGTTATTCAGGGTTAGCTTGTTTGCTCCGAAGGAACAGCAGCCACTTAGCTCAGAGTGTTCTGACAAGGGGTAAATACAAAATGTGTGTGCATGAGAAAAATTTCGCATGATAGGCAGGCGATACTCTCTCACTTGTGAGCAAGACATCGGTGGTTGCACTGTATAGCACGCAACAAGGCACACTTCCAAGCAATTTGCTTCCTCAAGCCCAACAGCGGCGAGTTCAGTCGCCCCTGATGTAGGCAAACTGGTAGGGGCAGTGTGCATGCATTCCCAGAACACTGGTAGCTGCATCTTGTTGGTATTCCTAAACGGCACTATGATGGATTTTGGTCACCGCTCCCGTGCTCTGTTTACTTCTGCATGGAACTATACATAAGCGCATTACATAATTATGTAAACTAGGTCACACCCAAGTGTGTCATGCCACCTTGCCATATGCGAATGCGAACGCCACACACCATGATGCAGCAATTAAAAATCTTTCAAATTCCCCAAGATAACTACAGACACCATCGACGCCAGTCTGGATACACCGGGCACCCATCTCTGGACAGACAGATGCCAATGAGCTGCATGAGAACATGCTACAAGCTCAGATTTATTTCTCTGGCTCTGCAAGATGTACCGAAGAATATCACCGATAAGAATGGCATGAGCTAGATCCATGAGTGATCACAGACAACTTTGCACAGCAGCTCAAGCATACAGTGGTTGAGAAGCGAAGTCCAAGAGATTGTGATGGGATGAAGGCTGAACCACAAGTATCAAGCTGCATGCAGAGACCAAATAAAAAGGGGGCACAGAGTGATCAAGCAGATCTAATTGGGACTGTGCAGGCTGGCGACACGCACTGCAAAAGCTAAAGCTGGCGCAGTAGTGTGGGTTTGATCGCTCGACTAGCGGTTCAGACCAACTTTTGCAGTTAAGGTGCGATGCACCCCACCAGTTCTGGAAGAAGGTGGTAAGGACAAACTCATCCAGGCACAATGCCCAGTACCATGTCTCTGCCTATACCGGAGAAGTGGGCAATCGCCTCTGCCTATGACAAGCGAGCACCGAGAAGCAGCTTGGGTTTTTGCGGACGATATCAACACACCAGCTGTGGTTCTTCTAATGGACCCACCTTGGCCCACTAGTACTATCTTGGAAGGATTCCCAGGTAGAAACAGCTTAAATAGACAGCACAACTGTACTATATTGAAAGGATTCCCAGGTAGAAACAGCTTAAATAGATAGTACAACTGTAGGTGGTAACCATTGGCGGATCCAGAGGGGGGGTCTGGATGTCCTGATTTCCCCTTAATTTTTGAGTTTATACCCCCAAAAAGATGACCCCTAAGGCAGTAGAAAAAGTATAGTTGACTTTTTTCTATTTCTTGTACTTTTGGGTTTCGAAATTTCGGTGTATAAGAAAAGGCTACTACCCTCCTCTGCCTCCCCATCATGATCAATGACAGAAGCTGACCCTCCCCTCAGAAAAAACCTGGATCTGCCCTTGGTGGTGATGACAAAATTCCTAGCAAGACCTATCTCGTTCTTGGAGGCTAACAAAAAAATAACTGCCATGTCATATCACAATTTAGCGCCCGTCTGAAGTGACTGGACAAGCAAAGCCTCCACAGGTGGGTGCAACAAATAAACAGGTTGACCAAGTGGAGTCTGTTACGCCACTTAGTGATGGTGATGGATCTACACCTTGGGCATCATGTCAGCCATGAAGCTCTGGCCACCAAATCCGGGCTCCACGGTCATCACAAGCACCATGTCGACTTCCTCCACCAAGGGAAGCACCACATCCACCGGTGTCTTGGGCTTGATACCAACCCCAACCTGCAAGGAACAGCTTTTCGTTTCAACAACACTAGTGATGTGCACTACGTGAACAGCACGCTTCATTGAAACGAATATTTCCTAGCTGTGCTAATTACAGCAAAAGCTCATTAATTTGAGCCACAAGCGGTAACTCAAACACATCTCAGTTCAAATTAATGAAAGTTCGAACGAATTAAAGCGAACAATAACAACAGTGCACTGCACCCGGGAAGCCGTGGGTTACATCAACACTTTGATGCTTGATAAGGCCAGTGACTGGGGCCGGCCTTTTGCTCATAAAGGCAACAGCCACCACTGTTTGCTCTAACAAATGAACGTACCCAAAAGCCTCATCTTTGCCTTCTTGATAATTGAAGAAAAAACAGGCAGCATTTGATCCGGCTGTGATCATTGAGCAGACAACCGCACTATGCTTCGTCTTCGTCCTCCTCTTTGTCGTCATTGCCTGCGACATGTTCTGCGCTTCTGACCTGTGATATGAGTCTCTCATCTGTCCCTGCACCACGCACACCACTCTACTCGCGTTCTCATCGAGAAAGTTCACAAAGAGTGCGTCTTCCGTAACACCAGACGTGTGATTTACATTGGTTTTGCCCTATTTTGCCTTCTCCTTTCTTACAGCCTTGTGTGTAGGCACAGGGTTCGTTTCTATAACCATGTGCCAAGCGCCAGGGCAATGGCATGTAGTTCAAATTATCCGTGGCGGAGCATACTCAGGTTTGAATTAACAGGCAGGCTTTTTTTATACATTGACTTTTATGGAGACCTGGCCGAACCAACTCATACAGTTTGAATTATCAATAAATTTATATTAACCCTTCGTAGTCTGTTGTTGGGCCCTGCCCGACACAGCCAAACATGACAACACGGACGTAGCGGTCCACTGTCAGGGTACACCTGACTTGGGTGTTCAAAATTAGATTGTGCAGTTTCTCTCACTTTTTTCTGAAAAGTGGGCAAAAGGTCCAGGCTGGAAATGGTTACCGAAGTTCAAATTAATGAGCTTTCACTGTATTTAACAT
Organism: Haemaphysalis longicornis; assembly: GCF_048455015.1. Taxonomy (NCBI): domain Eukaryota; kingdom Metazoa; phylum Arthropoda; class Arachnida; order Ixodida; family Ixodidae; genus Haemaphysalis; species Haemaphysalis longicornis. The sequence goes on along the minus strand of NW_027526361.1, from coordinate 44,085,016 downwards.
ACGGTATGCCCGAAGACTAGCTGCAACGTCACTTCAATCAAAAAGTTGCTATCACAAAATAACATGCTAATTTTAATACAAATACCATCTAATAAGGCTAGAGAATTAGGAAAGCCGTTCCACTCAATGTGAAAGATGTCGGAAGTGCAGAGCAGTGATTTGCCATAATGGGCTGTACCGGTGTTATCCCCTCAGTGCTACTACCCCATGCAATTCAAATTTCCAGCCTTCGCAGTGCTCTTGTGGGCCCCTGCCTGAAACTGTGCCAGCGGAAGTTCTGTTCTTTTCGTGCTTGCTTTAATTTCGTATGCTGGAGCTGTTTTGCATCATTTTCAATGCGTAATTTTTTTCTTGCGTGGCTGGAGCCTTTTTGCGGCATTTCGAATGCGCCATTTTCTTCTTGCACGTGGAGCTTTCCTGCGTCATTTCGAACGCGCCATTTTGTTCTTGCGCGGCCACTTTTTTCGCTTACAATCGTAAAAACCAGCCCAACGAGCATTCCTAACTAAATGAACATGGGCGCTGCTGGTTAATTACGTATATTTTGCCTCAAATGTACCTATAGTTTCCTTTGCTCTAAACAACGGGGAGATGTAGGACAAGCGCCAGCGGTTCACAAGTTTCGAAAGTTTATGACTATATAAACCGCTTGGCTTTCGAAGCCTCTGGGGTATGCCGCGACGACAGCGCTACAACGGAACGCCGTTGCTCTACTCTGGTCCAGCGTGCGAACTACGATGACAAGGCGAGCGCCTAAAGAACTCTGCACTTAAAATGTGGATAAGGGCACAACACCTGGAGAGCCTCAAGTTGCTCAGCAACAACTTGCAAAGCAGAAGTAAGGTGAGGCTGGAGTACAGTTCAAGTCAACAACCATGTTAGACCCACTCAACATTGCATGTTTGCTTGAAATGCTCGACAAGAACCTATGGTTTCTGGGGGACCCTAACATATTGCAGTTCTGAGAAGAAAAAATGTGAGCGCTACACAAAAACTTTGTGAGCGCTTTGGCAAAAGTAGCCCTTGGTGTCCCTGCCCCCAAGGTAAGTGGACAGCAAGCACTCTACGAGCTGAAGCTTGTCTTATCAGACCGAGGTACCTATGTCGCCAAGCACACTTGATGACAAGCGACTTTCAAGATCATCTTGCACCGAAGCACGCTTTAGGTATAATGCACATGTTATGCTTATACCATAAAGTTTCGAGAGAACGCTCTCCCCCGAAACATCACCCACCCTCCTTTAGGGGTGAAATATCTACCGTATTTTCCGGTCTATAAGTCGCACCTTTGTATAAGTCGCACCCCCTTCAAAATGACAGTTTTACCGAAAAGAAACATATATAAGTCGCACCGGTGTATAAGACGCACTTGTTAATTCGGTAAACTCAGTGAATCAGATCGTTAGAAAGTGCGGCGAAAGTACATGATTGCGGCGGCCGCCGCCTATGAACGCATCCCCCGGTAAGGAGTGCCGTCCAAAGTCTACTCAGAACTATCTTCTCAAAAATGGTTTATTGATACGATACACACAGATGGCATGTACTTACAGACGGCGTTTAGGCAAAACCATCGAAGTTTTCTTACTCCGACTCGCTAACAAATAATTCAGCAACTTCAAGTGGGAGTTCCGCCGGCGCATCGCTGTCGTCCTCGTGCTCAGTGATGTCTACTTCGTCAACCTCGTCACCACTCGCAGACCGGATAACTCCGGCCTTTAGGAACCCAGCTACAACTGTTTTTATAGAAATGGAGTCCAAAGATTCGGAGACCCATTTGGTCACCTCTCCAAATGTCACGCGTCTCTTGCGTGCTGTTGTAAATCAGCGCCATAGAGATAAATCAGCGCAATAAAGGTGTCATGGCGGACGGAAGTGACGCGAACGCAAGCGGCCCAAAAATCGAAACTTATCAGCAAGCAATCATTTTAAAAATGCGCAGCACGTTTACCTCCTTCAGAGTAACTCTCTGTAATAATTCATAAGCTGCATTTTGTTTTTGCAACCCAGTTTGATGTTACTTTTAACTTATGAACTGTAGTTACTGCGCATGGCAGCAAGTGGCGCGCGGTTGTCGCAGGCATGGAGGATGGTCGCAGGCCATTATCAATGTTTTTGACTAAAAAAAGCTGCAAATTCTTTGGTTTAATGTCCCAAAGCGACATATGGGCAATGAGAAATGCCGTAGCCGTGGGCTTCGAATTAATTTAGACCATGGAGCTGTGTCTCTTAACATGCGCTGGCCACGCGCGGCCGCCGCAAACCGGATTTATTCCATACATAAGTCGCACCGGTAGATAAGACGCACCAATGAAAATTTCAGAAAAAAACCGCGACTTATACACCGGAAAATACGGTAATTTACTAAAAGACCCCAAAGATTGCCCACCCCCTAAAGTGGATGGCTTTGGTGCCGATGAGTAAACAAAATGAAGGCGAATCACCTATTCATGTGTTGATGCGGTCACGCATGTGTCCTTTACGCACTTGACCTCAAAGTTCGCCCATCTCATATTTTTTTCTTGATATCTCTGCAACTTTGGTTGGTGGTGTGGCCACCTTTTTGTAGACTTTCTCACACTGACCAAAAAGTTCGCCCACTCCATATTTTTCACTTGATATGACTGTAGTTTAAGTCGGCATTCTCTAGGAACTTTACGGTGTGTACTACTAAATCGCAAGAAGCCTCGTAATTTGAAGCAGCACTGCATATGCGTGGAGTGGCTGACTGAGCTGTCACCTCTACAACAGCAGCAAGCCCTCACTGCCTTCATCAAGGCATCCAAGCTCACCGGAATGAGGGAGCTTCGAGTCCAAAGGGACGAATAAAATTTTGTGTTTGTCTGTCTGTCTGTCTGCTGTAATTTGAACTGCATTATCACTGCTCATTGCAGTTGTCTATGGGTATTTTAAAGTTCTATAGGAATAAAAAAAAGTCATTTTTTATTTTATGAATTATTACTTGCATGTGCGACTGTGATGGTTCAAACATTCAGGAATCCTTATACTTATTCGGTTACAGACTGCAACTGGACCCTTGAACTTGAAGAGATACAACTGAAACAAAAATTACTTTGTTCCGACATATGGTCACAATGCCCCAATTAGTGATCATAGGTTGATTTTTGTTTGCTGTGGCCATGTGTGCAAGTGCCATCAGCCAAGGAAGAGTGGCCACGTGCTGTGAGGCTGAGTGCAGGTCACCAAGAGTTGCTTCTCACTGAGAGTATGAGAGTACGAGTGCAGATTGCCATTTGCTTCTTGCAGATAGTGTGAGTTAAGTAGTGCGAGTCACCGTGAGAACATGGAATATGAGTGGGTGTGAGAGGGAAATTTGAATCGTGAGGGAGAGTGAGCTGCATTCAATTCTGATGAGGTGGTATGTACACCTGCCCAATTTTTTACCAATATCACGGGAGTGACGACCGTTCGGCCGATCAGCGCCGCGTGATGGAGCGATACGGCAAACTGGGCGAGTGTAGCCGCATGCGCACTAAGCAAAGGCCGCTGTTGCCGTCGTCTGCTAGGCTGTTCCAAGAGCAGACAGCCGCCCCCGATTTTGTTATTTGCTTATCACATTGCCTGCCATACTGGAAATTTTTCTTCAAGACCAGGCACGTGGTGCCAATTGAAAACAGAGTAATCAGCACTGCTGAACACAAGGTTCGTTTGGCAACGCTGGTTACTCTGTTTTCAGTTGGCGCCACGTGCCTGGTCCTGAAGAAAGCAGTGTGATAAGAAAATAACAAAAATCGGGGGTGGCCGTCTGCTCTTGGAACATCCTAGCAGATGACGGCAGCAGCGGCCTTTGCTTAGTGCGCATGCGGCTACTCTCGCCGAGTTTGCCATATCAGTCCATCATACGGCGCTGATCGACCGAACGGTCGACGCACCCGTGATATTGGTAAAAAATTGGGCGGGTGTACAGGTGTCGTCAAAAGTAATTGGAATGCTGTCCCGTAAAGTTACAGGAATTTCTTCATTCCAAAGCTGCCTGGCTGCATTGGTGTGCGTTTAAAGGATTCCTCCCTAATGGAAAAGGCTTTGTGTAAACCGATAATGGCTGTCATAAAGCCAGTAAGAAAAATATTTCGTGACATTCACAAATCCTAGTTCCAATTACTTATTACGGCACCTGTACAAGGCAACAGAAGTAGGAACTACAATTGATATTCCTCACACTTAAACTACACTACATGGCACAGGCGAAAAATGACACATTAGCCTTTGGTGGAGCCTCGATTCATTCCCTGCCACCCTCCACCATTCAAGGCAAGTGTAATGAAGATGAGGTCTCGAGCTCACCAACAGAACTGAGCAGAGAATTTTCGTACAGTTAAATTCACCCGCCAGTTACTAAAACAGAGCAACTTTTGTTATGTTGTCTATGGTGTACGCCTGCAACTCGCAACTTTCACACAGCGTTTCCCTTCCTTCTTCGTATTATTTTTGTCACGCGGAAGCCGCGACTGACCTTCATGCCGGCTTCCCGGATCTTGCGTATAAGGGCATGGGGATCCGACGTTGCCTCATAGTGAAATGTATATTGGTCGGCACCAGCATCTGCCATTGGTGACACCCACTGGAAAACAAGGAAGAAAAGCACATGGCACACTGCCTCACTGTGGAGTGTAAAACTTGGCGATCAGTAAATTATAATAGATTAGCCCGCGTTACAAGAAGACGAGATGAGTCCTTGATGCGATAGCTTTGTGTTTCCTATTAAAATTACTTTTAAGATGTGACAACCAAAGACCATTGCAGCAAGCTGTGTATAACATTTGTTGGTGCTTTGTGTGCGTACTGTATGGAGGCAGTACTGATGCTTCAGGCCCGACTAAGCAGAGAAAAAGAAAACGACTGCAGCCTGACAGAAACTTTCAGTACTGCACTGCACCCACCGAACAAAGCCAAGATTAATGCTGGCAGAAGTAGGTTGTGCATAAAGAAACAGAGAAGCCTTACTTTCTCCGGTGCCGACACCATCATATGCATATCAAAGAACGTTTTGGGCAGCTTGCTCTTGAGGCACTTTACGACAGGATGTCCGAAAGTGAGGTTGGGAACGAAATGCCCATCCATAACATCAAGGTGAAGGTAGTCGGCTCCACTGTCAAGCAGTTTCTGAGACTCCTCGTAGATGTTTGCCAAATCAGCATTTAGAATCGATGGGCCGATTTTGCACGTCAAACTCGAGGAAGTGTGACTCGAGGCAGACATCGTCGCAACTTCGGGTAGGCTGGGAAAAAAACGCAGTATGAACGGCACAAAAGGATGTCGTGAGAACATGCAGCGAAGACGGCGCCGGTTGGGTAGCACAGCTTCTATCGGTGAGATTTATCACCGGCACAGATACGGGCTAATGATAACTGCCCGCATCTTGAGCGCAGCAAGGATGCAAGCGAAGCACACGCGCTTTCCTCTTGGCTAGCTATGGCCTGTGGCTGACTTGCAAGGAACTCGGCAGCCAAGCCGAACAGCCAAACGCTGAAACCTACAAATTTAAAAGGTTCTAAAGAAAATAACGTGATATAGTTAATAAATGTCATGCAAAATTAACTAAACAAGATGTGGTGTTGGTTGAGGTAGTTAAGCTGACATGGTAAACGAAGTGCAGCTACCAGTTTAAGCCGATTCAAGTTCAAGTCAAGTTATCCAAAACGCGGGAGCGGGAGCAGCAAAACAAGCAGCAGCAGGAAGCAAAGCACGTAGTTTTGATCACTACCGTGGAGCACTGATCGAAACAAATGAAATCAAGCCCCAGCCTTTCCCGGAAGAGCGCATCGTCAAAGGACCCTGATAACAGTGTCTGGATCAACGAGGTGAAAAAATGTCTTTTGAGAAACCTTGACACGCAGGGAAAACCGGACCTGCTGAAGTCCTACGGCGAACAGAAACGGTGAGCCGTGGTCCGCATCACGCTTCTCAACCAAGTGGTCCTTCAGAATGATGTTCGTCTGAAGCTTTTCTGTTGTTTACGGCGCAGCGAATTGACAGATTTACTGTCAAGAGCAGTCAAGCTTGGCGAAAGCAACTCTGTTCTGGTGATTGGACCCAGGGGATGTGGGAAAACGTCGGTACGTTCACGTTAGTTGACCTTTTTGGCGTTTTTTGACTAGATTTCAATGGGAAACTTAAACAATTTTTCAAGCCATTGCATTTTCATGACCCACAAGTTGGATGCTGTTTTTGTGTGCGTTTATTACATATGCCATGTAACTACGTTTTGCTATTTTGCAGTTAATTCTATCTGTGTTAGCCGGTGTAACTCGGGACAAAGACATCGCTGCAAATTTTCTTATTGTAAAACTGAATGGTGAGTGTCTACATTGCCTTTATGACTTCACATACTGCAAGTTTCCAAAGTGCAGTACACTCTCATTGTTCACTTTTTTTTTGTAGGTCTCATTCATACAGATGACAAAATTGCCTTGAAGGACATCACACGTCAGTTGCACTTGGAAAATGTGGTTGGCGACAGAGTGTTTGTGAGTTTGGTCGTTCAGCCCCACCCTTTTTTATTTTATTACTTTAAAAAAAATTCCCATTACAGTAACTCGAACGCGAAGGGGACCTCAAAAATGTTCAAATTAAGTGGAGTTCGAATTAGCGGGCGGTCGTTAGAATGCATGGACATCGCGCCACACTGCACAGGCAGAACACAAATAAGCCACCTCTGGACTCGTTACCACGAATTAGGCGCTACTACACATTTGTGGCAGGTGATTTCTTAAATATGTCCCGACTCGGCATGACTGGCGCAGTCGATGTGGCGTCACTGACAGAGCGCCGAGGCAACGAAAGAGGTAACACAAGCAACTGGTTACCCGCCGCGGCACAAACAAACGCAAGAGTATGACCAACGCACCCCGAGCAGGCTGCAGCTGAGCTTGTTGCACACGCCACGTGATCGCAAGCCCAGACCAGTGGCCGCGGCACAAAGAAAACCTGCAATGGCATGCGTCGGAGCTCTGGCACTGGCAGCACGGCGCCCGCTGCGTCAGCGAAATAAGCTGTTGCAGCAACGTAGCGTTCACGCTACACAGTTTTTTTGTTGTTGTTGTTGTTGTTGTTTTGCATCTCTAGTAAATTTGATTTGGTTTGGATTTGCCACACATTGTAATAACTCTTGGCCGACTTCTGCGAGGAGTAATGGAAACCAGGGGACCCCAGTTCGAATTAACCGTTCTGAGTACCAACGCGTTCGAATTATCGAGAGTTTTGCCCCATTTAAATATACAGGGCTTTGCCGGAACCAGGGTGTCAGTTCGAATTAAACGATTTCGAATGAACGAACTTTTGCTGTGCAACAAGTTTCTGTTTGTGCCATCCACATGTTAATTTATTTTGCTCTCTGCTCTGCTTCTTTTAGGGCAGTTTTTCCGAAAACCTTACATTTCTGCTGGAGTGCTTGAAGTCAGGTATGTGCACTAAACAATTGAAGGAACTTAAGGTCTACTCTGTACTCCATATTTAATGTATCAGCTCCATTCAATTCAGAAGCAGTTCACGGCACCAGTGCCGAGATTTCTGGAGTTTCAATGCAGTGTGCAGGCGCGGTTCTGCAGTATCATACAACACGGCCACGGCAACTGCAGTGCGCTCATGTGGGTTTACAATCAAGCGAGGTGGAGGCATAGTTGTATGCTAACCATTCTCGCTTGCAGTCCTGTGAAACTGGAAGTCGACAACTGTCTCAGCTACGCCAAATGCATCAACAACACAAAGATCGAGCAGCATACCTTCGAGTCCTACAAACATTTCAGTCAACACAACTGTTGGTAGCTGTCTGCCACTGCGCACGCACACACTAACTTCCTGTGCCACCTCCGTAGTGGATGCAACAGTGTTCTGCACCCCGCTGCCACCGTGATCAATCAGAGAGCGCGGTGCAGGGAACCATTCCTACAGCAATGAATCGAGCACTTTGATACAATGCACCTTACGCCAGTGCAGGCGTTGCTGTGAACCGCATCTGAATCGAGTGGAGCTATAGTACGTAACTGAAATTATTGAAAGGATGTTCAGAGCTGAAAAGCCAGGATATTTTCAATTCATGTGTGAATGAGCTAATCATATTACATCACCATCATTGGCACGATGATGTAGCATAATATCGTGGATAGTGTTACTATACTAATTATACTACAAAGCAATCTGACATGATTGGAACGCAAAGCGTTAAGAACAAGATGAACAGGAAGAAAAGACGCACCACACAACACAGACTACTACCTATGTTTATTTCCCACGTGCCTATAAACTAGTATTTTGACATCACGTGGAAAACAAACAAAAGACAATTCACCATAACAAGCGTGGCGCTTACATGCAGTCACTTTCCATCTGGCTTTCCATCTCCATCTCACTTTGTGAGATAAAAATCGGAGCTACATCCATGCATATATCACCTTCATGGGCAATTCCCAAACTTCAAGTATTTCCTGAGTGAACCAGTCGCAGCAGGAACCTAAGCTTCTAGCAAGAACAGTAGTAATCATAACCATTGGATAACATTTTCAGTCCCTGCAATGAATGCCTAGATGGTTCTAAGCTTCTTATCCAAGCACATTTTACTCTGCATTCATCGCTCTGCAAAATAGTCTTGGCCCATTGTCACACACAGTACTGCATCACTTGTAGTTAAAGGCGGCAAGTTCCTAAATGCTATTGGACCTTTGCCTTATGATTAATTTAAATACAAAATAGGATCTCTGACTTAAGCGGGGTAGGGTGCTCAAAGTGTCAGCAACTCTCGTATTTCTTTTCTTTCTTTTTGCCAGGTAGCCAGCAAAGCAAGACAATAGTTTTTGTCATCGATGAGTTCGACCTTTTTTGCTACCACAAGAACCAGACACTCCTGTACAACCTGTTTGACGTCGCGCAGTCGGCTCAAGCCCCTATTTTGGTGATTGGCATCACCTGCAGACTGGCAAGTAGCAGTGTTCACTCGTTGGCTTGTATCAAGTACCCACTGTTCAGGTGAATAGGCTAACTGGGAATGTGTGCTGACCATGTCCAACTTACGTACGTTTAAATCACGTGATGATTCATCATCATCATCATCAAACTTGTTGTGTCCACTGCAGGATGAAGGCCTCTCCCAAAGTTGTTTAGCCACGCCTATCGAATGCTAGCTGAGTCCACCATTTGCCACCAAATTTTTCTTGCTTATCTCTCCATCAAGTCTTTGGCCGAACCCTACTGTGTTTACGGTCTATTGGCAGTCACTCCGTTAGACGGATGGTCCATCGGTTTTTCAAAAAATTAAAACAAGGACAAAGAAACACAGTAGACTGGACGAGCGCTCACTACCAACTGTGAGCGCTCGTCCAGTCTACTGTGTTTCTCTGTCCTCGTCCTTTGCGCTCGTTTTAATTTTTTGAAGCCATGAGCCAACTCGCCCAACAAAGCATTCTATTAAGGTCCATCTGTTGTCTCTCATGTGCACGACGTAGCCCACCCATGCCCATTTTCTTCGCTTAATTTGAGCTAGGATGTCGATTACTTGTCAATCGCTGGTATACATATACACTAGACTCCCATTAAGACGAACTCAAAGTGACCGTAAAAATGTGTTCGTATTATCAAAAATTCACTTTAAGTGGAGGTTTTTTGCATTGTGCACATTACAAGAGAGCAAAAGTGTTGTTCGTCTTAACCAAGTTCGCCTTAACCGGAGTCTACTGTATATGTGAGGACACATGGGCTGACCTTCTCCCACTCTTTATTCCGCATTGTGTAATAAAGAAAAGTATGAACTTTATAGAGTTTGAATTGAAATGTTACTGAAGCAGGGTTAGCCTGGAAATAGCGAATCCTAAAAGCCTTAAATTTAATGGTAAACTTTGCAACATGTAGGCAACTAATGTAGGCAACATATTGTATACTTTCCTTGCGTAACCACTTAAATATATACGTTGCCATAGAACCACAGGCAGTGTAACATGCTATCTAAAGGACCATAAGGAAGCAGCTTTACTGTTTGAATTGCTTGAATAAATGCAAAGTATGGAATAACTTTTTGTTCAGACTGATATATCAGACCTGTCGGCTTTTGCTCATTGACCGATATACTTTGTTTGCTTAGAAATAACTATTTAACTTGGCATTTTTCTCCCGTTTCCCCTTCTTATTTTTATGCAAAAGAGCACACACTGGCCAAACAAAAAATCCATGCAGTGTTGTCAGGATAACTGAATGCATCAAAACAACCACATATTGTAATTTTGGGAATGCAAAAGGCTCTGTTGTCTGGCTGCTACATGTGATAATAGTCACTAACTCTTGCTGCTGGCTGTCAATTGTGGTCGTGAAATTTCAGGACGCCATCGAGCTGCTCGAGAAGAGGGTCAAGTCCCGCTTCTCGCACCGCCAGCTGCACTTGTTCCCCAGCTTCAGCTTTGAGGAGTACCTCGGCATCATGGTGGACCACTTGTCCCTGCCTGCAAGCTTTGCCAACAAGAGGCTGACAGAAGAGTGGAACAACTCTGTCAAGGTGGCGTAAACTGAATGCTCTCTCTTGCAGTTCAGTTTAGTGCAGTTGCAGACTCCTCAGTAGCGTCAGTGTTCGTACAGGTCCTTGAAAATCCTTCAATTTAGCTGTGTCAGCTTCAAGGCCTTGAAAGTCCTGGAATCTTTTAATAGTCCTTGATTTTTATGGCGCTAATCAGTAACTGTCTTTTCACAAGAATTTAAAATGTTTGCACGGCTCTTTGCATGGAGCAAAGAGCCGTACAAAGACAGGGTTTTGCCACACCCAACGAACGCAAATTAATTTAAATGCGAGCCATGCGATATTATGGTTGACATTTCGTCAGTGGGAGGGTCGGCGATAAAAAGCCATGACACATGAAGACAGGAGGTAGTAGATCGTTAAAAGTTAAAAGTACCCGATCCGTCCATGCCGTCCCAGTAAAGTCATTATGTCGAAGGTGCATGAATTGGTGACCGATTTTGTGGACGTTAAAAGGGGTAACATCTCGCCCCTACTGAAGTTCGTAATTGTGCACAAATGACCTCTTTAATAAAATGTTCCCAGATATCAAAGTGGCGAAGGCCTTCTGCCGTGGAGAGAAACAGTGCACTAACGTGGCATGGCGTTCTTTGGCCACATTTTATTTAATTTCTTTCATCCGCGCGATGAGAGATAGAGAAATGCAACTGTTATGTTGTCCTGTTTGATGGGGCTTCAAATGATTATTTACATCGAAGCAAGTAGATATGTATTCCAAAATCTGAAACCTCAGAAAAAGAGCAGCTTGCAGGAGCAAGACAGTTGGAAAGACTTATCATCGAGGAGGAGACTGACAACATACATAAAAATAAAGGCAAAGCTTGCAGCAACAGTCGCTGATTTAATATTTTCAGCTGATACCTTTGCTGACAAAGCAAAAGTTGCAGGCAACATTACGTACGTTTGGAATCAGTATGATAGAAATCAAATGGCCTGAGAAAAACAGCAAGAAAAAAGAAAAACCTTTATACAGCGACCAAGAAATAAAAATAAAGCTGGGGGAGCTTTCATGAAGTTGTTAGCACCTATCTAAATGTTGTGCGCTAATGTTCTTAAGTATTGCACAATAAACAACTTTTGCATCGTGTTGAAAAACTTATAATCTCAGATGAAACATTACATGTGGCCCTTGAAAGTCCTTGGAAACCCTTGAATTTTTTCTTTTGCAGCCTGTAAGAACCCTGAGCCTTATTCTTAGTTGTAACAGTTCCAGATATTAGTGCATGCTAACACTGATGAGTGCTACGAGATAGGGTCACCACCTAAAAATGGCTAATCAAAAAATAAGTGGGCCAGTTGGCTGCCCCATTGACTCACTACTCAGTGCCACGAAATCTGAACAATTTAGGCAACTGCATGTTCAGGCTGCTTGTTCGGGCTCTCCCGCTTTTCCTTTCTTCTTTCAATTTGCACATGAATGAGAGCTCGATGAGGGAGTGCTTGTCAGTACACCCCCTTTAATGCATAAAATGAATCTTAACCAAAACTGAAACACTACGCAAAATCTCCAACTTTCGTCCGTCTGACATGCAACTCTCCCAGACCCCATCAATCGTTACGTGTGGAACAGAAATATAACACAAAATGAACACTGACCACCATCCTCAGATTTCCCATTTCTCCACATCCCCCACTTGCCAAGACTTTATAAAGTAGAGAACATCAAATTATACCTGCTTGATGTCAATTTTGTGTGCAGGCTTTTGCGCAAGAGGGTGCCGTCAAGACGGCCATGCGGCGGTTGTACTCGACCAACAAGGATATTAGGGCCATGCAGTACCTACTGGTATGTGTGATCTCTCTTTCTCATTTGTCTTCAAGCTGTACACGCAGCACTTAATGCACGCATGCAAGGGTTCAAGGCAGTGTCTTTTGGAAAAGAGTGGTCAGAAACCACACCTCTGGATACATGGATATCTAAATAACGTTTGGGTTTGGGCCAGTTGGGTCATCATAAAACAGTGACACGACGCTTCAACGAACACAGTAAAAGAACACACAGACACGAGTGCTGCAGACTGCTCGTGTCTGTGTGCTCTGTGTCTGTGTTCTTTTACTGTTTTCGTTTAAGAGGGCACATGGGTCTTTGGGACCGAAAAATTGCCCCAAAAAAGCACTTTTTTAGGTGTCACTTTTCTCTTGATTTGCACAGTTTTTCCTCCCAGAAGTCGGTACTTGGAACAGTACTAGGTACTTATAAAAGCCATAGAGGCCCGATTTTAACAAAAAAATAATTTTTCCATAATTCCACACTTATTCACCATGTGTGGTATCGCTGTGATAAAAAATTCTTGAGAGGTACATCCCAGCATGTAATGCAGCTTAGGAAGATCAGTTCTTTTGCACTGTGAAGTCGAATGTTTAAACCATCCAAAACTGGAAGCACATTTTCCATTTTGTGTTTAAGTAGTTGCTTAATTAGCGTTATTTTAAATATTTTTAACTGGTTAGCAGGAGTACTTCAAGCCTAGGAGTTAGAATTGATGTAAACTTGCATGTGATTGCAACACAAAAAAACTATTTGTGGAGTTGTGGAGAATGAAATTATTCTATTCATGCCTTCCTAGTAATTTTTTTGTCGAACAGTTTTTTTTTCTATTGCTCTCACGAACACTCAAGAAAGATTTTTAATTAACTCGGAAAATAATTACCTCACATAAAAAATAATTGGATATTTGAACTCAGCTAAAGAAACTGAACAAGCCCCTGAAGTTTCACTAAAACTGGTTGGAAAGCAAAAAAAAAAAAGTTTCTAGGTCCAGCCCTGTTTCACTGTTTTATACATCGCTACCATTACAGTGTGTTCTGCATCTATGTTTGCATGCTTGAGGACTAGCACACTTCACCAGCTGTACTGCTGTGCATTATGGTGAAACATTGCTCTTTCAGTGCAAACAGTCATGTAGTGCAAGTTCTCTGAACAAAATGGTGACAACTTCATTAATGCGGCTTCTATTTTTGTGTTAAACTGTATCACCAAACTTATGTGTGCTATGGCAGCATATAAAAAAAGAAATCCACTTTGTGATGACGTCTTCAGCGACCGAGACATATCAGAGAGCAAGGGAGCTCACTGAATATTCGTGAATTGGCATTCCACTGATACAAAGGCCCAGTGATGTCCTGCTCTGTGCAGTGAATCTACGCAACCTACTTGCTCAAAAAGTATGTCAGGCCCACTTGGTGTTCAAGTGGCAGTGGGAGACTTCTGGGCTTTGGCTGAGCTCATTAATGCTCTATGCAGCAAACAATGGTGTTGCTATCTCCGCTGGCGTGACAAGAAGGCCCGAAGGTAGTAGAGAATGCCACTTTTCATTGCTTCCAGCTGCCACCTGTCATGCGGCTAAGTGCAGAGTGCCCCAGGCTGGACGCTGTTCATCTTCTAGACTCACAGAGGCAACAGCTTGAGGACTCCAATGTGGCCCTTTTGAAAGGTGAAGGCACAAGGGCTACACCTTTCTTTGGACAGTTTTTGTGTCGTGTGGCTCTCACATATGTCTGTGGGGTGAGAGTTTCATGCTGCTTGGTTCATCCAACTTGTTACTTGAATAATTCCATGAAATGCATTTGTGATAAATAAAAATAGATGCTTAAATGCCAAGGCACAAATTTTGTCACTATTACTCCGATCAGACTGCAGCCAGAAAGTGAATATGTAAGTTGATGGCTTGAGGATATACTCACCGATGACAGTATTATCTACGATATCGAACGGTGCTTGTATTGTGCTGGCATCTGATCCTGCTTTACTATCAATTTTTGGCATTTCCCTTCTAGGCCTGTCAATGCTGGAATTGTCACTGGTCATTGCGATGGTGCACTTGACAAAAATTTACGATGGGGAACCATTCAACTTTGAGATGGTTTACAAAGGTGATTAGAGAAATTTCCACCTTGTAACTGAGAAAACTACCAAGCTCAGCTGTTAGTTCTTGCAATCCGTAATTTCTTTTTTCTTGTGCTTTTGTAGAGTTTGTGAAGTTTGCTACCGGAAAATCGTCACTTGAAACAAGCAAGCCTGTGGTAATAAAGGTATGCTGCATTTTGTTCTAGACTTGTGCATTTAAAGCCAAGTCAACATGCACATTCCATGATATGACAATGCCACTCATGGGACTTCTTGTTTCTTGTCTTCATAGATTTTTTGTGCTTGTTACAGTCATCTTGTTTCTTGTCTTCATAGCTTTCAGGGGCAAAGCCCCTTGGGGGCTCGGGCTGGCGTCTCATGTAGTCACGGTAATAAAACACCGCGACACTCGTTTACGCTTCGCGCTAGAATGCTTCGTGCTTCAAAGACACGAGACTTTTACAGCAAAGCTGTATAGCTCTACCCCCCAATAGTTTCATCTCTGTCGCCAGAAACGCCAAGGCGCCAAGAATACTCTTATACACTGCATGCCTCGCCCCTCCCCAGGTTTCACGTTAGTGGAGATAGCTTGGGATTTTTTGTGCTTGTAACAATCCTTGGCCTTTGAAAAACTGCCTATCAATCAGTCGTCGCCGAGTGAGGGACGACTCACTCATCCATTCAGTCCAGCTGGTGCAAGCATGCTGGGCTTAGAGGTGACTCACCTACATTTCATGGGTGTTCAGTACAAACCATCTTGTTCACTTAAAAGTAAAACTCAAACCAGCTCAAGTTGCTGTGTGAAACAGAGTGCCAATAAACTGTTTTTCTTTTTTTAAGTAAGCGTTGAAAAAAAACAGGACACTCAATGTTCTTATATTAGCAAGTAACATATGCTGTCAAAGAAGTGCACAACTTGCTTGGTGTGTCCGGTTTAGTAGTAGTGGAAGCTTCCAAACTAGCTCCTGGTGTGGTCATTTACAGCAGCAAATGCCTCGCTCTTTGTGTTGCCCAGGCGTTCCAGCAGCTGGAGGCCCTGGAGTTTGTGCAGCCCGTGTCGCGAAGCCTGGCTAACGTGCAATACGAGTTCCGGCTGATGCAGCTGCTCGTGGACCCTTCCCAGGTGCACGAGGTCGTGCACAAGTCCACAACCCTGCCCACCGAGCTCAACCACTGGGCCATCTCAGTTGTGGGCAGCTAGCACAGCCTCCTCACTCCCATCTGCAGGAGAGGCTCTCTCCAAGCACTCTTATTCACTTGCAGCAGCATTTTGTGAGCACCCCCTGTTACACACCAGCTCCTTGTGCACAACGCAGAGACGGTACACAAGACGGTGACTATTCTTGTTCCTCCCTTGCGTGACTTACTCGGCTTTGGCGGCAAGCACAGCTTGCAAGGGTTTTAGGCCGTACCCTCTAATGTTTGAAGCTTGACACGGGCCAGGCTTGGTAGGGCACTGTTTATACAGTAGTGCGCGCAAGTTGGGAATTTTTCTTTTAATTTTTCTGTATGTTTCTTTTCCGGCTCCGAAATAAACAGTTATTTAAGTGCAGGTGTAACACCCTGGACAAACCTCTGCTGTTCTCGTGTCATCCGTAGTTGACGACAACACATGCAGCGTACTATAATCAGTGTTCGGAAAATCGAATTATGCCTCTTAAAAATGGTTCCGACGCACCGCTTGTTGGTGAGTGTTGCTCAACGAATCTTCCAGATTGAGTGACGACTAGAAACAATAGGCTTGACACAACACTGTGTAGCTACAGTTTCCATCAAAAAGGACACCATATATTTAAAGTAACTTTTTTTAGCAAGAGAAGCTGTCAGCTCTATATTTTGTCCCTTTCCGTTATATTGTAGCGTAATGTTGAGACTTTGTTAAGTCCAAGTTAATGGCCACTAACAGTGTCTAAAAACGCAATGTACAGGCGAGCCCGCTTATAACGAACACAACGGGAAACCGAAATCACTTCGTTATATCCGCTTTTCGCTATATCTGGACAGAAAATCTATGTATACCAATGGTAACGGGAAACGAAGATTTGTTCGTTATAGCCGCTATATCGTTAAAACCGGGTTCGCTATAAGTGGGCTATACTGTATTTCTGGTGCCATTTACCTTGGCCTCGACAGCTCCTTAACCTGTGCATTCTTTACCATGTTTGTGTGTCTGTATATGTGATAATAAAAAATTTAGAACTGAACTTGCATCGGTGTTCTTGGTGCAAAATTCTGGCATTCACGCAGTTAAGTAATATCTATGGACTTTTGTAGCGTAGGTCCAACCACACATAGCACTGGCATTGAGCATGACACAGACATCATGCTTTTAACAACTCACCACATAAACCGAGTGTAACCTACATACGCGACACTGGTTGTGGGCGAGGTAGCCATGCATTAACTCACTGTAAAGGAAAGTTTGACATCCACCTAAATGCAGCCATACGGCTACAAAGGAAAGCTATACAGCTTTCTCGGAAACATCGCAGTTGAAGAAAAATTCGTCCTGGTCCAGGATTCGAACCCGGGACCACTGCTTAACCGGAGCAGTCACTCTACCAACTGAGCTAACCAGGAGGCTAGTCATTAGTAGCGCAAAAGCGAATTGATCAACAACTCGAAGTGAAGGACAGGTATTAATCGACCAGATTTAGGGGAAATCCCCAAGGTGGAGTAAGTTTCTGTAAAGGAAAGTTTGACATCCACCTAAATGCAGCCATACGGCTACAAAGGAAAGCTATACAGCTTTCTCGGAAACATCGCAGTTGAAGAAAAATTCGTCCTGGTCCAGGATTCGAACCCGGGACCACTGCTATGGTCGATTGCATTAACTCACTGTTGCAGGCTAAAAGAAAGCTTACCCACAATATGATTTCCATGCATAACAAATGCACCACCACATTTGCTTTGTTCTAGGAGGGCTGGAGGGTTGATTCAATGTTATATAACTATGATATTTCCTAGGGTTTCAAGCCAAAGTGTACGCCATGAATTACCTTGCATATACAAGAAATACATTTCAAAGAGAAAGGGGATATGTTAACTAATGCTGCAGATAGTACCACTAAGCCAACTGCTAAGACTAGGAGTCTTACTGCATCTGTGCATGTTGCACTGCGCATTCTTTGCAACTTGCCGAGTGTGGTTCAACTGCAAAAATGCGATTCTCGAGCTCTAAAACATTAAAAGCTAGCCTCCTCCAACTTGAATCGATGATCGATGCGAGGAGTTTGCTAGCAAAACTGGTTGTAAATAGCTTCACAATATTTTCTTTTTTTAAAGATTGTTATAGCAAGGCAACGGTAACTGTCTTCTAACAGTTAGTGTGATGGCAACATGCAAAGGATCACACAAACTTGTTCAGTACGCATCATTGTTGAGATTAGTTTTCTTTAGGAGGGGGAGTCTTCTGGGATTTGTAGGTCACTCTATACCAGACCTGTCAACCTAGAAACAAGAAAATTCGGGAGGGGGGTTTCCCTCACCTTCTTTCGGTACGGTGAAGAGCTGGTCTCGTGGCCAGCCTTTGTAAGCTACAAAGGGGTAACCACACGTAGTGACGGTGACGAGTGAAGCGAAAAACGTAACTCATTGGGTACAGCAAACAGGCAGTGTGGACGACAGCGACGAGCGAAAAAATTTTACGCAGGTTACCGGGGGCGACAACAGCGCAAGCGACGAGCCGACGTCGCTCAGTTTTGGGTGAACACAAGCAGCCCACAAGCGAGTGACAGGGCCGAGCAACAGCGATAGAGGGCATTGGTGGCAGTGTGTGAACTTTTCACTTGTCGTTGCTGCCCACGGTACCTGTTTGCTGTACCCAATGAGTTACGTTTCTCATGTCGCTTGTATTATAGTATATAGCGGTACTATAGTACCGCTATATTCTAGGAAATATAGTACCGCTGCATGTGCACACAGTACTTTAGTGCCTAGAGTATACTTAGCGGTACTGTACGGTGTGGTTACACAGAACTAGAAAAACGGCAGCGAGTGCTCTTCTGCAGCACCGAAACTGTAGCAGCAGGAAAGACTGACGTATGGGCATGATTGAAACAAACCAACCTCTCCGCCGTGGTGGCCACTTTCCGGGAGATTCGAGATAGCGTTTGTACAATCGGGAGATGTGACCAAAATTCGGGAGTTTCCTGAACGATTCGGGACAGTTGGCAGGTATGTGATACAATCAGTTTTTATGTTCAACCAGGAGTTACATATAACTTGTACCCAAACGTGAATTGCACGTTTTTTATTTATTGTGGTGCTATATACTTAAGTAGCCATTTAGGAACAGAAGGCATATGATGGCTTTATACTGTTAAGAAGTGTATTGGTGGCTGGAGCACACCATTTCATTTACAATTATCCATATATAAAAAGATGTGAACAAATGTGCTGAAGCATGATGAAGAAAAGTTACGCAAGCTTTTGAACCACTCTTTTTCGTCCGATTCTCTGCCCCAAAAAACACATTTTGGTGTTCCTGCAGGTTGTCTTATCCTAAAGCTCATTTTATTGCTTGAGGCATGCTTCTCGCTGTTTACCGCAAAGTTCCGAAAGAACGTCCACCCAAATTTCAGAGATATCAAGTGAAAAATACGGGGTGGGCGATCTTTTGGGTCAAGTGTGAAAAACTACAAAAAAAAAAAAAAAAAAAGTGGCGGCACCGCCAACCAAAATTGCAGAGATATCAAGAAAAATTCGAGATGGGCGAACTTTCGGGTGAAGTGCGGAAAGGACAAATTAGTGACCACGTCAACAGATGAATAGATGATTTGCATTTATTTTGTTCACTCATCAGCGCCAAAGCCATCGATTTTAGGGGGTGGGCAATCTTGGAGCTCTTTTAGCAAATTGAATACTTAACCCCTAAAGGAGGGTGGGCGATGTTTCGGGGCAGGGCATTCTCTCGGAACTGTACGGTAAGTTATTCTTTTATGGCTCCTACAAAATCATTTTTCTGCTGCAAATTAACTAGGGCCGATCGGCACTGCTATCCACTAAAATTTCATACCCTGGCCAACAATGCAGGTGAAGGTAGGTGATCTGTGTTTCAAGGAGTTGTGTCGTCGACACATCACAGTGCCACAGGGATCTCAATGAAATCGCCGGCAATACAATGTACAACTTCACATTTATGCAGCCCTACACCAGGAACAAGGGACACCAAAGAAAACACTACAAGAACCGCAAGCTCACATAGATGATAATTTTTTTATTGTAAATCTGCTCGGGCAAATAGACAAAGCATGCAAATTATTTTGGTCTTTGAACAGACTAAACACAGTATGCAGCAATGACAACAAAGTAAACGGAGGGGGGAGGTGTCAATGTACAATACAGGGGTGGGGGACAGCATGTGATGAATGAGCACATGTAAAATGAATGAAATCTGTACACTGCAATGTGGTATGCTCGTAGCAGCACCTTCTGGTTTTGTTTTGTCTCCTCCAGACGCACGCCCGAGGAAGCCATCCGGGTGGACGGGAGGCAACAACAGCCCGATTATTTCCATGGCAGCGCAACCACAAAAGTGCGTGGTCCCGTGGCACTGCCATCGGGCAAACCAAGGTGCAAGTGCAGAAAGCCTTGGGCTACGCACGGGCAAGTCTGACACCTCCCAGCACACCTCACTGGGGTACCCGCAAAAGCACTGCAACACTCCTCACGCACACACACATGCTTGACAAAACTACAAGGCGCCGAAACCGGCACCTCTCCTCAATCGTCAAGACAAACTATTCGGTAAATAAGTCACAATATACTGGACTATATATGCGGCCTGAAGCAATCTCCCGTAGGGTATACAAGTCAAACATTTCCACGTGCACAACAAAGCATTTACTAAGGCCTGGTTGTTCGGTTGCGGGTAACACTGCTGAGTGCACGGAATGACCAGACTCCAAAGCACAAATGCAGTTCTCCAAAGCTTTTGAGGGAACAAAAAATAATTTCATCAACGGCAACATGCCTTTCAGGCAGTCTTTCACTAGCAAAATTATGCACATTACTGCCTCTTATAAATTAGAATCGTTCAACGCTACTTTCGAATGATGTCCAGCTGCATCCAACACTTAAGTCCCTGATACACCATAAGCATAGATTTCACCTAAAGTGCAATCCACAGTGAAACTTTACTGCGTGCTGTCAATAAAATGGCACGCATATTAGCATGTCCCACTCGACTTTAAAATTTAAGGTTCCCGTGGCCAGTAAATGGTAAAAGAACCAATTCCGCTTTTGGCATGCTTCTGCAGGAACTGGAATGCACAAGCAGGCAGCAATTGTGCAGAGTAGTGAAATTAGCTTGCGCGTCAACGTTGGATGTCTGGCAATCCAGAGCACACGAAGTTTGTTAGCCCCCCCCCTACAGTGTGCCTCATTCCATGACTCGGCGTGAAGAAAGCTATGTGAAGAGATGGCACATGAAGAAAAAGGAGTTAAGCATGCCACTAATGCAACACAAAAACTACATGCTTTCACCTAGGATAATGCGCAACAACGAGTTTTGATCACAAAAAATTACAAAAATCTATTGTATTAAAAATAAATTTCGCATCTCTAGAGCAGTGATTACAATGCATTTTGTCTGCGAGCATCCTAAGAGCAGTGCGAACTGATCTTCCCACGAAATGTTCTCCTCGACCTAGCTACATGGCCTCCACTGCTTGCAGAGACAGCGGTTCGCTGCCGCCAGTCTAACGCTGGATCTCTGGGTGCGAGAGTGCGGAGCCTGACAGAATGCAACCGTCAACAAAACAACACAAAAGGCACTTATCAGAACCCGGTTTTCGTCTACAACTGTATGCCTTTTCGATTTCGCTCACTTGAAATGCTCTGCAGTGATCTGGTAAAAGAGAGAGAACGAAAAAACAAAGCCTTCCCCTCAACTCCTTTGTAGCAAGCAACGTACCTTGGGACACCATATGTATATAATGGTACAGTGGAGACAAGATGAAGTTGCCCGGATATACCGCTTACCTGCCACGCAATCGGCATGCTCGCAAAAGTAAGCACGTTCACAGGTTACGGACCTCTAATGCAACATGGATTTCACAAGACCGACTTCATTGAACAATGCCTGGACCACCTGTATGCTTCCGAAGCTGTCTCGATTACTTGGGATGCCTTACGCAGCACAGAGCATTTGTATGCATATCTACAGCCAGAGAAATAATTTGTACTTGAGCTGCCAAAAGATGGAAGAAACAGGCTGGCACGATCCAACACCTTTTTTTTTTTAACCCCCGGCACCGATACGTCGACTAACTTGTAGTCCATAGAGGGGTCTCCACTGAAGCTACTGTATGTACATCAAAAATGAACAAGAAATATACAATTCAGGAAAAAATCTCGTGCAAAGTGGATCCTTGCTTGCCATTTCTCTACTTCCGCCTATGCACAAGCCTCCAGCCACTTCTGACGTCTTTTGAAACCACTTTCGCTTTCTCACCTTCCCTACGGTACTCCGCTTCGCACTCGACGTTCTTTGCAACGTTTGACGCAAGAAAACTGCAAAGGCAAGTTCTCTTGCCACCAAAGTTGCCAGCCTTTCGCTACCACGCCCAAAACAAACTCGGCGCTATCCTCCCACGGGACATACACAACACATGCTGTCTCAACAGCGCTTTTTAAGTAGTGATTGACGAACACGGTGTCGCGTCAACGTGTGTGGACCTGTGAAGACACACAAGCCTTTTCTTCCTTCTCCCACTTCCCCTGGGTAAGCGAAGAGCTGCACAAGCCCAACCACCAAGATCACACTGTCTCCCGCCACGACGTTGCGCCGCTGTCATCTACGTCGGACCAAACGAACAAAGGTGAAGGCCATACACACCAAAGGGGAGGGAGGAGCCACGGGAGAACGGCAAAACCATCAAAATAGGAACTGTGGTTCAACATCCTGCCGCACAATCTGCCACAATTACTGCTGCGCCCCAATGAGAATAGTATTACCCGTTGGGCTTCGAGAGACGATGCCATGGTCAACAAAAAAGGGGAAACAAGGTTGCATTTGGCACTCTTCACTGGGGCACTGGTCCTGGAGGAAAACTCTACACGGGGCTCTCAAAACAATCTTTCTGACCCCCCTTGGTACCCTCACAGAAAAGAAAAGAAAAACATAAATGTTTACAACAAGGCATGCTCAGCAGCCTCAGAAAAGGGGGAGGGGGAATGGCTACTCGGAGGGAAAAAGTCTCGCAGCGCACCCGAGCACAGTTGCGTGAATGCCGTAGGCAAATCTGCAGCACCCAATTTTCTGGCCAGGTTTTAACACATCTGAGCAGCAAGGTATGACAGATACGGTGGGCTGTTTGCACAAAGAATACAGCAATCCTTTGTTGAACTACATGTCCTCTAAAACACAATGCACTACACGTCTGCATGCCTCTTGACACCAGGAACCTTAGTTTAGCAAGTGTGCCCACGGATATTAGATGTCCACTCCTGGTGTGCTCGACAGAAAGTAACACGCTCATCTGCGTGCTTGTCCTGTGCAGCTGTTCTTTTTAGCGAATATGCAGCGAGACAAAAAAAAAGCGATGAAACGGGGACAACCACAGAATAGACAGGACTTAGCACTGCAGGAGGCAAGCACAGGTAACTCGGCTATGCATGGGACGGGTGCAAAGCACCACACAAACAGAAACCACGAGTCCGGCAGTCGGATAAGAGGGACTTATTTCAAGCCACTTCAAAAGAACGAACAGCAGGGAAGAGGTATTGTTAAATTATGCTTGGGCTTTAAGGCGTGCCAACGTGGATGGCAACGAATTAATTTAGACCACCTGGACATCTTTAATGCGCGCCAAAATCTCACCAGACGGGCACTTGAGTTTTTCACCACACGAGGCACTGAATGTTTTTTGCAATTTCTTGTAAAAGCGTTTCTCAGCCTCTTTCATAAGCAACAGGACTTGAAGAACAGCAAAAAGTTTTGCCGCCCCCCCCCCCCTCCCCCCTTAAAGAAAAGTATAAGAGAACCTGACACTATATATACCACAACAATGTCGCTAACAATTTGCCCCATGGACTGCTCAGGCAACTTCCACCGACGACACCCAACGCCTGTGGTACACGAGGACCTTGGTTTGAACCTTCCCGCTTTTTGCAGGCAGAAAAATAATTTTGATCTGCCTTTTCTGAGCATATAGGAGGCCAGAATGTTTTTGGATGCCTACATTAACCCTCCTACGGAACAACATGGAGCAATGTGTACAGAAAGCACTCCAGTCTTAACACAAGTCTCTTCGTTTCACTCGGGGCATTCACACTACTGTGCTCAGGTGCCTGCTCGGCCTATTTTCTCTTTCCTTGTCACCCTTTTTCTCATGTTTTTTAAGTAGCACATATGATGACAACTCTACAGTAAACCAAAAGCACACACATTGTTTGTACACACAGGAATGTTGGCAGTGATGGGCAAGTACGTTTCCCTTCTGCTTTGCTGTAGTGTTTTGACATTTTTGTTTTTGTACCGAAAAATCAAGCCTCTTTTCCTGAACATCCAAAGCGTCAAAGCAGGCCCTTGCGGAGCGCACACATCTGCATGGTTCGCAACTTCCAGTTGTGCCACCAGACAGCGTCGTACTTTCAGGCAAAGCACCCAGCTATGCAGGGGTTGCCTGCCTGCCTACATGCGTCCCGCTACCAAAAGACAGGTAAGCAGAAGCGTGAAGCATTTTACAGCATTACAAAAATGTATACCCTCTTTTGAGTGTGTGTGTGTGTGTGTAAACACTGGCGTGAGCAAGTAACTTATAAGTTGTCGCACTATCGGCAACGCTGGCTCACAGCCTCCAATCCTTGCTCCAGAAAAAAACGAGTCTGCGCTTTATGGTGCAGGCAGGTGCTAATGCTTCTTGCTCTGCAAACATTGCTGCACCACCTTCCTGCCACACTGCTAGAACCAATCAGGGCCCTCCTTGCCACATCATAACCAATCAGGGCCCTTCTTGCCCCATCATAGGTACTTCATATCAAGGGTTACAAGTTCTTGCAAAAAACGTCGTCCTCAGAAGCAGCACCAAGATGACACCAACAATTAAGAACTCGGGGACGACGGAGCACACACAGGACACCGAGGAGAGAAACGAAATCTGAACTGCGACCAAGTTTGTCGCTACCCGTAAACGCAGGTTTTCTCGGCCGACTCTTGTAAATAACAACAAAGCGGGATAAACCAAGAGAACCTAGATTTTTTTTTTTTTTTTCCCTTTCTCCTAAGTGCGTGCGCGCCAACGTGGGGAGTGAAAAGTAAAAGCAACAGCAAACTCCCAAGTGGCTGCTCGTCTCGCCTCCCTACGATACCTGCCATGCTGAAAGTCAAGTTGGCACTGCAGTTTCCTGAACAAAAATTAAATACGCGAACAGTATTGCA
Source organism: Haemaphysalis longicornis (assembly GCF_048455015.1). Lineage (NCBI taxonomy): Eukaryota > Metazoa > Arthropoda > Arachnida > Ixodida > Ixodidae > Haemaphysalis > Haemaphysalis longicornis. The sequence continues at coordinate 44,060,272 of NW_027526361.1, read as the reverse complement.
AAAGAGACGTTGCTGTAATAAAATGACGACAAAACAAGCGTAATGAGGAAGAACACCAGTCCATGGAAGGTGAACTTCCTTTGACACAAACAAGCTAACGACATGAAAAAGAAACAGCACAATATAGACTATAATGGGTTCATACTTCAACACAGTTGTCAAAACCTACAGCGGGGCAAACAAACAAAAAAAAAGGGGGGGGGGGGGGGGGACACAGTTCTGGCTTTGCGAATAACAATGCTGCCAGAGTTAAAAGCTGGCTTGATACGGTATTGTACTAATGAGAACACCTCATCCACATCAGTCAACGCAATATACGACGAGAGGCAGCAGCACTTGTACTTTTTTCAAAGGGGCATCAATGCCAGACACACAGTAGACACTAGTCACACACATGCACACACTCAGATTCTTTTGCTCGCTATTTGTGTTGGCCAGTGTTGCGCCGCACAGTGAATGGATGGCCCCTTACGGCCGTGCAGTATTACGTCTCGGCGCAAAAAATGAGTGTTTGGCCTTGCAAAGCTTGCCGGCCTCAGTTCATTCTTGATTTGCAGAAAGCACTGCCTGATCAGACTGTGGAGCCTCACCCAAGCTGCCGCGGCCTACTCAGGGGTGCAACACAGCTTGCTGGCACAACAACACGCGCACGGCTTGACAGATTTGGTGCACGCTTCAAGAAAGATCACCCCACAGAGCACACGGCAAAGCAACCCACTCATTAGTCCAGCGTCATCTACAACAGCCTAGTATTACGTTCGACTTTGTATAAGTTTTAGCAGGTACGGGCAAGCCTTCGGTTAATTATAGCATTACACGAGCAGCAAACGTCCCCCTCTTGTGTCGGAGCTTTAGGACCTTGCACGTAGTTCCTCACAGAGGGAGGGGGGGGGTTTGTCTCTGCCTTCTTCGTTATCCACACATGGTAGACCTCGCAGAATCACCAAACTGGCAGCCTCTGAAAAATGACGCTTTTCCTGGCCCGTGAGTGAAGCACTTCGCAGCGAAGACCTGCTAGCAGACCATTTGCAGTTTTCTCTCCTTGCATGAGTCATCTCTCTGCTAAATCTGACACAGGCCTAGCTAGCAGTAAGCATTTCTCCACTAGCACTTGCCATGGCATCCCCGTCGCAATCACCACCACTGTCATGTGAGGAGTGGGATGACCAGAAAACAAGGCTTGTTCCTCATGGAAAGCCGCGTCACTACCTCTCTCCTCGAGAAAAACGGCTGTTTTCCAGACACATTTTTTGATTGCACCTTTTCTCCCTAATGTTTTCACGATCGCGGATTAACCGGTCATACGCATAAAATTATGGCCGCCATATGCTCCGATGTGGCATTTTCACCCCGACGGCAGCTGCTTTGTATTCTCATCCACAGGACCTCCCCTCCCCCCCCCTCGCTTTTCTGCTCACTCAGCGCTGCCAAAGAACACAAATGCATGACAGGCCTTACACAATTATCTGGCTAGCAATCAAAGTCTGTCCACTACACTTCAGGAGCGCCTTTATGGAAATTTCCACGAACGTCATCAATTGAACGAATAGATCTGGTGCCTCACTTTGTGAAATGAATGGCTCCAATCTGTGCCAAGTACGTACCTCAACACATTGCACTTGCAATTTTTATTTCATCTATCTCTCCCTCTCCCTACAAAAGAAAGAATAAACTTTTCAGCAGTCACATACGGCCGTTCCCTTTCTCTTTATAACAGTTTTGTGGTGACCCTGTTTAAATCTTCTTTTGAGAAAATCCAGCATCTAGAAAATATTTGCACAATGCTCATGCAAAACAAAAATATCAGTGTCGCCATTGCATGAATGAAAGCTTTGTTGACGATGAAATTTTCCCATCATCCCACAGTGAGGCAACAAGTGCTGTTTAATGCTAATCCTAAGCGATGGAATTAAATACACTTGTTTTTGCACATACCTGTAATATGTAGACATGCACATATATATATAAATATATATATGTATATATAATATATATATCCTTTAAAACTTACAAAGGCAAACAGAACAAGAGAGAGCATAGACGAGTTTCTTCCTGCCTCGCGCAGGGGAGCCCGCTTCAGTCGAGCAACCTTCCTCACAACAGTCCAAGGAAGTGAAGTCCCCGGGGCCACCCTCAAAGGTATGTTTCTTTTTTTTTCTTTTTGCTACATTTCTTTTTGTTTTCACTTGGTCCAGCTTGCTCCCACTGCCTGCTTGACTAGATGTTAAAACACCCGTGGAATTGTTTTTTTTTTTTACAACTGACCACACACATGCACGCATCATCCACACAAACAAACAAACAAAAAAGGGGAAATGTAGCACTACACAAAAAGGCATTGCAGAAACAACAGCCCTGCTCAATTTCGAGGCTGTTTGCGATCCATCTGAGCACAACGTGTTGGCAATGCCAGCCCGTTTTCAGCGCACCCCACAGATGGAGGAAGAGGTGGTAGTCTCTGAAGAGCCTCCTTCTCATATGCTCGACTCCTTGGGGGGCAAGAGCACGGCCGTCTCAAGGGCACTTTTGATGTTCACCTCCGGCACATAGAAATCGTCCATGCCCTTGTGGTCCCCAGCTGCAAGCAGCAAGAGGGCAGAAAAGAAAAAGAGAAGTGCCAGGGACGTCGTAGAGTGGTTCCGATTGAAAACGCAAGGCAAATCAAACAAAATAACCTAGTCTAAGGTAACGGAAAGACGAGTGCGCTCCCCGAAACAATATTCGCGACACGTTGAGCAGTGAGTGGCATGCTTTCCACTCTGCACCAGCAGATGTCACCAGGAAGACATTGGAGATACTAACACAGCGGAGGGAGGCGTGAGTGGAACGCACCTGTGGGAGTGGGCGGGACGGTCTTGTAGAGAGACGAGATCCTTTCCCCGACACAGTTCGCCGACAGCCGGGCTTCTGAGTCATGGTCCCAGCACTCCTGTACAGTGTCTATGAGCACATCCAGGCCCTGGGCAAGAGTGGTGGTGGTAGCAGAGAAAACAATCACAAACACACACAACAAGAGCCTCAACCAACGAAAAGTCAGGACAGGTAGCTGTAGCGAATGCATCTTGTTTCACAGCACTAATCTTTAGCTCTGCTACGCATCGTGCCTGTGAGGGTGGCAATTAGGAGAGCACCAATATGACGAAGCATGCACAAGTGAGGAGAAAGATGAACACCGAAATATGCAATGAGCACTATCCAGCAACCAGATTTCCTAGGACCCCACTCTATCCTTCTTCCCTTCGCGTCATGCAAATAAACTCTGTTGGAAATAGAAACTTAGTACTTTGGAAAAGACCGCCTTCCTGATGTGCAGCAAATGAAAGAGTTGGGTGCAGACAAGAGAGAGGACTTGTAATGTGGTTACGGTTCCTCCATGAATAGGTGCCTGTCACGACAACAATGCCCCCGTTAAAGGAAAAGAACTGTATTTACATCAGATCGCAGGCAGCACACGTCTGATAGCCGCCATCGTTCCTCATCGTCCTCTTTCACACACTGCTGCAGTCACTTCTGTGTCCTCATAATAACAAAGTGTCACCATCCTCTCCCGTGGCGGAAAATAAAATAAATAAATAAGTAAATAAATAAATGAATAAATAGATAAATAAATAAATAAATAAATAAGACAGTGGTCGCATTAGTTATTGTCACTGCACTTGTCCTTGCATTTGTACTTCTACCAGTGGTGGGGTTTTCTGCCTGGTCGTTTTACAGTAGCTCTAAGCAAATGGTAGCCTTGTTGAAAGTTTTTGTGCTAAAAGCGACGATTAGCTGGGAAAGCATTCCTTTGGGTGTCGTCATTTACATCATCTTGCAAGAGTAAGCGAACCATTTGCTTGTGGAGATAGCTCCACTGTACGCGAGGTACGGCTCTTGCAATAAAAATTTCTCATTCACGTTTATGTGTCAGGTTTTAGACAAGTTGAAACCAACAACTACCTCTTTATTGCTCTGCCCACTTGCGTCTGTTTATGGTACAGTGGAATCTCGGTAATACGAATTCAGTTGATACGAATTTCACTGTGATACGAATTTTCAAAATCCCCTGGCGAAAATGTATTGTATGCAATGTAAAAAAATTCGGATGATCCGTACGCATTTATCACTTTGGTGCGAGTGATACGAACAGGCGAGCTGCGAGCAGGCGACTGCGGCATGGACGGGAGGCGGGAGTGTTGGTGCGACCGTGCGGCCTTGGTTGCGCGCGGGCACAAAAGCATTAGTCCTCCCCCGCTGACGGTAGTCCTCCTCATGGGGTGTTTACAATAGCGGCAGGAGAGGCGCTGTTCCGAACAAACAGAACGTTCCGCCCTCTCGACGCCTGGTCTTTCTCCCTCCTTTCTATTATCTCCCGCTACAATCTCTTCTCTCTGTACCTTTCGTTTCCGCTGGCTGCAGCTCGGGTGCCTGTAGCTTCCTTTTTTGTATTACACTTTTTGAATAAACCACGGCAATCAAGCGTTCCCCCATTTCTGACAGTGAATACCTTCGCCAGTGAATACCTTCGACAGTGAATACCTTCACCGGGGCACTCCTCGCTTCTGAGGTCTATGCCCCGTGCTCTATAGTTACCCTGTTGTCGCTTTGCCGTGTTGCCTGCACTACTTGCGCATTGATTATGTTGAAGTGTGAACCGCATGGAGCATTTTCTGCTCACGAAAATGCGCCGCCGCGAATACCACACCCATACTGTGCGCGGCGCGGCAAGCGGCGGCAACATGGCTTCTGTGCCGAATTATTCTTTTTGTGAACTTTTCCCACCTCAAGGTAGGGGGTCGACCTATATACCGGGTCGACCTATAATCCGGTTTATACGGTAGTTGCACCTCTTAACAGCAAGAGCCGACACCATGTTGCCGCCGCCTGTCACATGCGCGGCACTATTACATTTTTTTCTCATTTTCTGCTAATACGAATTTTCGGGTGATACGAATATTTTTGTCGCCCCTTGAGATTCGTACGACCGAGATTCCACTGTATTTGTACCCTCAGCGCACATTTGCGTATTGCCACGCTTTTGTGAGCAGTGATTCCACACTTGACGCGTATCTCGTTCAACTCGCAGCACTTTTTCTTTGCTCTTTTTTTCTGTGTGCCTGGCATATTGTATTTGAGCATGTGGCAATAATCATCGACAGTTTGTACCGGCGTTTTCCGCTTCTGCATGTGATCCCTACCAGCCAAACACGTGGTCAATCTGGCCGTCTAGAGGAGTACAGTATTCGGTTTCTGACCCCCTGCACAAGAGGAGGCCCTCTCAGGCCCACCCCCCTTACCGGGTGCTTCCTCCAGTGGTCGCGGATGCGTGGCCGCAACCTCTTGTGCACCACGGCCTCCTGCATGTCCTCCAGGGACGGGTGCTGGCCCACTTCCTCTTCAAAGGGCAGCAGGTACTCCTCCACGGGGCCTGCAAGCACACACAACACGGTTCACTTTCCAAGGCTGGCTGGCTTCTTCCCTGCACAAAGAAGGATTCCACACCACTTCGGTGCTGCACTGCCCGTCCTCAGGCAGCCACTTTCCCCGAGCATCCGAGCATACAAGCACACACTAGGGGGAAGCCTGGTGCCAGCCGCGCTTCATCAAGTGTGGCATTGTGCACTGCTGAGAAGAGTTCCATTTTTCACTTGGCGTGGCTCACCAACCAGCTCAAAATGTTGCCTGTAGCTGCGAATACCGTAACTATTTAGAAGACTATTTGAGGTTCTTTTATCGACATAAAAGTATACTTCAGAAAAAGGGTTGTTCATTAGGAATTCTTTATAAATGCTCTGTGGAGCCTGTAGAGAAGGAAGAGGTTTTCCGTTTGTTGCTTTTGTCACAGGGTGCCACAAGAAGGCACGTTGCAATCCGATCCACGAAGCTCGTTTTGTCTCCCTCAACGTTACTCCTATCAATCTTCGTTCCATGGCCCCTTGAGCTGACCCAAGTTCGCTTTAGGGTTAAAAAATTCGCAAGTATGCAGACATTCCTACATTTTATTGTCTAGTTTGTTTAAAATACATAGGCAGATTCATGGTGGCCAAATAACAGAGGGGAACTAAAATTCAATGATTTGTTGCTGAACTGTGCTACCGTGACTGCCACCGGCTCTGCACTGTTAGACGCAGCTCTGTTCATTTGAAATTTCACACAGCCTAATCAAGAGGCCACAGATTACCTTTGTCATAACACATCCTAACATTGCCGTGTAAGCCCTACTGATGGAAAGATTTTGCATATTGTGGGAGCGAAACCCGCACTGTTTCAGCGCATTTCAACAGGAAATCGGCACGTCACTCGCTACGCTACCCGTCCCCTCTAAGCAGACAGGGGAGCAGGAGAAGGTGCACAATGTAAAACTGACAGTCAGAAGAAACATGGGAGCAAGGGTGGGAGGAGCGCAGCCCACCGTCCTGCGCCGAGCAGCGGCTGATGAGCTCCCACAGCACAAGGCCGCAGGCATACATGTCGATGCGCAGGAACTGGTCCTGGTTGAAGCAGATGGAGCCTTCCAGCACCTCAGGCGCCATGTAGCGACGGGTGCCCACCTGAAGACAGGGAGGCGAGACCAAACCACCCGTTGGTGGTCTTTTTCTTTTAATTGTCACTCTCTGCATATGTTGAGCTAAGCCGTCGTCTCGATAACATTCCCATTTCCATATTCCCCGAGTCTGCTGCGAGGGCCATATCACATTTTCACAACTTTCCACAACACTGTTCTGTCCCCACTCACGCTTATACATTCCAACGAGTCTAGGTTACAGAGTCAAGCACAACCACCGAAAAAAATGTAGAACGCAATAAACAATTTCCTTCAATAAATATCCCAATATCTGTATCTAGCAATAAGCCCAAAATATTAAAAATTTACTGCGCGAATAAATACTTCGCTCAAAAATTCATGACTTGAAGAGCCGCTTTCAGTGGGTAATTTTTTTTTTTTAGGGATAAAGGCGCCCATGACGAAACATGGGAACAACTGGAGAAACGCCCCATAAACTTCTGCATAAACCTTTTGATAGCAACACATTTTCACCAAAACTGAAACTGAAATGAAGCCTGTGGTAGCGCATTAGCCAAGGCTGGTGCCTTTTCAATAACGTGTTACCAAGCAGGAGCTGCCAGATATATATTTTTTTTATGTTTACGTGCCCCTAGCTTTTACCTCCCTCAATCCTGTTTCACTGGTCATGTTTTCTGTGATAGTAATAAACAGCTGCGTTGGCAAGGGGTATACTTTTATTAATCTGCTAATATTGTATTGGCCAACTTCTAGTGTACTTCATTCCAGAAACTGTACCATTAAAAAGCACAACACACCTATTTTACTTAACTTTCATGTGCCTTCTATATCTTTTAAAATCCCACTAGCTTTTGCACTGAAAAATACTGTACTGAGACCCACAAATTTTTTTTTTCTCCCAGGGTTTGGAATTTTTTGCATATAAAGAATCGCCCAAGCCAAGACATTCTATTTCACTAAGAATAGTCCTAATTTTTACTAATTATTCAAAGATATATATGCATATCTTTGAAATTTCTTCCAAGGTCTGCCAAAATAGTCCTAATTTTTACTAATTATTCAAAGATATATATGCATATATTTGAAATTTCTTCTAAGGTCTGCCAAAATAGTCCTAATTTTTATTAATTATTCAAAGATATATATGTATATCTTTGAAATTTCTTCTAAGGTCTGCCAAAATATTACTAATTCTTACTAATTATTCAAAGATATATATGTATATCTTTGAAATTTCATCCAAAGTCTGCCAAAATATTATCTTTGACACATCAAATTTTGCATTTCAACCCCTCACTTTGTGGTGCGCATTCAAAAGCACACCTGTTTCACGCTTCATTTGCACATGCCTTGTATATATGTATACACATGCATCCTTTGAGCAACCTGTTACATAACAAGACAGGGTCAGCAAACCCCTCCCTCCTGCGTTGCCAGCTGCGAGTGCCTTGCCTGTCCGTGTGCCTGGCCCGTGGCGACGCCCGTGGGGAAGGCCAGGGCGAGGCCGAAGTCGGCGATGCAGGCGCTCATGTCGGCCTTGAGCAGCACGTTCTTGCTCTTGAAGTCGCGGTGGGCCAGCGGGGGCTTGCCGGCCTCCAGCTTGTTGGGCGGCAGCTCCCCGTGCAGGTGCGCCAGGCCCACCGCTATGCCCTCGCTCACCTTCAGCACCTCGCCCCAGCTCACCAGGTGGGCCTGCAGCGGGCACCACGGCAGCACTCGCTACTTCTGCGCATCTCCACTACCCCACCCTTCCGTCTGGCTCCACACCAGCCAAGCTAGCCCATCTTTCTCCGTAGCTGCACCATGGTGGAACGCTATACTTCGAGCCTTTGCCGATTTCGGTGCGCCATCGGTCGGTTGCATCTTAGTTGTTCAGTTAACGAGTTAAAGGAGCCATGAAGAGAAAATGCAAGTTGGTTTTATTCGAAAGATTTCGTGTTTTATAGTGCCCCCAGCGCTTGTCCGGATACAAACGGTGCTTTATTCACTGAGAAATTAAACAATTTAGGTTAAAATTTTGATTTTCCCGCTCAATCGTGCGTTTTCGTGGTCCCAAATGACATCACAGGAACCGACCGCTCTGCAGCCTAGAGTACCTTCATGCACGCATCCGCCGTACAGGGTAGAGATACGTATACGCTGGCGCCGCCATTTTCGGTTGCTCGCTCGCCGCCGAAGCAAGTCATTGTGTCAAAACCGCGCTAAAATTATCGCCGCAACGCGGTTTACTGAAGAAGTTTGAATCATATTGTCTGTTTCGCGTTGCTAGGTCTCGTGGGAAACGAAAAGAATAACGCGTTGAGCCCGTTGGCCCAATTGCGGCGGCACGGGACCGTTCAAAGGTTGTCTCCACCCTGTACAGCGGTGTTGGTTTGTTCCCGCGTTTCTTTACGTTCCGTAACCTAGATGGCGCCACCATACCGTGGCAAGCGTTTGGTTTGTTTTTGCCCGCATTTAAACCTGGCTTGTTTTTGTTCTGGGAGAAAACATTCGTTCCCTGAAACAGTGCTCGCTCGACAAATGGGGTCACGTAAGACACCGTTGCTTGCGTATATCGGCCAGTGTCGTCTGAGACAACCCCAAGCCCCGTAGTGCTGTGCAGCTAAACCAAGCATGCTGTGCGCAGTACGAACAGCAGAACGCATCAGTACTTCCATGTTTACATGTGCTTTAGTAACTTCCACTGTTTGTCCCATCATTCTTATTGCTTTGTAAAGAATGTGCCCTAAATTTAAGCGCAAATCGCTCGTTCGTCTAGTTTGTAAGCTCTACCTAATTTGCGTCTGCTTCTGCCAGCCTCCGCCAATCGCAGAGCTTAGCTCATGTGACATCATAGGTTCTGTTGCGGGAAATGAGCTGGTGGGTCGCATGACCATTCCCGTTTTTCCTAATTATGTAGCTTATTTGAGCGAAGTTTACGTTAAAAGTGGTGTCAGCATGATTCTAACAAGACAATCTTTTGAATGAACCAAGCTTGTGTTTTCTCTTCATGGCTCCTTTAACTCTTTCGCTACCGCCGGAAAATTGACTAATTTTAGGGCTCCAAGAAAACATTTTTTTTCCTGCTAAAAAATTGGTTTGGCACTAATTGCAGGAGCACAAAATGCAGATTATTTAACGGCATTTCCAATAATACCGGTTTTTAAAGGCTTTTATATATCATAGTTGTAAAAAAAATATCAAAACCAAAATTTTTGTCAAGTTCTCGAAAAAATGATAAAAAAGGAGTTGTGTATATCAAACCACCGGTACTAGAAAAAAATTAGAATATACAATTTGTAGGAAAACATTTCAAAAACACGCCCTAGAAAAAATGTCAACTTGCGCGGAACAGTTTGTCAGATATAAAAAAAAATGTTGGCATGCACGGTGCTGGTGTCATGCGGTGAAGCCCAACCTCCAATTCAAAATGTGCAATTTCGGGTAGTTTCCTGGAATAAATCTGGCAATTTGTCATTATCAGAGGTACCAATTAGCCCCCACATAACGTAAAAACATCTTGTCAATGGCTGACTTTGCATTTACAGCGAGCGCAATATTTGTGACAAACACGCGATGCGGAAAAAAACATGCATGAATTTTAAAACGGACGCCGTGGCTGACGCTTGTTGTTGTTCACGGTCAGTTATCTCTCAAAACATAAATCTGAGCTTTATTATCATCTTCTTACTCGCAATTGTAGCCTTGCTCACAAAAATGAGGTACGATGAGCTAGAATCGTGCCCTGCGATTTTTGGCCGAGCAGTAGTTACGCGCTGAAAAAGATCAGCACAACAAGCCTGCTCTATTGCAGCGCCACCTAACATTTTTTAAATGAAACAGTACAAAAACTTATCAGAGACTCTGTCCAAATAGACAGTTCAACTAAGCAGCAACATTAGACACCCGGATATACCCTCGAATGGAAACGAAACTGGAAGACGAACATCTGGCAGTGTAAGGCCGGTTTGAAGCGCTGTCCCCGGCGGAACAGATATCTGGCGACTGGGTGTGACCTTTTGACTTGCATCTAAAGTTCTTATCGCAGAAATTGGGTTAGGGTGGGGGGAAATCAGGAGCGCCGTGCTTTGTTCGAGGATCAGTCGTGGACGCTTCAGGTGCCATGGCAGGTAGCCTTGAAGTTGGGTAACTGCGTAGTAGTGCTAAATATGAATTTCACGATGCAGAAACGAAACCGAAACTATTGTAAACTGTTTGCAAATGGTCCTGGGGTAAGTAGAACAAACTGTTTGCGAATGGTCCTGGGGTAAGTAGAACTACCACAGTACTTAGAACAACGTGCGCAAAGGCAATAAACTGCCTAAAATCAAAAGTAGCTTTGCAACCAGGCACTGCTTGACATTTTCAGCCGATTTCTGGGATTATTACTGTCAGAGCGCGAACCTGACGATTGAAAATTGTTTGCTAGTTCCCCATTCATGCCCTGATAGCAAAAAACAAGCGCTGGTGCGGAGTAATTACGAGTTGCACGCATTCTTCGTTGGTAGCCGTGACGCGCGATGACCACGCCCCTTTTCCACACCCAGGTGATTCAAAAGCGTGTCAAAAATCATGTTTCCCTTGCAAAAATGAAAACAAAACTGATTTTGAAAGGCCATTTTCTGATCTAACTCCGAACAGCTTTACTTGTTCGAGAAACGCCTGGAACGCTATGAAAAGGCGCTCCCAAAAGTATCGATCAAATTGATCGATTTTGATAGGCGCGGTAGCGAAAGAGTTAAAGGGACACTGAAGGTAACTGGTTCAAACAAAATTTCAACTGACCCGTAGACCTCTCAGCGTTTATTCGGTACTGAAAGATGCTCTAATTGCCGAGAAATTGCCAACTGAAAAACATGTTTCTTCCCTCGCATCATTTCATGACGTTTCGTGTGTCGCAAACGGCAACCGGAAGTGAGTAAGACAGCGGTGTGGTAAAGCAGCAGAACTAAAACCTACCAAGTGAATTATCACGGCCACAGGAGTCACTGGTCGCGCTCTCGGTGCATACGACAAAACAACTTTCCCGCCCTACACATTCGAAGCTGCCACTGTGTGTGCACCAACCTTGATGCCGCACAAGTGCGATGGTGGTTAAAAATTTGAATGTGCTGCATGGCCTTTTACTTTACCTACAAAATGTCTAGCAGACAGCGCAACCACTTTTATACCGTGGGTTGGCCTGCTGTCTGTGCATTCAGCTTTAAAGTCACTGGAACTACTTGGCTTGACTACGTGGCGCCATCTGTTAGTTCCACTTGTAACAGCACCCAATACCTAGTGCGAAAACAGCGCCTAGGGTAGGAACACCTGAATGGGAGTACGGGTGCATCTGCATGCTATTATTACGCAGGCAAGCGTGTCCACGTTCATCCGAAAATTCAAAAAAGACATTCAAATGTATGGCTCAACAAATGGGCTTGCCTAACGCAGCCTTGGTATACATAGAGGGGAAGTAACAGGCATGTGACTACGCCGAACCTGTTATAACCATCACAACCACCACCATTGCCGCGGCTGGGCAGCTTGCGAATGTCGGCACGGCTGGAATTATACCTGTACATTTACGACTTATGGAAGCGAACGTATAAAGATAGATTTTACTTGTTTCTTTAGGAGGTTGTGCGCGTGCTTCTCATTCGGTTGTTAGGCACGTGACTCTTGGCACATCCGGTCAGTCGCTGTCTACATCAGCTGTGCAGGGCGCCTGATAGCTTCAGTTTCTGATATTTACAAGATTATTTTACAGGTAGTGCCCCAATTACTGGTATATTCATTTTCTGGGGATGCCAATCTATCTATTTAGACCAACTTTGGTATTGTGTTCAGTGTCCCTTTAAGCGCCTTGTGATTAACCGCAATAGTATGCGGAAAAGTCCAAACTCAGAGTCTGCAGTGTAAACAGAAACTGCGCCGCCGGAATGCCAGTCAATGTAAATGAGAGTAACGCATGCTACTGGAGGGGAAACGAAAAGTCGGCAAATGCAAGACCTGCAACGAACTGGAACAACACTGGAGGCCTTCCGCCGCTAAAGAACTACTACTTACCAAACATGTTCAACAGCATGCGTCCTCTGATCATCTCCATGTCATGCCCAACACTACAGTTACTCGCAAAACCAATGCTCAGAAGAAAGTGGTTTCATTTCTGTTGTTTTGAAGTTGCAACAAAAACTGACCAAAACATTTTCTTATGCCACATTTTCAGTCTGCACATTTTATATTCTACGCGTTTCCAAAGTTTCTCCTGCAGACTGCCACCTTGCTTTGAACAACATTTGCCACAACTCAATACTGAATTGTACAATGCAGTCTGGGATTATATAAAGAAAAAGTACTCACAGCACTCAAAAAGTATTATGGCTGTGCCCCCTTCTGAATAACAGAATTTTTGAAGGAAATTTGCATCTTCTACACATACAGTAAAATCTCGATGATACGAATCTCAAGGAACCACAAAAAACATTCGTCCCATTCGAAACTCAGACCAAAAACTCGAGCACTAAAATAGGGTTACAACTGAAGATGAAGAGAAGTTTCCCGGTAAAGGGAAATTTTCCGGTGTAAAAAAAGAAGTTTTGGAGTGCCTTGGCGGCACGGAAGACGACACGCTGTGGGCCGACAACGAACGTGAAGCCTACCCGCCGCGGTGGCTCAGTGGCTAAGGCGTTGCGTTGTTGAGCACGAGGATGCGGGTTCAATTCCCGGCCGCAGCGGCCACTTTTCTGATGGAGGCGAAAAGCAAAAACACCCGTGTGTACGAGATTTCGGCGCATGTTAAAGATCCCCAGGTGGCCAAAATTAATCCGGAGCCCTCCACTACAGTGCACCTCATCGCTTGCGTTGCGTCGGCGTGTTAAACCCCACAATCGATTGAACAAGGCAAGATTTTGACAGCGCTTTTCTTAGCAACATTTCAGTGAAATGTTGCTAAGAAAAGCGCTGAAATTTCAGTGTTTGAAATCTGTCGCAACATTTTCCTGAAGAATGAACCCTCCTATCAAATTCACGCAGAATTTTCCGGAGACAAATAAAAAATAAAGAAGAGTGGGTTCATTACGCAAGTAAATACGGTACACAACATGCGAAAGTGCCACTGGATGGCACCACCTCCATTCACGGTTACCACCTAAATGTAATAATCAAGACTTATATTACATTTACAGCTAACAGCTAACTATTACAGCTAACTTGTTGATTTGTCAAAAGAGAGAAACGATTTCAGCTTCAAATCACTTGAGCCCTACCGTATTTACACGATTGCAAGTCGACTCAAATGTAGGTCGACCCCCCCAAAACTGCATCTCAAAAAAAAAAAAAAAAAAAAGAGCGAGCGCATTTCACATTTGTTTAGTACTGTTTTCTATTATGTTTACCAGTGTTGTCATTGTAATTTTATTGTCATTTTGTTAATTTGTATAGGAGGTCCCGCTTGCAGTTTTCATAACCATGGGACCTCCTCCTGTATATACTGTGTACCCATATCATGTTTTGTTTAATAAAACTTATTTTCAATTTCAAACTGGCAATTTATTTACGTGATTGCTGAAGATCACTCATCTTCGCTGGAGTCGTCCTCACTAGTGCTGCTGCCGTCATGGCTGCTGTGGTCTCACAGCACATCGTCATCAAGTGCGAGTCCGCACTTCGCGAACGACCGCACCATGACATTGCGTCGTACAGCCGCCCACGCAGAGAGGACCCAGCCGCACACGGTAGCCAGGGAGACTCTCCTCACACACCAGCTTGAGGTAAGTTCGCAATTTTCGGACGAAATCCACTCGTATTCGCGGCGCAGGAGGTCCTTAAAAGGCTTGTTGACCCCCCATCCCATCGAGAGGCTGAAGCTGACCCGTCAAGCCACCGGGGATTACGAGCATGTCGGTACGCTCCTTCCGGAGCACCGGTTTCACCTTGGCGGTGAGGTGGCCTCGGAATGAGTCCAACACTAGCAGGTTAGGGACGCCCTTCTTGAGGAATACCCCAGCCTCAGAAGCCACACCAGACGGTACCACTCCCCCACCACGTCATCCGTCATGACGCCCTTCACATTCGCCCGTACCACAACGCCTTTTGGAATCGTCTTCCATTTGAATACAATGTACGGGCGAAGCTTGGTGCCATCCGCCAAGCATGACAGCATCACAGTAAAACGTAGCTTTTCATTGCCCGTTGCGAGCAGGTTGACATCGCGTGCCCCCTTCACGCTCACTGTCGTGTTGATGGTCATGTCAAAGTACACGGGAGTTGATCGGCATTGCCGATTTGGCCAAGCAAGTACTACTGCCGGGTGTCACGCAGTTTAAGAAAGTGACTATGGAAGGCGAAGACCTTCTCCTCGTACGTGGCCGGCAACTTTTGGCACACGCCAGTGCGTCGATGTAGGGTAAAGCCAGCCCTCTTCATAAATTTGGATGCCCAAGCCCGGCTGGCTTTGAACAGAGCCCTCGGTATGCCTGCCCGAGATGTGTAGACATGTGCTTGTTGTGTGATCATCTCGCAGGTGACCAACAGCGATCGGTCGTGTAGATCGGTCACGATCGGTCGTGTAGATCGGTCACGTATTCCACAAGCTTCGCTTCCAGCTCCGGAAAGCGTCCAGACTTTGGCCCGCGAAAGCCACGGCGCTTGGAGTCGCATGAGAAGATGTCCTCGCGCTGAAGCCGCCACTGCCGCACCACACGTTCACTAATTCCAAACTTGCGCCCTGCTGCGCAGTTGTTCGTTTCCTCGGCATGGAGAATAGCAGCACGTTTAAACGCTGCTGCGAAAGAGCGCCGAGAGTTCTTGGGGACCGGGGAACTCATGACGGACGGGACGATTAAGCACAACAGAAGCATGCGACGACGCGGCTGCCTAAGAAATTGTATCAGAAAGAGAAGCTCTTCCGTCAACTACCAATACCCCCCAACACAGCGGCTCTTCCATCAACTTCTACTGCGCTCGTGGTGCGCACGGTAGGTGTTAAAAAAGAAAAGCTTTTGTATAAGCACGTGGAATAACCATGCGCTGAGGGTTTAGCCGAAAACTTTATTCGCTATTATGAGAACACATTCGGTGTGAGATGACAACCATCGAAACAACCGGCAGTGGCCGCACCAAAACGAACAACATGGTGGCTGACAGAAGCGACCACTCACGATTTCCTTTTACTAGTGAGTACGTTACTCGCATTCAAGAAGCGTTTTGCTCGCCTGTAATAAACAAAATGAGTGAGATGACAACCATCGAAGCAACCGGCAGTGGCCGCACCAAAACGAACAACATGGTGGCTGACAGAAGCGACCACTCGCGATTTCCTTTTACTAGTGAGTACGTTACTTGCATTCAAGAAGCGTTTTGCTCGCCTCTAATAAACAAAATGAGTATTACCAAATCCCTTGAATCAATGCACGACGCTGAAGTAGCCACAATCGTACGAACGCCAACTTTCAAAGTCGGCATCACCCTTATTGATGCCAGAATGTATGCAATGGTAAATTAATACGCTACGCTTCGGCTGTAACCATGGGAACGAGGGTGCAAAGCTGTCCCCAGCTCGTAGCACCCCTGATTTCTGATTTATCTTGCCATTACTAGCGGTACACAGTTCGATTTCGACCCCCCAACATTGGATTGTCAAATTTGAAAAAAGGGGTCAACCTACAATCGTGTAAATACAGTACTTTCTACTCCCAGTTGCATTGACTGCAAAAGTCTCATTCAAATATCTTCATTGTCATGTGCAGCCCAAGCGCACAAAAGTCAGCGGGAACAGCAGGGAAAGGGATTCAAATAGTTTCATCCCTGCACTTCTCCCTGGGCGTTTTCTTTGTCATATATCAGTACTCACTTCTGCCAGCTCTCTTCCTCACTCTCTGCATAGCCTTCTTTTATTGGATCAAACTTTCTGCACTCCCATTTAAACACAAAAGAACAGTTCATTAGGTCATCCTGTCATAGATGTTTCTCTGTTACTAACTGGCCTACTACGAAGCAGTCTGTAATAAAATGCCATGTGACAAACGTACGGTTCCTCCAAAAACATTGCTTTCTATATGTGCACGTTTTTTTTTCTGCTCTAAAATAGAGCAGAGAAGAGTTTTATATTTAATCAAAATTAGGATTTTGTGCTTTCATAACCTTTTTCAACCCCTTATTTTATTTCATTTGTCATTCCGCTAACCTTATTTACAGTTGTTTCTATTTTATCACGTCTCTACGATGCATCACATGCTAAAAGCTCCCACAATACATTTACACATTTTTTATGCCATCACTTTTTTTCCCAACTCCGCTGTTGGTTTTTATTACATTTGTTTCATTAGAAGTTTCCCCATTTCATTCATATGCTGGCTTTCCGCTTGTGTCGTAATTTTTTATATTATTGCCAAATTTGTGCCGTGTTAGTGACCCTCGCCATGCAGAACTTTCATTAGCTCTGATTGCACAAATTTGGATCAGCTCTGTCATCAACATGGCTAAATCTTACTTAACTTGGGGTTCAGAATCCACCCCTTTACACAGACGCCAGAAGAGGCCACATTGCCCCACGATGCTGCCCAAACCCATGTTCGCCTGTCACATGTGGTAGTTTTCTACATAAGCCTTTGGGAACAAAAAATTTCCCAGAAAAGCATTTTTTTTATGTATCACTTTTCTCTTAGTCTGTACAGTTCTCCCTTCGAAAGTCAATACTTGGAACTGGACCAGGTACTAATAAAAGCCATACAGGTCGGATTTCAACAAAAAATTACAATTTTTCTATAAATTCCCACTTCTTCGCCACGAGCGGCGTTGCAGCGAAAGGAAATTCTCGAAGTACATCCCAGCATGTAGTTCAGCTAGCAAGACCACTTCTTTTGCAGTGTGAAGCTGAATGTTTAAAACTTGCAATAAGGGAAGAATAATTTTGCATTTCATGTTTCAATATTTGTTTATTTAGCATTATTTATAAGTGGTTAGCAGGAGAACTTTAAACCTTTATGTTAAAATTGATATACACTTGCATGTGATTGCCACACAAAAAAACTGCTTCCAATAGTAATTTTTTGTTGAACGTTTTTTTTTCTATTGTTCTCAAGAACAATAAAAAAAGATTCTTAGTCACCTCAGAACCGAATTCCCTTGCATAAAAACTAACAGGATATGTATTTTAAAACAGCTAAACAAGCTAGACAAGCCCATGATGTTTCATCTGGTTGGAAAGCAAAAAAGAAAGCTCCTAAGGCCGGTGTGCACCCTTTTGTATAGCAGCCTTCATTTGATGGTGTTTGATTTTTTTTCTTTTGCGTACGCTCAGCTATTCATTCTTGTATGTCGTTAAAAGCCAATTGCATTTTTCAATAGAAAACTTGGGCACCTGTATATGCACCGGACTCAAATGTTTTTTCTGTCTTGCCATTCACATCTGTTTTCCTGGCACATGCTGCTGTTTTTATAGTCACAATGACTTTCTGCACTATTTTTTGCATAATAAATGGTTCTTGTTGTTTCAAACATAAAGCCTTTTCGTTCCTTTATTCTTGGAGTGAGCTCCTCCATAAATGAGTAGATATTTCTCATGATCAGCGGTCCCATAAGAATTTGCAAGCCGATATAAATATCAAGAAATTGTAAATTTTACCTGTGATACTTCAGATGCGTTTAAGCTATCCAATTTGTGTAAATTATTGAACACCTTTCGCACACCCCATTTTTAAAAAGGAAAATGCAACTGCACAGCTGTAATAATGACTTCTTAAATTTAATAATTCCA
Source organism: Haemaphysalis longicornis (assembly GCF_048455015.1). Classification (NCBI taxonomy): domain Eukaryota; kingdom Metazoa; phylum Arthropoda; class Arachnida; order Ixodida; family Ixodidae; genus Haemaphysalis; species Haemaphysalis longicornis. Next base: position 44,042,051 of record NW_027526361.1, on the reverse strand, counting down.
AAGGCCATCATTATTAGCATTGCATGTCTTTGTGCAATGCACAGGTGATTTTCTGAGGGGTACGGATAAGAGGGGGGGGGCGCGCGCTCTTGCTGAGCTTGCTGAGAATTGGCCCCCTATCATGCAGGACCCTGCGCTTGCCTACTGCCGCCTCGTTATCACCTCTCTCCCGGAGGGCACTATGCTTGCTATACATCCCCTTCGGCACCACGAGGTGTTTGGCCTTGAGTGCTGATAGCGCGGTACACTCACAACAGGATGAGCGTAGATAAGCCCGCATTAAGGAAGCTGTCAGACATGTATAGTTCAACAATTGTGTTCCTGGTTTTCGAGTGATGGTTCTGACAAGTACACCGAGTTGACCACCAATGGGGAGCATGGATAAAAAGAGCGCCACTGGAACCTGCCAGTGCGTGGAGTGTGGGAGATGAATGGAATAGAGGACGATGCATTCTGGGAGGCCAGCGGCAACAGCTACAACCATCATTCCCAGTCAGATTTCTCAACCAGTGACTCCAAAGAGACCACCACCTGACTTGGCCGTGTTAAAAACGATTTGGCACAATTTTTGGAGCAGTTCTGGAGCAACTAATTTGGGGCAAACTGCTCCAAAAGCTATTTTGGAGGAGTTTGGAGATACTAATATCAGTTTTTGAGGTTGTTTGAGGGGGAAGGAGGGTCTTAAAACTAACTTTTTTATTTATGGGTAGAAACATGAAAATTTGCACACAAATGTATTTTTTTCTAGATTTCAAATATGCAATTATATTTGAGCTGCTGCTGTTAGTTTGAAAGTTATCATACAAAGTCTAAAACATAATTATCCCCTCCTCTTCTACCTTTGTTGTGAATAAAGTTTACCACCACCACCACCACCATGTACACTGCGGAATGAAGGCCTCTCCCATTGACTTCCATCTGCATCTCTTATTCTGCGCTGTCAGAATTCATCCTTTTTCGCATCTCATCTGCATCCCTCCAACGGGTTACCGGTCTTCTCCTAGAAAAACGGGCAGGAACTTTCGCATCGCATTTTGTAACTTTTTATTACCTGAACTGATAGCCAAAAAGTTCCCATACCTGATGACATTCTTCGTTTTTCTCTGAAGTCACGGCATCCCCCCAAAAATATGCCAAGTATAAAAGATGGCAGTATTCGATATTTTGACTCATCAAAATAACTGCAAGTCATTATTTATGCATGAACTAAATAGAAAAACTAAGAATGTCATCGCGTACCTCAGGTTGTCTGAAAAAAAAAAGAAAAGAAAAACGATACTAAGATTGACCTTATGAAGCAAAAAAAAGTTTCCAAAAAGCTGCACAAGGCTGAGGTAAACGACCAAAAATATGAAACTGAGAAAACTGCAGTTGAAGTTTGCCTATGTGTTATGAAATGAATAGTCAGTTGTGTAACTGCAAGATTTCTTTGTAAGAAAGACACGTTCTTCCGATTCCAAAATCTGTCTTTGGATTCCAAAATTTCAACTACAACTGGAGGTACCAGAGGCCAAGTAACGTACACCATCAGGAATTCAGCAAAATTTATAGACTTCAAATCGGTTGGCATCTTGCTGGCGTTGTGAAAACTGCAACAGTCCTTCGTAAACTGGCATCATTCATTACAGTGCACTTTGGTACCCAGAATATTGGGGACAGCAGTGAAGGGAGGGGTGCAACTTGCTTCAGACGCCCCCCCTTTTTTTGTTCTTTGGTGAGGCTATTTTAGTCGTGGTTTTTGCACAGGAAGTTTGAGAGGATACAGGGGTGGGACACTGCGCAGTGCGCTCTCTGCAAGTGCATAACATCGTTGGCCCTGAAAAGAGCCTTTTAGGGGAAAAAAAAGTAACCGAAAGGCAAGCTTTGTTGGCCTATGGCAGCAAAAGTTCAGGTGATCCTGTGACAAAACACTGAGCTCCGATTTCGCAACACTGAAGTTTTAAGTAGGAGGGAAGGGGGGGGGTCTTCTCACAAGTTGCAGAAGGCTTGCTGTACCACTCCAATGTGTGACGACCGTCCCCTGGTCATCCACATGCCATCAAACATGAAATCAATGTTGTTTGGTGGCTGAGCAAGGTCCCTGTACAAGCCCCTGACGACACACACAATATCTGCATCAGAGGCTGCTGCAGTGTCCTCGCAAACCTGGACCACTTTTTTCAAGTGCGCTTGGAACGCCTGGTGGTGTAGGCCTCTATGAGAGTTCATCCCAGCACAAAAATCCGACAGAGCAGACACCCCCTTTCCGATGCTCTGAATACTTTTCAAAGCCGTTATGTTAACGTTGTAAGGAGTGATGTTGCCAGATCCTTCAGTCCTAAGTGACGAAAAACTCTCCATGTGATGTTCGTAAACCGAGCACATCACCTTGAGCCTCACAGTGAGTCCGTACTGCCTGTCAGCCGTCTCAAATCTGGCGCCGCCAGCCTGAACTTGCCACACTCGACGTGCGCAGAAAGGCCTTTCAGCATTGCCATATCCACTAAGACAAAATCTGTGCCGGGTGCTCCAGGTCAACTTCAAGGAGGTCAAATTTCCGCTGCATTGGTGATTTGGTCTCCATGCCGCGCTTGATCTTGTCTGCGTGTTCCGTGCGCGCGGTGATCTCCTCCACCATGTAATACCTTGTGTCAATTCGACAAGACGCGCTTGGACCAGGTCTAGATTCACCAGGTAGTTGGTCAGGCGATGGGACAGGCGAAGCAATACGAGGCAGCGAACAGTTTTCATCCGGCTGAGTCGAGCGGCCCGAAGCCGCACTACGCGGGCGGACGACGCCCGCGTAGTGCGACTTCCCGTGCGGATTCCCGTGGCTCCCACAACATACGTTATCACTGCAGTAAAGAGTCATCTTATGGCCATCAGTGACGGGGTTCAGAGAGCAGCGTGCCACTAGAGCCACTAAAAATAAGCTTATCTAGTCACCCTACAAGTCCCCACGCGCTATCTCCGCTATCTCTCCGGCTGACAACGCTGCCGCTATATGTCTTTGGTGGCTTCCTCCACTTCCTCATTGCGTCCATGCTCCAACCAATGTTGCGGTGGCCACGTCAAATGTCAGCCTCTAAAGCCATGACAGCAAGTTTGGAGCACTTTGGTGCGAATTCGTAGATTTTCATCAGAAGGGTGCGAGAATCCCTGTTTGCCGCAGCAGTTCCAGCCCCGATTGTGTTGTTAGGCCTGGCGGTGCCCGACTCACCTTGAGGTGGTCGGAGAGCGAGCCCCGCTCGTGGAACTCGGTGACCAGCCAGTACTCGGTGTGCTGCAGGTCCCCGTGCTTGCTGGCCCCCAGGAAGGCCAGGACGTTCTCGTGCTTCATCTGGGGCAGCTTGAACACGTCCCGCTCCACCAGCCACGAGTTCTTGTCCTGCAACCGCCAACACGCCACGTCACACCTCCCGGCAGCAGCCTCAGACTGAACAATAATGCGCCACATGCTTTGGGCGCAATTATCAACATCAATTAACGGTACTCAGTAGCAAAAACTGCTGGTCCCATTACTTTTCCCACTCGGACACAAGACAGTGTGCTCTGATAATGCTTCTATGACCAGCACGGCTGCCACTGTCCAGAGATTTGGAAGGTGTCCACAAAACTGAAAATGTCCGGCCCACACAACATTCCAGTCCTCATTCATTTGCAAGTGCCATGCTGCTCCAGCACAGTGTTCTTTTCCCAGACAGCCTCTGTGGCAAAAATGGTCTTCCACATTGTGTGCACCGTTGCTCCATGGATGTAAAATTAAAGTCTGAAACATCTACAGCACACTGTTGCTTGATCATTACACCCTTATAAGCCTGTTTATAAGCCTGCTCTTATAGGTTTCATATGTCAAGTGGATCGAGGCAAACTCTGTCAGGTGGTTTCGTTTTTATTAGACATTTCGGTGTTCTTATTTTTGGTTGGGCTTACTACTGCTGTGACTCCTCTGATGTTACATTCCTGGCTGGGCTTTTGTGTAGCTGATTTAATCTCATAAAGACCACAGTTACAAGAAACACTTTTCTAAGATGTGCAGCTAGACCCAACAATGTACTAGCATCAATGAGAAAGTTCAAACATAACAAGACACTCGCACACATTCCAGGCAACACATTATTGTGCTCAAACAAAAGTTGAAACTGATTGATTGATGGATTGATTGTAGGGTGTAACATACCAAAGCAACACAGGCAATAGGGCGTGCCATAGTGGAGGGCTTCGGATTAATATTTACCACCTGGGGATCTTTAATGTGCGCCTTAATCTCGTACACACGAGCGTTTTTGCTTTTCGCCTCCACCAGAAAAGTTGAATCTGCTTTGCTAATTAGAAATACACATTAGATGGGAATAAAAGTAGCATCGGCTTAATAAGAAGCCATGTTTATTTGATGAAAGCAAGCGTTTGTAAACTGCTTCGCCAAGTTGCAAACTGCTCACTGCAACATGCCAATCTTGCTGGTCACAAGCTTTCACCGCTTTCAAACCTTCACACTGAATCTAGGTCATGCAACTTTCTAACCAACACACCCAAAATCTATCCAGAGCTGTACAGTTCTACATAGCAGCCTACTCATGACTGGTGCTGTAATAGTTGGTGGCAGGGCCGCTGTACATACTGATGCCAATAACTGCGAAAGATTGTTCCAACTCTTGTCCTGGTGCAGCTACACTAAAATCCACTGCAATATGGCTGCCCAACATAAATTTTCCATAAGCACAAAAACCCTCATTCAGCAGCATACTCAGTCAGAAATGCACTGGCTGCCGTTTGAGAATCACATTGTTTTCCACCACAAGGAAAGGGGGACCCCTTCACCTGTGGGGGGAAGATCTTGACGGCGACGGGCTGCATGCCCCAGCGGGCCTTCCAGACGGCCCCGAAGCGGCCCTGGGCCTTGACCTCGAGCAGCTGCATGGCCTTGGGGGCGAGGGCGGGCGAGGGCAGCGGGGTGGGATCGGCCGTGGGCACCTCGGCAAAGCGGCCCCCCTGGCGCAGGGCCTTGCGCCGCCGCTGCAGGAAGAGGGCCAGCAGGGCCCCGCCACCCGCCACCAGCACCAGGGGCACCAGGCAGTAGGCCACCACCGTCTCCGTGCGCGAGCCCCCCAGGGGGGCCAGCTGCACCGGCGGAGGGGACAGCCCCGTCGGAGCTGCACAGGGGGGAAGAGGGGGAGCAGAAAAGCACAGCCTTTAGCTCTCTGTGGCAATTCCAAACCTGCACTTACTTTGCTTCCATGAGAATTTACTGTTTAAGATAACGTATTACATTTGTTCGCTTTTATTGTGGAAGCAAAAGAAAGGACACTAATTAAATAAAACTCATCAACTAAACAAAACGAAAACTAAATTAAATAAAACTCATCACAAATACACTAGAAAGCACGACAATGGTAGGAATACATTTTCGATAGGTCCACCAATAACAATTTTATGAGTTTAATATTCATTCTGCGGTCTGATGCAGAACAAAATTTAACCATAAATTATATACTCCGCTCCTGCCACTATGCGCATTAGGCATTCTGCTCCACTGCACAACAAAAATTATTGCTCAGCATGCCCCTAGAGCTTAGATAGTGTTTCTGCAAATTTGTGACGAGACAAATTACCGTTTTTGAGAAAACGAGGAAGACGCAACAACTTAACTCCTACATAAACAGCAAAACAGTGGTGCGTTTACAACACCAGCATATGGACAGTAGCCCCCAGGAATGCAGTCAGTTACCCAACAGACACCCAAATGGCACTTCTTGAAGGACGGCTGCACGCTTGGCAGCCGACCTGCGCTTGCATGAGACACTGGTCCCTGGCGGCGGTCGTTTTCAGCCATCAATTTCCCGATAGCCTCAGACTGAAGTGAAGCTCCTTCAGTATTGCAGTCAAAGCTCTCTCACTGGCCACGTTACACTTCAGCCCCACTTCAGACACAGCAGCCTGCATGGTGAGTGGCGGCACACGCTTCTCCTTGGGTGCTACAGCCACCACTGTGGAATGCGAAAGCATTTCGCCTGAAAGGCACTCGCACACGAGGAGGAAGGCCTTGCACCTGTGCTTGGGCAGACCTGTGCTTGACGTTGGCAGCGTTGTGCCAACACCTGAAGTCTGGGCCCAGTGGGCACGGACTGCGATTTGACACCGTTCAATGCAATGTGGTGGCGGGTGGCCATCACCTCTTTGTGCATGGCTCTGGCGTCGCCGCTGTTTCAACACCCAGCCGTAGTAGGCACTCTACCTGGTGACGAGGTCGCCATACCTATTGCAACGAGGTTGCACAGGCTAATTCTCATCCTCGTCTTCACGTGGTTTACACACTCTTTTTTTTTACTCACATGTAGCCATATACTTCGGCATCCCGATAGAAGAGTAATGTACCTGAGCTTTTGCAACTGCTGTCACCTCTTTGAAGGGTGCGAGACCCGCTTTCACCTCCGTATCACCAGCCTTTTTTGTTTGCGCCCTCTTTGCAAACACGACTATCTTTTTATTTCTTCATGGCGGCAAACACATCATTATGTGCAGATTGGCGATTGCCCCTTGCTTGCATCGCACATGCAGAAAGAACATTCACAATAAACAGATCGACTTCCTTTTCATCCTTTATGCAAGGAGAGCTCCACGCGGGGATAGCATCGCCGGATATCTCACACGCAATAACCATATTCACGGCAAGACTGTATACAGCCTGCTTGCCTGATCCGACCGTCACACTATCACTGCACACGTTGCACTCCATGCTCAACAGCAACTTGTTTTCAGAGTCCAAACTCGCAATTATGAAGCTGATTTGGTCAAGCGCAGACACTGGGCCCGTGCCCCCCCCCCCCTCTCTCCTCCTCCCCCCCGAAATGTTTCGCGCAAGGCTGGTGTGCGGTTTAAGTAGCCTAAAGAACCGCCTGAAGTCGCCTGCAGGTGCGGAACGTGCAGTTTTAAGGACATTCTTGCTCACATCAAGCTGAAAACAAGGGCTACGTCAATGTCTTGTTCCTGTGCCAGCTCCAGATGCTGTGTCAACATAAACAGCCCCGCTGCATTTCGCGCCGGATATACCGAGCAGCGCCGGGAACCTGCCGCGAGCCGATCGAGACAGTCCCGTGGTTTCGCTGGCTGAACAGCAAGGCCGGGAAACGGCAGAACAGCACGAGAGGCCTCATATAAACGTAAATTATGGTCGGGACTTCAGTGTGTCATTCCTTGTCTTTACACTGGTACAAATTATAATCACATCACAGAGCATGCCACTGTATTTTGTTCAGTCAACCATCAATCGTTGATACGTTTATTTTTCTACCGACATCGCATTTTATTGACTATTGCAGTTCCATAATTTCTGCTGTACGAAAAGCGTTGCTCTGCCCATCTTGTATTTCCTCCACATCAACAAAACTGTACAATTGTCTCTATTGCGGAGTTTTGTCTTTTCGGCACTACTCCACTGTTTCCTTTATTGCAGAGCTTTGTCTTTTCTTTATTTTCTTTATTCTCTTTATTGCAGAGCTTTGTCTTTTTGACACTATTTGATCGTTTCCCTCTTGGTTAGAATCGGCATCCTGTACAGTCGAGTCCACTTATAATGATACCGTTTATAACGATATATCGGATATAACGATGAACAGCTATGGCACCGCCAACTTTTGTATTCTTTCTATGGTAAAATAAACCACTTATTACAATGCTCCAGTGCCACGATATCGGATATAACGATTGAATACGGTTATATTGTGCACCAAAAGTGCAGCAGTGACGACTCTAATGACGCGGTTGCGCAGCCTACACAGGTAGTATCTTCGTAGGAGACCCAATGCGTGACAATGCGTGACAGTCCCTCGGGGACTTTGTTTCCACCAAGGAGATTTACCTCAGGTAGGTGAAGCCCCTATAGATAGACGCTCTTGGAAGAGATTTGCGCTAGCTTCACACGCGGCGAAGGTGACCGACTGTGGCTTCTTTTCCACAATTTAGTAGTAGTACGACCTTGCTGGCATGCGAATAAAATGTTTTGAGCTCTGTTCCGTATTTTTATTTCGCAACCCGCTTATAACAATTATCGGCTATAACGATGAGATTTCCTTGGCACTTGGATATTGTTATAAGTGGACTAGACTGTATTTGCTTAACTGAAATTTTACTGAAGCCATGTCTGTTCGATTTAATGGATAGAAATAGAATGAAATTTAAGAAACGTGCAACAAGGTCAACATTTAACAGCAGTGCAATAAGGTGTTCCGCTAAGCGTTAAGTTTACTATTCACATTACTAGCACAAAAATAACAAAAAGGGCGATTACTTAAGGACGAAGACGCATTTTTTCTAGCTTCACCGCCATAATATACGAATGTGCCGCACGTACAGTCCACTGTGATTCGAAGGTTATCGCGGGAAAGCTACTCTTTCAAATGAAGCAGACAGAACCCCAGCTTGAGCAAATCTTCCATGCCAGTTTCGTTATCGTCAGCAAGATAAAAGGCAACCAAGTCTGTGCTTGATAACAACGAATGTAATACTCGAAACCCAAAGGGTGGCAAGTCAGTCGTGCGGACCATTGTTGTAGCATGGAACAACCAACAAGGGACAGAAGAGTGCGGAATCTTGATTTTCATGGTTCCGAAACGAAACCGTAGGACGGTGGCACGCGTGGCCGCTTGATGCTGGCGCGGTAACCTTCAAATCGTGCTAGACTGTACTTCATAGCTGATAAGAAAACTTATTAGTCCCTTTCCTAAAGGAAAACCTAAAAGACTCGAATCTTGATAGTAAAGACCCAGTGTTGGCCTTCACTTCCGCCTGACGAACTTCGGGGACCGCGCGCCACTCACGAGCACACTCATGATCACGCTCACGAGCGCATGCCCTCATAACCGCCTGCTCTACAGACGAACGAATCACCCATGGCCTACCCATAGACCGGCTAACGGGAATTTAGGTCATCATCATCAAAGCTCCTTTGAAGTCACACGTTAAAGTCAGTTATTTCAAGCTTCTTTTGAAAAACAACGTGCAATAAGCCTTGACTACATATTTCCCCGTCCCATCTTTTGGTCGACTGTGCCCCCCCCCTCGAAAAAAATTCCTGGCTACATGCCTGTTCAATCGGCCTGGGCAAGAAGCCATCGGTGCAAGCAAGCAAATCCAATTTCCACTTGATTGCCAGAGCTGAAGACGGTGCTTACAACTGTTTGTGTGCAAGCGTCTCTCTCTGGACGAGAACTTCAGGTTGTAGCTCACCGGTGCCATGCCAGACACAGCCACTTTCCAAAGCATTTCCACTGGCAGGTGAATCTGTTGGGCCTATCTCATACCTGGCACAGTCAGTGTGTCAGGCTCGGTGCTGTCAGTAAGCATAGAACTAGCCACATCACTTATTCCCCGAATTTGTGCATAGTAGCAAACTACATACAGTTTCCAACCTTCAGAGCTCCTGATGTATACCTACGCTGTATAACACATTACCTAGTACTTTCAGAAATAACCTTTGAATCTTTATATGCACGATAAAAAAATTTCAATTTCTCTGATAAGACGGAGCCGTTGATTATCGTCATAAAAATTGAGGGTTTTCAAGCACCGCAAAAAGATTCCAGGCCTCCCACAGCCTTGAAAATGACACTTCTTGATTCAAGGGTTTTCATGGTTTTTAAGGACCTGTGCAAACCATGGGCAGGCCAAGGCCAGTACACGTTTACCAAAGTCTGGGGGCCAAACAGGGGCCACTTTTTGATGCGTGGGTCCAATGAACCGTTCTAAAACTCCATGTGCAGAATAGCTCTGGTGATAGACAGTTATACAGGAGAGCTGCCGATAAGAGAATTTCACACAGAGGAAGACAGAAGAGTGTTCTCCATCCTCCTCCTTTACAGATGACGTCAGGCTACACGCACTCTCCAAAGCTGACAAAAGTTGCAGCGGGGGAGCTGGCATGGGCCGGGTAGCAGGTGACAGGCGAGTTGTTCAAGGCACCAGTAGCAACCAGGCTGATAGCTCTCACAACCGACCACCACCCGAGAACATCTTTCATGGTTTCCCACAGCTTAGCACATCTAACCTGGCCCTCAATCAAAACTGGGTAGCTCATTCCTCTCACCCCTTGCCCATCTTCACTTTAACAAGTCCCAACTATGTCGCAGAAATGATCCGAGCAACGTCCGACCAAGAAAGGTGGAGGTCCCACACCCCAAGTGATGGCCTCACCCTGCGTGGCCGAGTTGAGGGCGGCGGAAGGCTCGAGGTTGGTGTTGCACAGGTCGCCCTCGCAGCAGCAGAAGAGGAGCTGCACGCTCGGCTCTCGGCGGGTCAGGGCACAGTGCTGGCTTCGGCTGCACTCGTGGTTGTTGCCCACCCAGCACCCTGCACACAGAGAGAGGGGGCAGCATGCTTCTTCATCCCAGTCGAAGCAGTTCGTCCCGTGCTCCACAGATCCTGCTGACTGGAGCACCACCGCGAGTGAGAAGGGAAACGTTTGATTGATTGATTATGGGATTTAACGCGACGACGCAACGCAGGCGATGAGGCACGCCCAGGGGTGAGACAGCTGAACCAGATTTGGGAGCAGTTTTCGGAGCAGCAAAATCTCGATTTCGGAGCAGGAGAACCTTGATTTGGAGCAGAAGAACGACATTTATTATGTCACCTTAGGAGCCTAAAAAACCAAATTTCTGGCAAATCAGGGGGGGAGAAAGGAGGGAGAGAAAGGAGGGAGGGAAGTGCACCTTTTAATTGGTTTTGAACGTACATAACTCTGAAACAGCTATCAATAAAGTTTCTCTATCAGAGTATCACAATTGGTATGACATTTTTACAAACCATTTTTAAATTTCTAGGCTCTATGCATAGATAGTGTGGGGCGCCGTTGAGAATATAGAATTGAAAAACTATGCAACTCCAAGGCATTTTTATTATCATGTGAATGCCTAAATAATTATTTTTGCAATCCCAGACCCGGCTTTACGCATAAGTGTAGAGCCACGGCACGGCAAAAGTTGCGCAAAGCGAGGTAACGGTCGTCGCCCCCCCCCCCCCCCCGCCCTCCCCATTTCAATCCCCAAGGTACACGTTCACTACGATCGTAATTTGAGTAACGTTGGTATGTTCAGCCACCTCCCCCTTGGCTCCAAATTTCACTTCAGATAGATGAACCATTATTACTAGCGTGCAATTAGCCCGTCCTCAGACACTGCTTGAATATTTTGCGGCGATGTAGCCTGCGCCGCCACTTCTGCAGCGTCTATCGTCCCATTCCCGCCGCTCGCAAGCTTGCTGTCAGAGGCAGCAATAAATCAGCGTTTTATAACACCGCAACGAGTGCGAAATTTCACTTCATGCATGCCCCGCGCCTCACACTCAACGCCGAAACACAGTGAATTCGCCGGCACCACGTTGTTTTTGAAGAACTCCCGTCTTTCGAGTCGCGCAGCTTCCCGCAACAGATCAAATGACTAAATGTAAACCCAGCCACCCCCATAACCAAAACCACTGTACAAATCGGCGAAGAGGCCGCAGCCTGAGCAACTGCTTCGCCCGGCGGCCATGTTTTCCAATCTTCAAGTCACGGCCGCTCGATGGAAACTAGGTCTAGTTTCCATCGAGCGGCCGTGTTCAAGTTCACCACACCAAGATGGCGGCGCCCGCTGAACGCTGATATGTCGTTCCGGAGGGCGCTCCGAAAATTGCCGTTTTTTCGTCAACTTGCACAAGTAGTTTGTCGCCTCAGTACGCATAAGCATTTTTTCAACAGGACTTTGGAATGGTTTTTGATAGGGAAACTTTAAAACTCGCAGAATGTAACATGTGCAACCTGACGCGACTTTCGAAAATCTGAGGCAGTTTTATGCGGTGTTTTATTGAATGATCAATCAACCAAACCTTTACAAACAGCATCACCTTGGGGGTGCTGAAAAATTATGCCGTCAGTAAGCATTTTTCCCCACTGAGACTGACGGGAGCGTTAAAATCCTTGGCTCTCAGACTGCTTTGGAGCAGTTTGGCGCAATTTTTGCGATTTTCAAGCTTTTGGAGCAGCCTGGCGCAGGAAAACACATTTGTATCAAAACTGCGCAATATGCGCAGCTGTCTCACCCCTGCACGCCGTAGTGGAGGGCTCCGGGTTAATTTTGACCACCTGGGGATCTTTATCGTGCGCCGAAATCTCGTACACACAGGCATTTTTGCTTTTCGCCTCCATCAGAAAAGCGGCCGCCGCGGCCGGGAATCGAACCCGCGACCTCGTGCTCAGCAGCGCAACGCCTTAGCCACTGAGCCACCGCGGCGGGTAACGGGAAACGTTTGCTGCCGTCACAGAGCAAAACAAACAACAAGTGCTCACAGCTCATGAAAAATCAAATAGAGGCAACTGGATGTGCGAACTCGGAGGGACATGTGGGAAAAACTGTACACTTGTCTAAATCAAGGAATTGCTGATCTGGAACCATAAATATCCTGATTTCATCCAGATTCCAGTTTAGCCAGCAGCACAGGTAACAGTTATTTGTGACCTTAGGCATTTTTAAATTTCTATTCTTTCCTTGCTTTCTCATTTCTTTTTAATTTTTTTGCTCAAGTTAAAAAAATTACGAGCTCAATGCCTTTAACACAAAAAAGAGCTTGTGAAGAAAAACCGGAAGTCACAAAGCCTCATTAAACTGTCACTGGTGGGGTGCAAAAAGTCAGCTCCATGCACAAAGTGGTTTTAGCCAATCACAATAGGTCTAGAAATGTCGCCTGAGCAATCCGACGATATTTTTTTTAAGCTCAGCTAAGTCGTGTAGGAGCTAACGAAGATGTATTTTGTGCCAGCTTGTTTGCAAGGAGGTTAAAACTGCAAATATTCACAAGTGTGCAAAAGGATACAAATTTTTGCACAGCAAATATTTTATTCATAGCAGATGGTCACCACATTTGGCTAGATTTTCTTACTTGGACATAAAACGATGCTTCAACTCCACCAGCTTTCCAATGCTCCAGGAAAAAAACACCGCAGCGGAGAAGAGTTGTGCCCAAATTTTAAAAATAGACGCTGAGACTTGGTATAAACAGCTTGATAGGTTAGCTTTGCAGCACCCTGTACCCATATTATGAAAAGCATGAACATACTGCATAAAAGGAATATCAAGCAAAATCGATACCTCGAGTTTTATTATCACATGGATTAATTTTTGTAGTTTATTAACTTAGTTCTTGTACTTTAGTTTCGTGAAAGAATCCATTACAAGTGGAAGAGCAATCTACCATAGTAGCAAAATTGCAATACACTGGTATCCTTTTACCACAAGTTTGCCAGCTCCGTCTCCTCAAGGAAGCTTAGGAGAAGGCGTGACACGTCTCTTCGCAGCATCCAATGTCCCCTTGGAAAGACTATGTGGTCCAGAGTGCTGTGTGGGGCTTTGGCTAATTAGGAGGAGCTTGGGCGGAGCAATTGCCGGCATATCCAGCCAGGCTAATGCCGCCTGATCCCACCACCACCACCACCACCACCACAATACACTGGTAGCAGCTTACAGTTTACCAGCACAGAAAGGAGACATTCAAATGAATTTGCCAAACTCGTGTCTAGCTACAATACGCCCTGCAACCACTTCCCTCCCCCAACCATCTCCCTCTCTCCCCAGTGTAGCGGAAGTCTAACTGCATAGATTAGCTCAGAGGAAGTTAAAACACCGGATACCACTATCAGATACCACACAAACTCCCTGCCCCAATGACATCACTCAGGCTTGCAGTCTCGTTCAATGCTGTATCAGTTATCTAAATTTTACTAGTAACCTATTTCTGACTATAATCAACTTTCGTTATTATAAGGCTAACTTTATATATGACATGCGTGCTTCATTATACTTTCTCAATTCCTGGAAAAATTATTTACCTGGTCATTTTAAAAGGGTCATTATTGGCTGTGAATCACATGTTGCCCTGGTCTGTTCCGGCCTACCGGTACAACCCGTTTTGAGCCCTCTACAATATTGCACAAGCAATAGTGGCTTGACTAACTTCCGAAACATCTTGGTATGGTAGGTGATGACCGCACAATGGAGAAACATTAACAATAATATTAATAAACCATTCAAGCAGGCCTTAACTAAGCACTTGTACTGGGAGGGAAAAGGGGTACAATACTTAACACTTAAAATTCAAACATACAAGGTTGTAACCGTGCCGCGAAATTGTCTAATTCACTTAAAAACGTTCTTTTCAGCAAGCAGCACACTCACTTGTGCTCAAATTTTCATAATCATATAAAAACCAGTTTTCACCTTTTTTTTTACCTGTCCATGCATAAAAACAACAACAACAACAAAAAAAACACAAGGGCTTATGCTGCGCAATAAGCAAACTTTTCCCTTTTCCCAACGATGCTGTTTAAGCTGACGTTGGGCCGGCAAACGTGCACAAAACCTTGCGATGACGTCATCACGCGTGCCGGCACTGCTCGAACTTTGAGAACACTCTGCCCAGTGTTCGTGGCGTGATCTCTCACGTGATCTTTCTTTTGCCAGTTCACCTGTGTTCGTGCCTAAAGTGGGAAGCCCACGACAGCTCGCACTACAGATGGCAAGTTCATAAAGCTGGTTGCTGCCGGTTCTAGCGCGTGCCAACGCGGTCCACTTTGGGGGAGATGTGAAAGCGTGCGAACAAAACTATCCGGGCCTGCCAGTCACACAGAACCTTCAGCGGCAAGTTTGGAAATCCATGTGATGTGCAACAGCCGCGTCTCCGACGAAGGGAGAGATGGGGCGACAGAAGAAGAGTATCACTCCCGAAGAAGAGAAGTGTGATGCGAAAGCCACTCCACCACTACTCGAGAATGAATGCGACTACTTCGATTCACTTTCGAATATTGCGCCGGTGAAGCGACGGCAAAACAGCAGCAAGTTGCAGAAGATCCGGAGTTACGAGCTCGTGTACCTTGTACATACTTTAATAACCGAGTGTTCACTGCTCTTTGGGAGGCTAGTGACGACACAATGCAGAAAACTTGACTGAGACTCGAAGCACGACCATGCAGAAAACTTGGCCGAGTCTCCAAGCATAATCACCATCAACAAGAGCCTACTCAGGCCACTGCAGGGCAGAGGCCTCTACCACTGACTTCCAAAAGCTCCTGTCCTGCCCCTCTCGAGTCCACTGTTTACCCCCGAAGTTTCGTATTTCATCCCTCCATCGTGTTATTGGCCTTCCCCTTCTTCTATACCCATCCCTTGGTATCCACTCTGTTACTCTAATTGCCCACCGGTTGTCGGTTCATCCGACTACATGGCCAGCCTAGGACCATTTCTTTTTCTTTACTTGAATTATGATATCATCTACTCGAGCATAGCCACGCATAAAGTTAGCTGAACCAAGAATAAGCTAGGAGGGGCCGCCAGCTTCGCTGTTTGCCCAGTCTTCGTGCCACTAGTGCGAAGCTGCCACAATTTTTTTTATTATGTTTCAGAAAATAAAAACAAGACAGGACTATTGTCACTTGCAGCATTTTTAATGAAAACGAATCTTAGAATGCAACCTTCATGCAAAACCTGAGCATGAACAAGCAAGGCGTTAACTCAATAAAATTGTTTAAAAGGGCCGTGAAGACAAATAACAACTTTGTTCAATTTGAAAGAACGAGCCTTTGATAACCCACTCGGCTCAATTCCAGACCCAGAAGACGTTTTTTTTGGCCAAGAAAATGCACAACATATTAAAAAGCTTGGAAATTTCACACTACAGTCATATAATATGGGCCAGAACTAAAAACCACACTTTAGCATCAGGTGATGCAATCAAACGGAACTTGAGACTCCACTACAATCATCCAGGTATGCTTCTTGGCAGTGGCTTAGGTCTGCCACCGCCAATCACACAAACATTCCGTGATGTCAGAGTTAGAAATCATGAGAAAGTGGCTCAGGAGTTGCCATCGCTTTATATATTTTCTTTAGTATCTCGATTATTTCTTTGAAGTTTGCCATAAAATTAGTATCATTGTTATATGGACATAGCAGACCTTTTAACGAACCAAATTAGTGAACCAAGCACGTTAAATCTGCCCACACAGCTGCCCATGCACTAAATAGCTAGCATTTCCAGCACTGCACAAAATAAAGGCAAGTCAAATCGGTGGAAATGAGGCTTATCGGTGCCACTAGAAAACTTAACTAACAAATTTTTATGTGCCTTGTATAATTTTGATCGAAACTGTTTTTGCATTAAAGAGAGCTTTACTGGAACCCGCCAAGAAAAATAAGGCATTTTTACCATGGTATGGAGAGAGTTACAGTTAACCAATAGTCGAAATAATATGGCAGAAGGAAAAAGGCCTCTTTTGGATGCAAGCTATGCCCCTAACCTTCGATCTGGTAAAGTGATACACAATGGTTGTAACTCTAGTCAGTGTGCCTTTTTGAATTGCATTCCACATCGATTGCCACTGGTAAACTCAAATCCACGAGACCACTAGCTGCTGTCGTAGTAGGCAAGCGGCCCCTGCAAGGGCAGAAATACGACAGGAAGAGACAGACCAGGAACTTCTCTCTACTCGTTCCCCTGTCCAGCACAAAGATGGATTAGGGGAAGGAAGCGTGCGCGCCCACGTTCCACTCACAGGACGTAGTGTGTCATCCATCCTGCTACGCCTACTTTCCTAGCACACCTCCAAAAAAATTTTTTAAAAAATACTACGCCCACTGCCACTCCTATTGTCTCCACGACCGGAAGAAGCATCACACCCTTCGCATGTCACAAAGGGCTCCCAAGGCGGCAGTGCAAGTGCACGAAGCCAGACACTTAACAAACCAAACACTGCAGCCCACAAAAGCACAGCTGTAGTATGCTGCATTGTTTGGGAAAAAACAGACATAATGGCCATTGTGACAAAACAGACCTTTGTCACCAATTATGACAGATGTGGAAAGAAAAAAAGTTTTTTTTTTTTCGTGCACGCTTTCTATAGAACCGAAACTTTGCATTGTTTAGGATAAAAAAAACCTAGCAAAGACAACTGCCACTACCGCAGCTACATTTGTCCAGGTGCGTTAAAAACGCTAATTTTGTTCATCTGGTCTTGGCTAAATGTGAAATGTGGCTTTATTGCTTAGTACCGGGGAAGTTATAACAGCAGAGTTGTCATTTGAACGAGTTAATACATACTTGCGAGAATTTGGAAGCACTGCAAAATGACACAAAACTGAAATGCGTTTCACTCCTTTGTCATGTTGCAGCTCTCTTAAATAGCTATAACACTGTCGTGTGAAATTTGTACCCACATCTTTAAAAAGCCTCTTCACTCAGAACCACAACAAAAAGCATAAAGCTGCTTTGTACCTTTCGATCACCCCTTGATGCACGTTTGAGCAGTTTTCTCACAGAAATTCTTGATGCGTTCATAGCTGCTTTCTTTAGCGCAATTTTTTTTCTCAGTCACTGGGAACAGAAACTTGATGACGATGACAACGAAGCGACGAAAATTGTCAGACACAAGTACACAGAGTGTGGCAAATGTAGCGTAGCCACTGAAGGACCACATAAGGATGGCTGACATTTTTTTACCTGAGAGATCACGCTTTCCAATTAGGGTTACCAGCTCTTCAATGAAGGAAGTTGGGACGAGGGGGGGGGGGGCGTACATAGGGAGCCAGCAAAATCAGTTTTCTTTGCTGCAATATCTTTCAGACAAATTCTATACCATTGCAGCCTCTTGAAGTGGCACTTCAGCAGGCTACATGTTGTTCGCAACACTTCCTCTTGCTGTAGAATGTACTCGTAAAAGCTGTTGCACTTCACGCAGAAGGTCAGCTTTACCTGCAGCTCTGCCTGGACAAGTTCAACGCACATACGATCTCTTTAGTCTCTCCACAAAGTCTTCCTAACCGAGAATACCTTCCACACGGTGGATTCGTAGGATCACACAGAAATTTGTAACTGGACAGTCCGGAACAAATCCGACAGATATCGCTGACGCAGGACCAGGACGCAGAGATGACGCAGGACCTGGGATGCTGTATGAAAAGTTGAGACAGTCCCACAAAATCCGGGACAGTTGGTAACTCTACTTCCAATAGCGTTTACGGTTTTTGTTTGCTGACAAACGATGACTTGTTATTTGGAAACAAATAATCAAAGCTGGCAGTTCGCTTTCCAGTTTCCCTCCTTTTCTTCTGCCATGGCATTAGAGAGCGTGTCATAATAAGCCAGGGCAAATGAAACGGCAACTTATTGACCAGCCCACTCTAATGCCACACCTAGGAAAACGTGGTGCAAATTCCCTGTATCCGTGTGGTGGCCAGTAAGGTTTACAGCCAGCCAATGGCATATCAGGTTGTGCTGATAATCTCCGAGACAATGAAACACGGTAAAACCAGCGCATCTAGAGACAGGACGCAAAGGAAGCAAGACGCAGGACTAGTGCTGGACATCAACTGAATAAACTTTGCCACACACAAAAAAGGTAGCTCTTGTGTTCCGAGACAAGATAGCTCTTGTGTTCGACCACACAAATCTTTGAACTCTACTAGTACCCAAGAGCAAAACATCTGATAGAAATCAGAACCGAAACAAAGCCTACCATTCGTGATAGCAAGACAACCTGTTTAATAATATTTACTAGCTAAAGCTAACTGTTTTTACAACATGTGCTCAGTAGAAGTGCCCAGATGTGTTCATTTTAGTTACGCGCCCCTGCACCTTACTGTGCTTTGCTTTTTGTTTTCTTCAGAAAAATGCTTACACAACTTCCGCCAATCCAGTTTTTCGCAATTCTTGATAAAAAAAAAATGTATGGGCAGGAAGTACCTCCTTCCCCCCCCCCCCCCCCTCAACTTCAGGAGAAACCCACCCTTGAGCTTGACGCTGAGCACGCCGCTGTTGTTCTGCCAGAGGACGTAGCAGAGGTTTCCCTTCTCATTCTCGCCCGGCCGGCACTCCTCGGAGCCGTTGCAGCCCGGGAGCGGGGAGCCGTCGCCCCCCGGCGATCCCTGGCACAGCGTCTCGTTGTAGTACTCGCAGCGCATCAGGCTGGGCGGGGGCCGGTCGGGGCTGATCGCTGCATGTGCAGGGCACAAACAAGACTCTCACGGCACCACCCAAAGAAACCCAACACCCAAGCCGCAAGCCGCAAGGCAATGTAGCTTAAGAAAAGAAGAATGTGAAAAACAGATGACCGCAGCCAGTCTTCCAGTGGCCAGCACCCGTTATGACAATAGGAATTTTCGTTTAGTCACATAACTACCTAACTGAAGCCACGTATGGTCGGTTTCACCACACCCAGACTTCACTCTGTTTTTCATCCAACCCATTGTTTGCTGAAAAAGGCAATGTTACTGCAAAATGAGGTGACTGCGGTAAACAATACTAAAACAGTTGGCAAATGGCATTAATTTGTTCAACCAAGGCGGCAAACTTGCCTCTGGACTTAAAGGAGCCATGAAGACAAAACACAAGTTTGGTTTATTCAAAAAGATTGCCTCCTTAGAATCATACTGACACCACTTTTAACGTAAAATTCGCTCAAATAAGCTGTATAATTAGGAAGAAAGGGAAAGGTCATGCGACCCACGCGCTCATTTCCCGCAACAGAACCTATGATGTCATACCAGCCAGCTTTGCGATTGGCGGAGACCGGCAAAAGCAAACGCAAATTAGGCAGAGCTTATAAGCCAATTGATGAACGAGCTATTTGCGCTTAAATTTAGGCCCCATTCTTTTTAAAGCAGTAAGAATGGTGGGACCAACAGTGGAAGTTACGAAAGCACACGTAAACACAGAAGTACTGATGCGTACTGCTGTTGGTACTGCGCGAACTATGCTTGGTTTAGCTGCACAGGACTGCGGGATTTTGGGGTAGTTTTAGAGGACACTTGCCGATTCACGCAAGCAACGGTGTATTACGTGACCATATTTGTCGAGCGAGCACTCTGTTTCACGAAACGATTATTTTCTCTCTGAACAAAAACAAGCGATGTTCAAATACAGTCAGAAACAAACCAGAGGCAGAAAACGGCTTGTCATGGTATGGTGGCGCCATTAAGGTTCACAAATGGTATACAAGGCTTTCCAATCGGCTGCAGGGCGGTCGGTTCCTCTGATGTCATTGCAGACCACGAAACACACGATTTAGCGGGAAAATCAAAATTTTAACTTAAATTGATTAATTTCTCACTGAGTAAAACATCATTTGAGTCCGGACAAGCGCTGGGGACATTATAAAACACGAAATCTTTCGAATAAAACAAACTTGTATTTTGTCTTATGGCTCCTTTAAAATGCATAGCATAGCATAGCATACCATAGCCAGCCGGCCGTTTTCACGCAACTGCTTTCAGTGTAGCCAAAGTGTGTAAACAAAAGGGAAAAAAAAAAACACTACAATGCCTGCCCAATGCAGAACCCAAAAAAATATTTTGAAAAAAGCTCTCCCACCTGCCTTTTCTCAGCTCACACCTACTGGCTGCAAGCAAAGCTCTAGCTGCAGGCATCTTTGTGCAGGCTGCAGATTTTCACACCATTATCTAGTGAATAGAACGGAATCGAATGGAAGCTCGCAAGAAGGAAATTTCTCCAAAATGTTGCTTTCGCTCACTGAGGTTGAAAGCTATTGGCACTGCTCATTTTGCCTCAAATGTTTGGCATGCACTTCACTAATTAACAGATACATGACAACATAACACTACCATTAAACTAGACTCCAGAAAAATGGTTGTGAAATCGTCCTGAGACAATGGCCACATGTTCCCTGCACAAGCCCCTCATAACTTGCAATGTCACAAACCGAAGCACATAAAAATGGCCTGCGTTTCCAAAACTTTCCAGTTCGCAGAAAAGTTACTGTGACTTAGTGTGGTGAGTTTTTAAATGCTTAAAGTATAACTTCTAATGACTAATGATGGTACAACTTTCAATGAGGCTTTTCATACTTTACAAATTCATAAAACTCAGATATGTTAGACTTTTAACCTGGAAATATACTCACGCATGAACACCTCATTCAAATGCCAAAAAAGCATACATCAGACCATTCGTAGCAATCAAGGCACTTGGTTACAGTGAACCAAAAACACACATGTACAATTTCTGTTCCACATCAAACAAACCCCAATGTGCTGGCGAAGCTCATAACTTCAACAGCTAAGCCCTATTTCCTTTGCAAGATAAGTTTCACAACATTTGCTCAAGCAAAACAATAATTAAAGGCATCACCAAAAATAAATTTTTGTTTGTTCACATTTCTGTAAAACCTAAAGCCTGTATGAGTCCATTTAGTGCAATATAAGAATGCTGCAGAGTATGTCATCGACTTCTTTTTTTTTTTTTTTTTCATTTTGTGCAAAGCTTAAATAGAACTCGAGTTTCCATCAGTCACACAAACTCAATTCAGTTTTTCTGAGAAAAAAATTGTTACATGAAAGTAAATGAGCATTGAATAGCTTTTGCAAGTTAGTGTCTATTTACACAAATGTACAAATTGCTTAGAGACACTAATTATTGTTAACTGAAACAGTTCTTGCCAGTATTTAACTGCAAAAATAAATGTCATGTAAGCAGTAGGCATACAAATTACAGACATTGTGGGCCCTATTTAGCAATTCAAAGTGTTTTTTAGTCTTCTTCTTTTTATTTTCTTGAAGTCTTCCTCAAAAATGTATACTTGATGTTCTTCACAGCCTTTGAAAAACGGTAGTTGAGATAATCATTACTAAACATGAAATTGACCCGTCAATGAAAAACATGCTCTAATTACAACCCCCTAGCAACACATATAATCAGTGCCTTGCATGGATAATCCAAGCAAGATTTACAACACAACTTCAAGAGCAGTCGTTTTCTGTTCACCCATTCGCATACAACAACCCAGTGGAACCACGTTCCAAGTAATGGACCACGACTACTTTTACTTCTATAACTGCTTAGACATTTTAGCAGTGAGTTGCAACACCACTGTTTATGTTAATTTGTTTAATTCACTTCGCCCCACTAAATGCAGGCATAATTGTTTTCTAATTTCTCAATCCTTTCTAAAACTTTTGCACTGAGGGAAATAAAAACAAAAGGGACAGAAGATGCAGTATCACCTGCACCAAAAGCAAAAGTCATCTTAAACTTATGCGCAGGCAGTGGCAATACCTTCTTTGCTTTGCCCCCTTTCCCCCTCTAAGAGTTTTTTTTTTTTTTGTTCTATTAATCAAACCCATTTTTTGTGCATTTCTCAACACAACCCAAAACAACCTGCCAGAATTTTACCTACAGCCCCCTCCTGCAATGCAACGTTTTTTTTATTTCACTAAAATGAATTATTCTGTGTTTCCACCATAAATACTTGTAAAAACAGATTTTGAGAGTACGAGCACTGAAAAATACGGATGTAAACCCCCCACACAATTAAAAAAAGAAAACATACCCAGCCTGGGTAGGATTCAGTGCTTGAAAATAAATCTGTTTATGTTGAAAGAAATGCTAATAGAAGACCTTAGAAGCATTAGACCTGATTCACTAAAACCTTGCACACGAGAAAGATTTCTTAGCACATTTTTAGCTGTCAGCGTTTTTTTTTTTTCTCCCGAAATAGTATTTTTTTTTTTGTTCATGAGGATCACAACAGACAGCAACATGGACTTCCATCATGGAAATAATGCAGCTGTCCTCCAAGCTATGCCCGCTGCACAAGGTCAAGATGCTGCCTCCTGCCTGCATAAACTTGGATACTAACTAGTCATGCTACTAATTATTTTGAGATTTTCAATGACTTGGATTTGGTATGTCCTCCCAGTTTATGAACAACTATCAGCACTACTGATGTGGGCAGAATTCAGGTTCTTCCACAACCCCACTACTTTAAAAAATGATATGCGATTGGGCTTACCGAAAGCTGTCACAATGGGGTCAAACTTTTTTGCACACCATGTTCAAATTTCCCTTGTTAAAAAAATTATTTTGGATATTGCCCTGTCAATGAAGCACTTGAAATGTCATATGCCCAGTACTGGATGGTAGCGATTCTTTAGCATATGTCTAAATCTTGCACACAGGCATTGCCGTTGTTTGCTCCCATCGTAAATCAAACCCACAACTTCCATGTATGACAGCAGAACATTTAGGCCACTACTGTGCTGTCACATGCAGCTTGACTTTATTTTTGAACACTTTTTTTTATGCACATCTATTTATATCTACATTTACGTATTTTGGTTTATGTCGTGTATATTCTATATATATGCTATTTTAATGTATATCTCCACTTTGAGCCTTATATCCAAGTTGCTTAAAGGCTAAGTTTTGTTAACCATAAAGCTTTAAAGACCCAGAAATAAAGCTAAGACAAAAAAAAGAAAAAAAAACAGCGACTGTTTAGTCTACAAGTTCGGTGCTGTAACTAGGTGCCCTTGTGGAAGTCGCACAGTTCTGAAATCTTACAAACAGTACAACTTTCACATTTGCAAAACACATTGTTTTACATCTTTTATTCATGGCGCACCGTAGTGTTTGTATAAAAAGTTAAACATTTTAGAAGGTGAAACCTCTAGCGCAAGACTTCAGCACACATTAAATAGAACTCCAGTTTGTCAACATTATTCCATAGCCCTCCACAACGTTCCGCCTAACAGCCTTGGTACAGCCAAATTTGACCTTTTTTATCCTCGCAGAACGAGTCATGTGCCTGGCTTTGATAAAAAATTTGTCTTTACGTACATCTGCACATCCATACATTGTGCAGTCCCTCAACCGAAATTCCATCGTGCTCGACATTCGCAGCATTAATGGGCAGCAGCTTGGGTTTAGCTATTTCAGTTACGCTGCCGACATGAGCTGCCGAGTAGGAAAGTTTCATTTTAGAACACAATGTGTACCTGGCTCTACGAAAAGCTTTCGGTGTATGTGCCGATGCATCTCAATAAGTAATGACCGCCTCCTAAACAGCCGGGCGATGAACTACTACTAACGCGACGTGCCAGAATCAAATTGGGCTTTCACATGCCAAAGCAAGACCTGGTCTACGAGGCACATCTTGTAGGAGAGCTACAGATTAAAATCTATACCCCCCACAATCCTTCAACGTATGCCAAAACATCGATCCTCATGCACTTTATTTTTTGCCTCCGCCAAAAAATAGCCGCTGAGAGTGGGGATCGAACCTGTGACCTCTGCAATCGGCAGACGACGCTGAATCGCAACCAGAATCAAGATCACGGTCATAACCACTCCACTCTTCACTAAAAGATCAGGGAAGTATGAGCACTCTTCTTTGCACCCCTTTGTCACACTAAACACTGCCGCAATCAAAGCTAATGCTACTTAGGGCATGTAACATATATTGCTCACGGTGACGAGAACACATATAGTCGTACAACACGCAGTAAATCTCCACCAGCACCTTGCTCTGAATGTTTGACCTTACAAGAACCAAGTGACGCCGGATGTTCTACTAGGTTGTTGCTTTCACAGAAAAAAACCTTTGGCCGGCATGCTCTAACTTGACACGATACGTCAGCCTCGGTCGAATGAAAGCGATAGAGCCAGTGTGTGCATGAAGACGGGGAAAATAGGTGTACACAGGTGGTTGCTCTCGGAACACAGGATGTGGAAGTGCAGCACCTGAACGGAAGTTGGGGGCTTAATTTAAGCCTCACTTACAGGAACCGCAGAAATCTATCACGCACGTGCTGCTATGCTTGCAGAATAATGGAAACGGGGGTCGACCAAGCTCTCGTGTCAACACGGTACAGGCAAGCAGCTCCAATGCATTTTCCTTCACCAAATGTGGCTTCATAACTTGCTAGCCTTACTACAAACACTCAGGAAGTACTAAATTGTAAAAGTTTAGGTTTGACCAGGCCTCGCTAACTTATAAAAACATTTAAAAACAGGGTGGATGGTATGTTAGTGAGAGGAAATAGCAAGCAGGTAAAATGTGCCACATTCGATTGCTCTTTCATATTCAGCTGGTCTGTTCTGAAACTTTTTTTGTTTTGTTTTTTTAACTGAAGACGTGCAGTGTTTATTGCAGTTGGAGCGTACATTGGAGGGATATGGACACCGGACGATTGCCACGTACGAAAGAATGCAGACGTCAGACAAACGTACACAATATGCTCTAGAATGGTTTCCAGAATAGTAAAGTAATGAATACCAATCACCACCCCGCAACATCCAACATCAAAGTGCATACGCGGCATAAGCAGTGCCGTAGCACCTGTAACTACCACCCACGCGGCTGGGGTTGACATTTTATGTCCCAACTTCCAATGTAGTCAGGGCTCAAAGTTAAATGACGATCAATTATGCGGTCCCAGCAGCTGATCAGTTCGTGCTCTCTTCTGCACGCGAACGTAACGGTACCCTCGCATTTCCTGGTTACGTAGTGGATCATTCACGGCAGCTCCTAGCAGCGTCCCGCTAGCCCAGTTCCCCACAGTTTCTCACTTCAGCAAGGGCGCAATTCTCGCTCCCCGCGGGAAAAGAAAAAAAAAGAAGAAAAAAAGCCGCACACGTGACCCTTCCACCTCGATAGGAGCGAAGTAGGGCGATTAATCAGGAGCTGTTGCTGACGTAAACACAGTAACACGGCATTTAACGACGAC
This sequence comes from Haemaphysalis longicornis, assembly GCF_048455015.1. Taxonomy (NCBI): domain Eukaryota; kingdom Metazoa; phylum Arthropoda; class Arachnida; order Ixodida; family Ixodidae; genus Haemaphysalis; species Haemaphysalis longicornis. The sequence continues at coordinate 44,016,534 of NW_027526361.1, read as the reverse complement.
AACCGCGGGCTATATTGACAAATGACAAGCCAAGAAAGCGCGATTCCAAAAGTGCACGAAAACGGTCAGCTCCTTCGACGGATCGCTTGTCCGCAAGAGCAGCGATAAGGCCGACCTTCACTAATTGTGCTGTAGGGAACATTACGACCTAGCGCTGCACGAACCAGACCTTCAACTCGAATAAAAAACGCCGTTCCTATGACAGTGGTAGAGAACAACTTGAAACGCTGTATAAAACGGTTACAGCTTACCCATAGCGATACCACAGCAGCACAGCACAAGTAAACAAACAGTCCAGTGATCGTTAATCCGGAGGGTTCCGCATGCCGCACGTTGATTCCGCCGCTCCATCTTCCGTCCGTACAGCTACCTTAACCAGCACTCATCTAAAACCAAAGTATGTACACGGTCGTCGATGCGGTGACGCGAATGGAGAGCGCAGGACAGCCAAAATATCGCTCCACGGAGCGAGTCCTCACTTGGGCTTCAATCGTCGCCTCATTATTTCTACCGAAACCACATATCTCCGGATAGATTACGTCCATTCAGAATCTGCAGACACTTGTAGGCTAGCCGCAGACCTTGTCAACTTCATGACATATCCGTTTAGACCACGCGGTATCTCTCCAGTATACTTAGGCCAACACAGTCACACGCAGTAACAAAATACACCGTCCCAATATGGCGGACGTTTTTGCGCCTCCGGAACAAGTACCCGGATGAAGCGCATTTTTATATATTTTTTTCGTACTTTTTATCTGAACGATACATTCGGGCTCATTCCGTCCGCACGTGCAAAGGGATCAAGCAGCGTAAACGACGAAATCCGACCTGATTCTTGTCAAACCGTTTGCCAGCATTTTGGTGGACAAAAAATAACAAGCAAGAGGGCTCCTGACGTTTCCGGTGTGCGATGTTTATTTTAGCAGCAAGCTCGGTGGGGGGTAACAGACAGACACACGGGCGGACAACCCTTCTAGTACTTTCTTTTGTTTATTTTTCTCGCGTTTCTATAATATATTTCGAAAATGTTAGAACAAATGCTGCCGCTTCTGCTGTTTGCGTCGGTGACGGCGTATCGGATGCCGCCGCAAGCAATATGTCGCGTAACTGCCATCTCCCTCAAAGTGGGCACCGTATTTGGGAAACAAAAGATTATTTTCTTCACTCGCAACCCATTTTCAGCAATCTAATACTACTGACGAACTGGTCATTTACAAAACATATTACGGGTCCGATCCGTTCGCAACGTGCACACGGCCAACACGGCTTTGTTTTTTATCCGCCAATTCCCTCCTCGTCGTCTCTCCTCCAATCTCACTCGCTCGCTCTACCCGCGCCCACTAGTTTACGCTGTTCTTTTTACCACTTGCACCCCTAAACTAGCAATACTAAGTGTAGATATTCTAACTACTCCCTTCAGCAGAAAAAAAATAAACATTTCTTAACCAAAGAAATGATTAAGTTGCTAAAAAATTGAATTTTTTTGCTCCATTTTTGTAAAATGGGGGTGACGACGCTTGCTGGAAGCTGCGTTTCTGGGAAGCACAAAGGAAAAACGAAATCAGAGTAAAAACATTTCGCCGCCTGCCATTGGAGGAACTTGACATCATTTTTCTGAACGTTTGCCATTGGTTTAGAAGCATGATGTCAGGTCTAAGAATACGCGGCCGCGCATAAAAGCGAAAGCATGGGCGCCGCGCGTCATTTTGCCGCTACTGCTCGTCTTGTGTGTGTCGCTCAGCGGTCCGCCGTGCCGCAACAAGTGCGCCAAAGTAAGCCGGGGTTTAATCGTGTCGTAATGTTGGGCTTGTCATCGCGGATTGTTTTCATTTGATGTCATACGGTTGTGCAACAGGATAATATTGACAGTTTGTGCCTGCATTTTCGTAGGTGACAGCCTCGCGCGCTTGCTGGACAAATCCAACGGTACTACCTCCGGACTTCACGATTTCTGCAGCGGTGGAACCCTTGGTTTCTGGTAAGCGAAATTTAATGCGCCTTTGCCGGTGAATCGCAATTACAATTCTATTACCATTTTTGTCCTTCTGAGTAAACTCGCACAAGCCGGCAGAAATCTGCTTACCTACTTTAGTTTTTCTTTTTTTTTTTTTGTGAGGTTGTCTCAACATTTCTGAACAGAATGCCATGGTAGCAGCCTATCTAACCTGTTCACCCGTTCTTTTTTCAGATACACCCGAAACTACAATGATCAGTACGTGGTCAGTGAATATGGCAAAGAACCACCATTGCATCAGCGTAGTCTACAGGGATACCACACAGGCGGACTACGACGTCTCGGGCGAAACCTACAACCACCCATCACCTCGCCATACCAGCACGAGCAGCAGTCATCTCGACACAGGTGAGCTCAACTTCGATCAAACTGTGTAGCTTTGCTTGGCCGTCTTGCCTAATTCATTGCAGCAGGTTTATAAACTTTTTAAAATATCTGCTCGCGTGCCTAAATAACGTAGCATGCCAACACATTTTTTTAAATTGTAATTGAAGCATGGCGACTTCTCTTGCCTGGAATATTAAGCCAGTGGTGCCATCTGAGAACGTTCTTCAGGCATGGTGTTTATAACTGGAACCCATGCCGAGTGTGTCGTTCTTCGTTTAGTTCAAAATCATGCCAGCGCTACCGTTTTAATTAGTAAAAGGGCCCAGCCCAGGAACTCACCATTGTGCCTTTTCCCCCTGTGCAGGTGATTCCTCATTTTTCCTCGATGACCTAAGAAAGCCGTCCCTGGGCAGCAGCGACCTCAAGGAGTCTGCTCTGCCCAGTTTGCAGCAGCTCGATGACGTGTTTCTTTTCGATCTCCCTAACCTGGGGCCCCTGTCGACAGACCTGCCGTCTCCGACCCGGCTGTACGGTGGTCTCACCACGGACAAAGTGCTCACGCCTCTTGACAAGGCCAACCAGGCGGCCGAAGCCAGGCTTGCCCACGAGTTCTCCGCAGCCACCATGGACATGTGGGAGCAGAACGAGACCTTCCAGGACCTCTCTGAACTGATACAGGAGGTAAGAGCTCGCCGCCCGACACTTCAGCCCTGTTCAACCACGGGAGGGGGCTTTGCTGGATGTCTTGAAGGGGTAAAATTCTGGCAGGTTATTGCAGGGCAGGGTGTGAAGGTTAGAGCTGGCACTCACTTGGGACTTTTTCACGTGTGCAGGGAAAGACCGCAGCCACAGTGCCGTCACCCAGCCAGCCAAACTACCTGGTGCCTTTGGAGCCCAGCCACCGGGTTCCCAGCAGCAGCAGCAGCGGGGTGATAACGTCTACTGCCGCCACCACAAGCAGCAGGGCCTGCCCGGCAAGTGAGGCAACCTGGCAGCCACCACCACCACCCCCACCCTCGCTGTCGACCTCGGCAGCAGGCCCCTCGGTTCCCATCAAACGTGCGCTCAGCCCCATCGGCGAGGCTGGGCCGTCGCATGCCAATGACGGCAGCTTGCCCAAGATGCCCAAGTTTGAGGAGCCCGAGGAGCGATACTCTGAGATGAGGAGCAAGAACAACATGGCATCCAGACGCTCACGGATGACCCGGAAAGAGAAGGAGTTGGAAATGGAGAAGAAGGCAGCTGAGCTGGAACAGGACAATGAACTCCTCAGGATCAAGGTCAAGAGCCTGGAGGAACTGACGGAAAAGCTCAAGAGGCACCTAATCAACTCCATTGTCAAGAAGTGAGTGCTGGACATTCACCGATCGACCTCTTTCTCACTCTCTCCATACGTGCCAGTCATTTGGGATGAACCGGCGGTGCTCTATGCATCTCTCCATTGGCTGTGGACAGCATCATCTTTCTGGTGCAGCCATAAAACTCGTGCCTTCCTGTACTATTTGTCTCATTGATCGCTATCAGTGGAGCATGGCAGGAAAGCTGGGGGCTGTTATTGGGGACTATGCAAGAGATTTTTCTAAGGAGGCTGGTCTTTTTCAAACAGCGGAAGCTATGCAAGGGTGTTCCACCATGTGCACATGCATGTGCATGCAAGGTATTTCCAGACCATTGGTGAAAAGCTTCAGGCTAGAACTTCCCTTTTGCATCCGTGGAAATGCTCGGTCCTTGCTGTTTAAACTGCCATTAAAGAAAAAAAAGGCCATTTTAAAAAGTGGCTGTTCAAACATGGGTGCCTTAGAGTGTTGCTTCCACAGTATTTGAGACAAGTTAAAGTTGCAGCTCCCTGCATCGTTGGTTTGTTGCGAGTGAACAAATGTACTGTACATATCATCATTGCCAAAGTTTTCGTGTGTGTGACTGTGCGTGACGCAGGCTGCTGGACAGCTGTGCGCGACTGAGTGCCCGGACATTTTTTGAGGTGCAATTTTTGCCGATGTGCAATGTGTTGAGGCACATTTGTACATAGCTGTAAAATAAAAAAATGAGACTGTGGACATGGTTGAGGCGTCCTCTTCAATATGCATGTACTTCTTATTTAATTAATAACCAGGTTGGTTGCTCATATTGTAAAGACCAAACCTTGTGGCACCTTTCGCCCTATGCATGTCACTTGTACATATTGTCGTTCTCTTGGACAGACAGCCCTTTACATCATATGATCTTTTTCAGCACATAACTGTTCTGATGCATAAAAGACTAGCAAGAAGGCATTCGGAGTTCTGTCTTGCATGGCTGAAATTAACTGAGCTGTATGGCTGAAGAAAAATTTGGAATTTAAATTTGCATGCAGCAACTGTTTGGCTCTTCAAGTGCTCAATCTCGAAACTTTCACAACTACATTTTGGTTTGAGAAGAAAGTTTGAGGGGACCAAATTATCTTTCATTTGTAGCATGAAATTAACGAGAAACTTGTGCGCCCTTTTGCTTTGCGCGGTTTCTCTTTGGTACATGCGTTCTCTAATCTAGCAGAAAACTTCGTGAATTAATTGGGAGCTGCAGATGTTAATTTTGTTTCCCTCAATTTTCAGCCATGCAGCAGAATCCATTCCGCCCCCATTTTCTGGTTATTTTTGAAGCAAAAGAAAGCGAAACTTTTTTTTTTCTCGGCAACGATTTGTATGTTTTGCGGAAAACCGTGGGACCTCTAAACACCTTGCTGCGGCCGCCTCTTTAGGCTAAGCACGTGTCATAGCATTATTGTCGGTCAACATTGACACGCGGAAGTTTTCGCAGTCCTCAAGGTTCCGGTGAACCCTCGGCTTCGACTGCAATGTTTTCCTTCTGGCGAGCCAAATATTCTGCTATTGTTATTTTTTGTTTTTACTTCTATGAGGGGACAAAAGGCAAACCCCGCTCCTCAAAAAATAACCTTTCGAATGAGGGTCACCTCAAGGCTCAATATATATACGGGCAGAATGTTGGGAGAACACTCCTGAACGCGAGGTTTTCTCGTCGATGGCTGCATTATTCATTCCAAATAGAGAATATCTGCCTCAAAAACCCGCAAACTTTGGTGACCACCATTAGTCAATTGCCCGATCTGCGAAAATAGAAATGGTGCTCCGATATTAAACAATTCCTTAGGGGGGTTCGGACTCTGAAAACAAAAACGGGTGAACGACAACAAATAGCAGGCAACAGCTTGGGATCCTAACATCTGATTTAAAAAGACTCTGAACGAAAGATTGACGACGAAGAGGAGATTTATCGCTAGATACACAGGATACACTGGTAAGTTGATGTTTGTGTAACGCTTTGTTCTAAATAAGAGGATAACTTTGACAGATAAATAAACGAACTATAAACGGCTCGATGAAGCAGCGACGAACGTCCATAGACAGAAAATCGTTCGATGAAGCGGGTTCCTTAAAACGGCTTCAACAAAACGGTGTTCGATAAAACGGCGTTCTATAAAGTGCCTGGACCCCCATGACACAGCTATCAACGGCGCCGGCGGGTTCTTGCGAAACAGCAGCGGCGTCCGCAAATTTCCCCATGCTGGAAAGCGCACGCACGTGCGCCGAACCGGCTAAACCCTCCTCCTATTTTACGCTCGACGCAAAAAAAAAAAAATGGTTCAAGGTCCTGCGCGCTGTGCAGTATAACATCCGCGGGTTGTTCTCCCACGCAAGGGTCGCATGCTGAGTCCACAGAAAATTCAGTGTACACCTCAGTCCGTACTTTGCCCGTGCTGTTATTTCCTTTGTGCATCGAACGTTCTGCTTACGTGCACTTAGCGCTTCTGGCGGTACAAACCGTCGCGCATAATGTCAGTGTGCACTGGGAAGTTGTTTTATCTGACCGAAAGCGACGGATGGTATTCGACGAAAGAACAAAAGAAACAAGTATAGCGACAAAAAAAAAAGTAATCCGCCATTGACCAAGGAAAACAAAAGCTGGAGGTGCTAACTTATTGCCCGTCGCCGAGTCCGGCTTGTGTACTACATTGCGGACAGTTGGCCAGCGTCGTCGGGGAAAACCAGCGGATGTCAGCAGCCCCGACAGACGATGTTTTTCCGCAACGTTCGTCTGGCGCAGATATCTCGGCTCCCCTGCTGTACTCCTGACGAGTTTTGTTGCGGCGCGGTTTCGAGCTTGGAGTCTCGCCTCCAATGCGCGGGAATTCAAATCCAATTTCGATCCTCACCTGAAGGCCCAGAAAAAAGAAAAAAAATGAAGAAAACCGTTAGCCGGCACTGCTCAGGAATTTGGTTCCATTTCTTGGCGCCAAACTCCTCTGTGAAGATCGATTTTCGTGATACGAATGGTGAGGAAAGACCGCGGTGGGGCAACAGAGTATATGACGTGAGGAGGTATCATATCCCTTGTGGCACTGGGACAGCGTGACATCCGACCAAAAGGGGTGGAATCATAATGACAATGCGTCTTTCGAGGGCTTGTTTGCACAGTGCTACATTCTTTCAGACGAGTTCTCACAGTTCTGTCCACTTCACAAGCAGGAAGTTATTCGCGGAATTGGCTCTGCGGTCGGGTATTTCCCGCAGTTTATCGCAAAGGCGACCCCGTGTAGCCGCGTGACTTTATCGATGTTTGCTTCATGACAGCGGTCGTTGCTTTAACACATGCGAGCACATTTTAGCTTCCTTGCTTCCGCCTTTACATTATTTTTAACTGCAGTCACTCCAAGTTTGCTGTTTGTAGCGCGTCGAGAAGCTTGCTGCAGGTTGCGCCGCGGCGGGCAACTTTGAATTAATTTCCATGGGGCAACAATTGCCGTGTGCGAGGGCTCTCTCCGTCTACAAAGGTAACGTTCGTATTTTTGCTCCCGTTTTCGCGCGGCCTGGAATCGAATTCTCGACCCCTTAGTCAGAGGAAGAATATCTAATAGGGCAGAGAGAGATGAACCAAGATGCGGCATGCGCTTTTTGTTGTTACTGTTTTCAGGATTAGGGCGCAGGTGTAGCCGCCCCAAAAGATCGAAGAAGTAAGCAAGTCTTTGTGTTATTCTACAAACAGTCAAACACGCCGAGCGCGATTCGTTCCGCTTAAGTTCTGAGAAAAACCAACTCTGCATATCCTTAATCACAACCCTGCCGGTCCCAGCATATATGCACACGTGGTTTGAGAAAAAAAAGAAGCATGTATTCGGGCTGTGGTACGGGCTACGTGAAATTGTGAGTCCTTAAAAAGCAGGTTTCAAAAGATGCGTTCGTCTGCTGTACACGAAAATTAACTGAATAGCAATACCCGCCACGCCCAACTTCATAAAGCTCTACTAGGCCGACACAAGTTTTCTTTCACGTTTAGTGATTATTCCCCGCACGTTTCATCACCGGGACAACGAATTGGCTTCTACCGTTATTTTGAGAGACGTAGCTAAGCTGTTCATCGACGAACAGCTTAGCTAGCTCTGTCCCTCAAAATAAAGGTATACTTCAGTGCTTTCCTTATGCTGCACCCCAACCCATGGTAATTCTACGCCTGATTTCCTTCTCGTGGTTTGGATTGGCAACATGTGGAAGATTTGTAACACTCATCCACCCTTACTATATAGTATTTTGTTGCCTATAACTGGGCTTTCTTTACGACTAAGCTGTATGAGTGCAGCTCCTAAAGCACTCTTTGCGGGTCTTGTCTTATTCAATGAATAAGACAATGACATCTGCAAATATGAGGCGGGTAAAATATTCTCCACTTACTCGTGCCCCTGACTTCTCCCAATCAGGGTTCCTTAATGCCGCTCTGTGCACCTCGAGCGCTTCCTGTAGAGGCTAAGGCCCCTAAAATAGAGGCGTCACTGAAATCCCCCTAGCGGCCGTTTCGAAAGCAGCCGCGGGAGGCTCCGGCCCGCTCCCCTCTGTCGCCGCTGCTTTTGCTGCACGTTCACGACTGAGATTTACAATTTGTATACGTTGGAAATGCATATTTATGTGGATAAGTCCCTCTGTTCGCAAATGTGGTGTATTTACGAGAGTGTAAATGTTTCTGACGCTATCTTAGTGTGGTAAATTTGGTCTGTTAAGCGCCAAGTGTGTGTCACAGGCCGGCGTCGCGAAGACAGCATATGCATGGAGCTGATTGTCGTCCCACTGCTCTGAAATTTACTAACAGTGTCTCCGCGACCAGCGTTTCCTCAGATGGCCATGCTACGGCTATACACTACGATGTAAATCGGTTTTGTGTGCTTAGATAATCTAGCGGAGCAGGCACTCATACCTGACAGCAATACAATTATGCTTGCCAATATCATACCTCAGATTTTGATCACGACCCTGGACTGGCCAAGGTGGCATAAATTTCACGGAAATTCTACGAAAAAAAAGTACGATAGATAATGTAAAGTTATACTCGGGAATCAGCACTACAAAAAATTTAATGCTGGGTCGTCTTGTCGGGAGGTGAGCGCTCGCAGACATTCATATATCCTCCGCGAGAAGCACGGAGACGGGCTTATAGAGTAATCCGCATTCGGTACTAAACACTACTTCGAGACATCACCATATGACACAGGGAGCCTGAAGAATCTATCACGAAGTGAAATCAGAGGGGCTTATCAGATATCACACTCTTCCAACGACACCTTTTATCCCTTGTGAACCGCCTACCCTGTATACTTCAAAAAATGCGTCCGCCTAGTGATCAGCTGTTCGTTGAAGAAGAAAAACAAAGGAAAGTGAACGCGCAGCTTATGTGTGTGATTACTAAAACGCCCATTCCTTGATTTCGCTCCGCATTTGTACACAAAGAGTTAACGAGTTACCGACAGTTCCTAAATACAGTCTGTTCCCTCTGTTTTTAAAAACCTGGCGTGTCGCTTACGTGCATGGTTAACTATTACCTCAGTAAAAAAACTTGTGTACCACAGAGAGTAGGGTCTATAATTATTAAGCTCTTTGGGATCAACCTTCTAGTGAATTTGAATGAATTAGGTTGGCATTTCTTCAGGCTGAGAGTAAAACGAAATCCTGTCAGGCACGGGAGGATATATGTTTGAAAAAAAAAAAAAAGGGACGCCGACCAGTAAAAGACAATTTGTCCTTGACTGCTCCCACCACGGAAGACTTGTTCACAATGATTGCACGTAAATGGGCTGGAATAGTCGTTGCAAAGAGCGTGCGTAGATCGGGATCAGATTTCCGTCGTATACGATTAACCGTGCTAGATGTGGTTTGTGTACGATTAGCCACATCGCTAATCCAAGCGCGAAATATCGTGCGAAGGCAGCATATATTCCTGCTTAATAATTGTAGCATTGGACAATACCCCATTGTTGCTATGTGCTAAAACATTTTGCTAAGCGTCGGAGTACGCATGCACGATTCAGCTGAGTACAGGCACATATGCCTTGTTATCGACCCTCCTAGCGCTTTCGCTGTGATTGATTGATTGATTGATTGATTGATTGATTGATTGATTGATTGATTGATTGATTGATTGATTGATTGATTGATTGATTGATTGATTGGCGCATGCTCCAGCAGCGTCTGTAACAATTCAAGCGCAGCAGCAGCATATATTTACATTCCTTTTTAATAGAGCGTTGTACAATACACTCCTGCGGGTATTGGCTATTGCATTGTGTGGGAATGTACCATTTTGCTAGACTAACAGCAGCAACTATCGCAAATCCTGGCATATGCCTAATGTTTCGGTTTGCGGCTTTGCGCCGCCAAACGGTGCCCGCAGCTTTACAATGTGTGCTTCTCAGATTGATCTGACTGACGACGTTGAACCTTTCGGCGGGCCGGTAGGCCTAACGCTGTGTTAGACTTAACGTGAGGTAATTCTTCAAGAAGAAAAAGAATAATAATCTTTATTTTATCAAGGAACAGGTTACAGGTGTGGGCTAGGTCAAGCCAAAAAAAGTTTGTGGAGCAGTGCCCGGCGGTTGGCCACACATCATGGACCTGGCGATGCACAAAAATGTAGTTTATAAAGGAAAAAAATAAAAACAAATGAAGAAGATGATGATGATGATTGGGTTTTTATGGCGCAAGGCCGAATACAAATGAATAAATCAAGAACAATGAACACAAATATGAATAGCAAGAACCACCAGAAAATACACAAAAGCATATTATGTCAACCACGTCAATCAAAAACAGTGGCTTAAATGCACGGTTGCTGAGCGAAGACAGTTCGGAAGGACAAGAATTAATCCTTTGGTGGACTTGAATGAATTTGGTGGACACAAGGGAACAAATGCTATCCTGTTGAAAACGTTCTAGGTTAGCTGCTTATCACTTCTTGATTAAAACAAAACAAATACAAAAGGTAAAACGTTTTTGTTTACTGAGAAAAAAGTGGGACCCGTATGTTCCACGGTCCAGTTGAGTGACTTTGACCAAATGGGACCCATTTGTCCCGCTGTCTACTTGGCGCAGATGCCTCTTCTGGTGAAATGGGGTGAATAAACTCACACACATTGGACTATTGCATACCTACAGTGTGTAGTTATAACGTGCACTTATTTTTCGCTGGTTGAGCATAAGCGGCACCACCATGAGGTGAAGCTCTGATGATGGGCGCAGGCATGCTGTAGACGTATCCCAATGAAGTTCTTCCACTGAAGGTGCTACTTCAGCCGGGAGATATTTCTTAATATCGGTGCCATACGAACATCCCCTGCTCTGTCGCGAAGAGAATCGCACTGCTTTTCGTAAAATGAATTTCGTTTACGTATACACGCTCAGACATCACAAAATATAGCTATTGGTTGTTTGTAAGTACAGTGAAACCTCGATATATCGAACAGCGCGGTGCCCGCGAAATAGTTCGATATAACCAGAATTCGATATATAAAATCACGTAAAAAACGCGTCATAAACTTGTACAAATCAATAAATTAACGAATTGTGCAGTAAATACTCGCTTAGTGCTTCAAAGTATTTATTCTTTTGGCCCAAAGTACTGCAGCAAGGTAGCCTGGCGTGTTATACACGACTTCCTCAACGTAGTCCAAACGTTTCACAAGCGACAGGCCGGTGTCTTCTATAGCGCTGCAGTAGCGGTGCGGTAGGGCCAAAACCGCTGAAGCCTCCGTCGAAGTTAGGAGAGGGGCACTATCAGCGCTTGCGGGTACAACCTCGAGCGTCTTCGCTTCTGCGCTCAGTAGTAACCTCCGCTATGATCTCCACATCCGTCAACACCGTCGTCGTTCCGGTGCTGTCGTCACCGCCAACAAAGTCATCAATGCGCATGCTTCGTGGCTCAGCACCAACAAAGCGCTCCAGCTGGCCCCAGATTTCTTCGAGCTCGCATTCTTCTTTTGCACCGTTCAATACTGCTGCGGTGCAACCGATGCGCAGCAGTCGGGAACGCCCATCGCGCCCCCGCTATCCTCGAGGGTACTGCGGGATAGCTCGCCGCCTGTCAACAGAGTGCGAGCGGTCTGGGCAGTATGGGGTGGCGGAGTTCGATTTACCCATTTTAAGCCCGTCTCAGTTCGAAATAAAAAATTAAAAATGCATGTGATTTTCCGCGTGATATACAAAGTGTTCGATATAGGCAATAATTCGATATACCCGTGTTCGATATATCGAGGTTTGACTTAGTTACTGTAGTGCAAGGAAGACAAGGTTTGCTCACCAGAAATTTTTTTCTTGATTGGTAGTTGCTCACAAATACGCAAAAAATTTGGAAATGGTCATGAGAAACTAAAGGATTCTGCTTGTCTTTTAGCGTACTTACATTCAGCGGCGATATCACGAAAGTTCACGTGGAATGCTCTGCTATATACGCTCGGTGGACGCATATGTCCCGCTGTCCAACAAAGGGCTAGGAATGGAAGTGACATAAAAAGTGCGCAACCGCTCACCATACGTTCACCATGACAAAACGGTCACGTGAGCGAAGGTCACGTTAAGGCGTGTACAATGTGCATTGATGGTGCGTACAAATATATTTCAATACCACTGTCTGTCTGAATGACACAGAAAAATCAGACATGTGTAACAACTCGAAGACATCTACGTAGACTCGTGCGATAAACCATATATAACAGACGTAAGAATCGATTTCAATCGGCTGTTGACCTTGCGTTTCTAGAAGGCCGTACAGAAATAAAAACTGCGAATACCATACCGCACCGCACTGTAAGCAGGCGCACGGGTGATTTGTTTACGTCTGTTTAACGGGCATAAGGCTTTAATGGAAAACTTAAGACAAGAAATCTTTCGAGTTCGTTACATACGTGAGCTGAATGGCTATTCGAAGACATATCGAAATCAAATATTAAACCTAAACATTTGACAGCAGACACAAGTGCAACAGTAGTGTACGTGCACACTGGACGCACTCATGAGTATGCAAATAACTTGGAACGTGGCGAACAATAAGTTTAGCTGGATTATGGAAGCGGACAATAGCTGCGACTTTTTGCTGTTGTGTTAGTTAAATTATCGCTGTACCACCGGATTACTTCCATACAGTCATGCCGTGAGGATTCCATTCATCATCATCAGCAGCAGCAGCAGCAGCAGCAGCAGCAGCCTACTCAGGTCCACTGCAGGACAAAGGCCTCTACCAATGACCTCCAACTACTCCTACATGCACTACGCTGCTCGAGTCCACAATGTACCCCCGAATTCCGTTATATCACCTCTTCATCGGATTAATGGCCCTCCCCTTCTGGAATCCACTCTGTTACTCTAATCGTCCACCGGTTGTCGGTTCGTCCCACTACATGGCCAGCCCAAGCCCATTTCTTTTTCTTCATTTGAACAATGATAATTTCTACTCAGTTTGTTCTCTGATCCAGGCAGCTCGTTTCGTGTCCCTGAGTGTTATTCCCAACATTATTCGTTCCATGACCCGTTGAGCTGGCCTAAGTTTGCTTTCTAGTTGCTTAGTAAGGCGCCAAGTTTCAGCTCCGCATGTCATCACCGGCAGTATGCACTGATTGTAGATTTTTCTTTTGAGTGACAGAGGTAGCTTTATCATCATCTTTATCAGCCTATCTACGCCCATAGAGTGTCATACTAATATATATATATACAGATAGGTCAGCAGTCTACGACGCCAAAGGAGGCATAGGGGTGTGGTTAGGCTCTTTTCTTTTTTACTACGGTTAATAAAGTGAGCATTTTTTTTAAATATACAGAAGAAAGAAAGAAAAACACGCGCCCAGAGTGGGGACCGAACCCACGCCTTTCGATTACATGTCGAATGCCTTACCAACTCGGCTATCTGGGCGACTGTGTTCTCCTTCACTTTCTGGGCTATTTATATTTACTAGAAGTGTATCTGACACTTGAGGGTGGTAGCCAGCGCCACTCTGACTACACGGGGATAAGGGGACCTCCTTTTCAACCCCCGGGGCGTGACTCCAACGTCTACAGCCTGTCATGAGCGGGTAACTGGCGGGAAGCATTCGACATGCATTCGAAGGCATTCGACATGTAATCGAAAGGCGTGGGTTCGGTCCCCACTCTGGGCGCGTGTTTTTCTTTCTTTCTTCTGTATATTTAAAAAAAATGCTCACTTTATTAACCGTAGTAAAAAAGAAAAGAGCCTAACCACACCCCTATGCCTCCTTTGGCGTCGTAGACTGCTGACCTATCTGTATTTCCCCAACGAGCCCCTCATTTCCTTACTATATATATATATATATATATATATATATATAGTAATCCGTCGTTATAACAAAGTCAGCGGGACGGCGAAAAATTTTGTTATAAGCGGTATTTTAATATAAGCGGTTACTAGAGAAAACTACAGTAGTTGAGCCTTATTTGCGCCACAACTGTGAGGAATCAAGGCACAATGCGGTGAAAAAGAACTTTATTCAGGTGCAAAAAAAGGCAGTGAGCTTTGGCTGTTTCATGCTCTTGCCGGGCTTAAAGGAGCCATGAAGAGAAAACACAAGTTTGGTTCATTCAAAAGATTGTCTCGTTAGAATCACACTGACACCACTTTTAACGTAAACTTCGCTCAAATAAGCTACATAATTAGGAAAAACGGGAATGGTCATGCGACTCACCAGCTCATTTCCCGCAACAGAACCTATGATGTCACATGAGCTAAGCTCTGCGATTGGCGGAGGCTGGCAGAAGCAGGCGCAAATTAGGTAGAGCTTACAAACTAGACGAACGAGCGATTTGCGCTTAAATTTAGGGCACATTCTTTACAAAGCAATAAGAATGATGGGACAAACAGTGGAAGCTACGAAAGCACATGTAAACATAGAAGTACTGATGCGTTCTGCTGTTCGTACTGCGCACAGCATGCTTGGTTTAGCTGCACAGCACTACGGGGCTTGGGGTTGTCTCAGACGACACTGGCCGATTGACGCAAGCAACGGTGTCTTACGTGACCCCATTTGTCGAGCGAGCACTGTTTCAGGGAACGAAGATTTTCTCCCAGAACAAAAACAAGCCAGGTTTAAATGCGGGCAAAAACAAACCAAACGCTTGCCACGGTATGGTGGCGCCATCTAGGTTACGGAACGTAAAGAAACCAGGGAACAAACCAACACCACTGTACAGGGTGGAGACAACCTTTGAACGGTCCCGTGCCGCCGCAATTGGGCCAACGGGCTCAACGCGTTATTCTTTTCGTTTCCCACGAGACCTAGCAACGCGAAACAGACAATATGATTCAAACTTCTTCAGTAAACCGCGTTGCGGCGATAATTTTAGCGCGGTTTTGACACAATGACTTGCTTCGGCGGCGAGCGAGCAACCGAAAATGGCGGCGCCAGCGTATACGTATCTCTACCCTGTACGGCGGATGCGTGCATGAAGGTACTCTAGGCTGCAGAGCGGTCGGTTCCTGTGATGTCATTTGGGACCACGAAAACGCACGATTGAGCGGGAAAATCAAAATTTTAACCTAAATTGTTTAATTTCTCAGTGAATAAAGCACCGTTTGTATCCGGACAAGCGCTGGGGGCACTATAAAACACGAAATCTTTCGAATAAAACCAACTTGCATTTTCTCTTCATGGCTCCTTTAAGCAACCCCGCTCCAATTTGACCACGCAGTGACTGGCGTCCGAACGCCTCGCACACTGCAGAGCGAATGAGGAGGAGAAGGCAGTAGCCACTTTTATAGGGGGGTGGGAGCGTCACGGAACGCTACGAGAATTTCGCCTTGGAAAGCGCCGCAAATTATACAGCTCGAATCTGAGGTTGTGTTTGTTGAGCTCAAAAAAAAAAAAAAAAAAAACGATTACCCACTAAGTGTGGGTACACAGCACAATCATGAAAACTGACCGGTTTTGCACTAGGGGCTTTGCATGATTACCGGGTAATTTCTTTCCTGAGGTGTGCAGCCGTGAAGTTTGCAAAACGAGTTTTTGGGCGGCCCGGTCTCGACGACACTTCTAATTCTACGCTTCGAGTACAGTAAAGCCCGCTTATATCTAACACAGATATATCGAATTATTGCCTATATCGAACCATTGAATAATTCTGGTAAAAATGACATGCATTTAAAACTTTTGAAATCGAACGCGATTTTGCTTACAATGGAGATATCGAACTCTCCCGCGCGGGATTTTTCACCCTCCTTAGGCATGCGGCAGGCTTTCCCGCAATACATCAGCGCGCAGTGGTGGGGCGGGTGTCGCTTGTGACTCCCGCGCGAGCTCGGGTAGCTTTGGCACGTCCAAACCGGCCTGTTGCCAGCATGGAGGAAGAAAAAACCCACGGCCCACGACAGTTATCGCACCAGACCGGTATTCTGGAGGTCGTGGGTTCGGATCCCACCCGGCGGGCAATTTTTCACCACTTTCTTTCTGACGCAAAAAATTCTTCACCTGTTTCTATGACCCACCAGAACCTCCCCTTTGCTTTTTTCACCGAGCCCCTAATTTCCCATTTTCTGATTCGCTACATGCTTAGCGAGGGCCTCTGTTCTGGCAGTCTTGGTGCCAAAGGTAGCTTAAGAGGGTTCAACGCTGGGCGACCACTGTCGACATGTTGTAGACACTCGAGTCACGGCCCGGGGGTTAAAAAGAAGGTCCCCTTCACCCCGCGTAGTCCGAGTGGCGCTGGCTACCACCCCCAAGTGCAGGGAACAAAAAATACCTTAACAGAAATACCCGAGAAAGTGGTGGGGAAACAGCCCCGCCGGTAGCGTCGTGGTTATCGCAGCAGACCGGTATTCTGGAGGTCGTGGGTTCGGATCCCACCCGGTGGGCATTTTTTCACCACTTTCTTTCTGGCTCAAAAAATTCTTAATCTGTTTCTAAGACCCACCACAACCTCCCCTTTTCTTCCTGGGGTTTTCTTGACTATATATATATATATAGTCAAGAATATATATATATATATATATATATATATATATATATATATTGTTAACTTTCGCTCAGGTCGTTTTCTTCTTGAAGATGGCCGGTCGAATAATAGCTTCCGTACGATATATAGGAGAAAGCAAAAACAAATGGTTTAATTACTGTCTGGCCGGGTTTGTACAAAACTGACGCGCCGGGGCGGCGCCGTTCTTTTCGCTCACATACGCTTTCTCGCGATCCGCTCAGGTCTCTCACCACACGCTCACTCGCTGACACTCAAACGCTCGACTGCCTGGTGTTGCGACGTTGTCATCCCACCGCTGACAACCCGTCGCTGCGTACGGGAAGGCCGACCCGAGCCGAGCTCCGTCGCCTCCGACATACGTGTGGTAGCGTGGTGTGAAGAGAACGGCCAGCCGCTGTTGCAGCCGTGAAGAAGTCCAGTAGCCGTAGGCTAACGTAACTGTTTACTTCATAGCGAGAGGTGAGCCGAAGCCAAAGAACAACGCCCCGACAGGCGAGGTAACAGTACAGGACTCGAGCAGAGTGACAGCAATGATTCACTGCTCAAACAGGAATGAAAATATAGCGCTTGGGAGGGTCGTATTTATACCCCGAAAGCGCCAACGGTCAAAACAGCGTTTCCTCTAGATTGTGCACACGCCACGAGCGTCACAGACACACACAATTCTTTCCCAAGTTCGTGAGCAGTCGGTAGCAGCGGCGCACACTAAGTCCGAGAGAGGGGAGAGAGGAGGACTCCGCTGCGAACGCGGGGCTCTCGTGTCCTTGGGGCAGGTCTGGGCCTGTTGCGTCGGCACGCCATCGAATGTTGATCGCGCCGATAGATAGGCGCTAGAGATCATGGGCTTGTCGAGACGTGAAAGCATGAGTCACCGACACGCGGGGGGGCTCGCTTGAAGGCGCACCTAGTGGACGCTTCATCGCACAGCCGAGGAGTATTGAAACGAAGCCCAGCGGCGGGCCGAGGTAACAGCTTCTCCGCCGGGGATCCGAGATCTCGATGGATAAGGGTCTTCAACCGTTGTCTGAAGGGATGCTTTCGGAGAGAAGTGCTCGCCAGATGCTCGACTCCAGGCCTGGGCTGTACGACACCGTGCTGGAGCTTCACAGGGCCGGTCACTGGACGAGTAGTGGCTCGCCAAGAACGTCTCTGGCTTGGTCAGGCAAGCAACCGAACAACACAGGAAGACAGAACCGCATCGCCGGCAAGTGCGAAGACAAATCCACACTGAAGCTCTACCAGGCTTTTAGTTGCGATAAAGTACGCTAATAACTTACTGCACTAATTATGTTTTAGCCCAGCAGTACTTTAGACAAGCACACAAACTTGAAAGGTGACATTTCGCGTGATTGGAAATGTCCCACACACAAAAAACGTAAACGTAAAGGGCGAAACCTGCTCCAGGAAAAACAATGAAAGTGAGAAAGTCAGGCGCCTACAGGCGACTTCTCGCGCAGAGAGCTGCGATTTGAGCTCTCGTCATTGCCCTGAGCTTTCCCCAGTTTGTACCGCACTTTAGGTGCGCCTGTTCTCTGAAAGCGACTGCTGCGACCGCGTGAAAGGACACCGGCCGTTGTTTTCGACAAAGGTCGAGCGCGCGGAGGAGCGAGCGGAATTTTCCACCATTCATACGTTAGGCACGCACTCCTTCTTGGAGGCGGCGTTCCCTTGGCGCGATGCGAGCTCACGGCTTTACCCCTTGGCGTGCCCGCGCTGAAACACGCGCCGCAAGTACGCGCAGAAGTTTTCCCTCTCTCCTCGTTGCTCACCTTTTCGCGAAAGCGTTCGGCAAGTGAACATCGGAACGCGTTTACGTTCTCTTCTCTAGGCTGGTCGGTTCCCGACTTCGGCTCAGCCGCAGGCGACACCGGATTCTCAACTAGCTCCGCCGATGTTGGCCTATCATCGGGAGCATCAGCTAGCAGTGACAAGGTCACGAGGAGCTCTTTGGACACCTTGTAGTGCTTGTAGTTCCCAACAGTCACTTCCTCGTCGTCCCTCGCGCTTTCGGCGGCAGCCTCAGCACGCGAAGACCTAAGCGTGTTCCCGTTCTCCTTCCTCACTGCCAGAACTACACTACAACCAGGATGCCCTGTCTCAAAAGACGGCTCAGCCGCCCCAGACACCTGAGTCTCTACGAGCTCGGCTGGCCGTTGCTCGAGGTCAGCTACCTGAGCTCGTGGCAGGACGGAATCGGCTTGCTCAGTGGCGAGATCGTCATGACTCCCAACTGAACCGTGCAAACCGTTTGCTGCCTCGGCTGCGGGCTTTCCCTCCACGTCGCTCGTTTCTGCACTACCGTCCGAAGGAACAACTTCCGTTTCAGCGGACTCGTGTTGCCTTTCGGTAGCCTCGTGTTTTACGCATTCCAGCGAAACCTCGCTATCTCGCGAAGTGTTCATGTTCAGATCGGTAGCCGTTCCCAAGGCCTCCCGCGAATTTGAACCACCTGAACACTTTGCCGAGATCTCCGAAACCAACAAAGAAACGTTTCCGCTCTCAGTGGACTTACGTTGCCCTCTGTCGTCAGGCTCCGGAAATGCGCTATCTCCACTATCTCTCTCAGCCATCTCGACGCGCTGCTGGGCCGCAATCGCCGCTTCTGACTCGCGCTCCCGAGCGTCTGCTCTGGCAGCGCTGGCACGGTGCTTTCCTCGAAAACGAGATCTTTTTCTAGCAAAAATTCTAACTCTGGCTTTCTGAGCTTCGCTTTTTCGAGCAAGAGTTGAATCTCGTGCTCTAGTGCCTTACCCTCTCGTTGGAGTCTCTCTAGCTCAAGCCTCTTTCTTTCCCGTCGGATATGCCTGAGCTCGAGGTCGTACCCTCGCATCTTTTCCTCGTGTTCCTGTCTTTCTCGCTCAAGTAGAAGCTTATGTTCTCGCTTTCTTTCCTCGCGTTCCTCATGCTGGCGGTCAGCCTCTGCCTCTGCAGCCTGACGTTTCGCGGTCTCCCTGCCATTGATCCGCTCAATGCATTCCGACAGCTCCTCATCGTCAGCCCCAACAGCGAGTATGGCCTGTATCAGCTATGGCTTTCTCAGCGCGTCCGTAACACCCAAGCGCAACTCTTTTGCAAGCTCCAACAACTGCGGTTTTTTTCAACTCCTTCAAATTCATGGCCGGTCCAGAGTACTGTTTTCCCACTGCTCCAAAAATGTTTTGCGCGAATAACCCACGTGACAAAAACACACGTCCTGCCAGCTATCCTCAGAAGCCTGATAAAACTCAGTGAAGAGAAGTCCCGCACTCACCATTGACCGCCGTGAATTCTGCGAAGTCCGAAGCCGCCTCGACGTCCGAGGTGTTGGATCTCGCACCGCTGGCTCCAGGTGTTACGAAGTTGCCATCCGACCGCTGCCAACCAGTTGTTGCAACGCTGTCATCCCACCGCTGCCAACAGTTGTTGCGACCGGGTGGGCCGACCCGAGCCGAGCTCCGTCGCCTCCGACATACGTGTGGTAGCGTGGTGTGAAGCGAGCGGCCAGCCGCTGTTGCAGCCGTGAAGAAGTCCAGTAGCCGTAGGCTAACGTAACTGTTTACTGAGAGGTGAGCCGAAGCCAAAGAACAACGCCCCAACGGGCGAGGTAACAGTACAGAACTCGAGCAGAGTGACAGCAATGATTCACTGCTCAAACAGGAATGAAAATATAGCGCTTGGGAGGGTCGTATTTATACCCCAAAGCGCCAACGGTCAAAACAGCGTTCCCTCTAGATTGCGCACACGCCACGAACGTCACAGACACACACAACACTCTTTCCCGAGTTCGTGAGCAGTCGGTAGCAGCGGCGCACACTAAGTTCGAGAGAGGGGAGAGAGGAGGACTCCGCTACGAACGCGGAGCTCTCGTGTCCTTGGGGTGGGTCTGGGTCACCCCCAAGCACAGGAAACAAAAATACCTTAACATAAATATTCCAGAAAGTGGAGGGGAAAATTGCCCCGCCGGTAGCGTCGTGGTTATCGCACCAGACCGGTATTCTGGAGGTCGTGGGTTCGGATCCCACCTGGCGGGCATTTTTTCTCCACTTTCTTTCTTTCCAAATTCTATATCTGTTTCAATGACCTATCACATCCTCCCCTTTGCATTCCGAGGTTTTCTTGACTGTCAACTCTTATTTCTGTCACACACACACACACACAAATATATATATATATATATATATATATATATATATATATATATATATATATATATATATATATATATATATATATATATATATATATATATATATATATATATATGTATATATATATATATATTTATATATATTAGTTTGAAACTCTATGTCTACACCCATAGATCTCCAAATATCCCGGTCCTGTGCTAACTGTGCTAATTTACCCCCGCAAACTTATTGATCTCATCTGCCCATCTAACTGTCTGCCGCCCCGTGCCACGCTTGCCTCCTCTAGGGATTCACTCTGTTACCCTTAATGACCAACAGTTATCTTGCCTTCGCTTTACAGTAAGGCGCTACCCATGCCCATTTTTTTTTCTTTTTAATTTCTACTAACATATGTCCTTAACACGCGTTTGTTCCCTGACCCACTCCGCTCTCTTCTTGTCCCTTAACGTTACACCTATCATCTTCCGTTCCATTGTTCGGTGAGTCATCCTCAATTTAAGTTGAACCCTTTTAGTGAGCCTCCAAGTTTCTGCCCCGTAGGTGAGTACAGGTGAGGTGCAGAATTGTCGTACACTTTCTTCTTCAGGGACAATGCTAAGCTGTCATTCATTATCTGACAATGCCCGCCGAATGCACTCCACCCCATTCTTATCCTTATCTCTGCCTCATTTTTGGGATCCGGGGTCACAACTTGGCCTAAGTAGATATCGCCGCGAACCATGTATGGGTTTGTTTATTTATTGTTTGTTTTTACTGCCCGGCCACGCCCGGGTCTGTTATCTGTGTCCCAAGCCAAGCGCGTCTTCCATTCTTTATTTTTTATGCCTCACGGGCTATCTCATTCAGATAAGCAGACTGTTTCGCCCTACCGTCACTAGCCCAGAATAACAATATTTGATCTACAATGTTCTGGGTGTAAATCGGCGGTTCCAGAAACACTCGCGCCGAAAGAGAAAAGCCTGCAGAGCAGACGCCGCGGCATTCGAATCACCGACTCTCGCTTGCTCACGTCACTTTGCTGACTACTGCTTCGCCGCATGTGTATTCTTTGGGGTGTTAGGGGAGCACAAGTTCGCTCCAATAAACTTGTTTTCCTTGAAAACAACTGCGTCGTTTTTGGCTTCGTGACAATATTTTCGCTTACCACTTCCACTGCCACGCCACCTATGAGAGGTAGCTAACTTTTCATTATTTGGGAGTCTTGCCGAGTGCTCCCTTACCTACTCTGCGCCAGATTTTTAAAGTTGTTCTCTCTCTCTCTCTCTCTCTCTCTCTCTCTCTCTCTCTCTCTCTCTCTCTCTCTCTCTCTCTCTCTCTCTCTCTCTCTCTCTCGTGGTTGCGATAAGCACTAACCATCTGTCCGGTTCGCGGTGGTAGCGCAGTGATTATGAACTCGCTTTTTGTTGTCTGTGTTAATGCGCGCTAATATCTTTCCAATGACGTAAGCGCGAGCCGATTTATGGATGACTAGGGAAGGATAATTGTCGTTATATTTTGAAGCCGTGAAAAACTGTTGGAGTTCACGGGAGTTTTGATTTAATGTTGAATTATCGGGGTTTGGATGTAGTGTAGACGCATACATCGCAGGTGCCAGTGAGTAACCATATGATGTTTGCGTTGTGTTCGCGGTAGCCTATATATAACTCCGCCGCAGGTGGTGGAATTCACTACTACTTTGAGCGACAGACGTCCACATCTTTTTATGTCTTTTCGCATGCACCGCCATGGCTACTGGCACTATCAACGCACCTGGAGACGGACGTACCGTTGTTACAATTGATACTAAACTATATCGCTGGCGCTGCAATTACAATTTTCGCGCTTGTTTGTAGCTGCATACCCAGTATCATTCGTGGTCTGCGCCTCATTTCACTGTTTGCGAGGGCATCCTGGACGCTGAGGTAATGTCTTTAGCAATTTTGCTGGAACGTGTTCACGTGCTCTTCTGCCGCATCCGTGATGGTATAGCATGAATGAATGAACGCGGACACTCGTGCCATCTCGTGGTTTTGTGGGAAACCCAGGATGCTCCTTCCCGCCCACTGCTCCTGTGGCGAAAAGGAGCCGCCTGGCACGCGTGCTGCTTTCGGCCAGGAAAACGGCAACAGGAACAGACCCTTGCAATGTCGCGAGAGGTTATAACGCTTCACTTCAAAAGTAACAGGCACTGGAAAGGTGAACACGCACTCTCACCTTTCCCCCACAGTTCGAGTCGTGCCATACGCATGCTGTTGTAGTCAACCTTAAAGGTAGGCTGCGATGATGTGTTTGTGGAGTTCACCTGGGCATGGGACGGAGGTGTTCGATTTTGAAGGGTTAATTGGGTATGAGAGAGATGTCAGCATGGCGCCGAGAAGTGGCAAGGGTGTCGGATCGACTGTAGTGGTTGACCGGGTTCAGAATGCTTTAGAAGGTGCATCCGCACAGGTTACGAATGAGCTTATAGGTCGTTTAATGCCCAAGTTCGTACGTGTACAAGAGAATGAATGCGAAATTTCATGCGTTGGTAGTGACGGGGTCTAGTAAGTGACATTGCGACGTTCCACCACATACTCTTTACGCAGTGGCGTCGGACCTGTACAACTATTCCTCCCCTCGGGGAGCGGAAACTATGCTACCATACGCATAATCATAATTACCGAAATCATTATTATTGTTATTTAAATATTATCATGATCATTTATTTTCTTTGAGCACTTCTTCGGGGACTGTACAGTGGCACCACAATGATTAGTATACATAAATAATTAGAATCAACACACGAACGCAAAACCAAATCAAGTCCAATCAAATATTCATTCCACATCACAGACTCTGGGGAGCACAGTTAGAGAACCAAAGTCCCTATGTTAAGAGAAAGATGGTTAAAACGCGAAGCTTTCTCGTATGTTACCCGAGTTAGAGGGAGTTTTAAAATCCAGACTGTTCCGACCGTGTCAGAATTGCGCATTGGGATAGACGTCGGATTCATAACGCGAGGGACCCAGATTTAATTCCAAATACGAGGAGCGTTTTTTTTTCTTCTTTTCTTGAGGTGCTTGATGTGCCTTCGCTTATCATCACTATCGTTTTGTGAAAACCACTGAGTAACGTTGTCTCTCCAACGTTACTCAGTAGGTGGGCATTTGGCGCGACCAACGACGACGTCATCAGTGAGGCACAAGAAGCTTCTATGTATTTTTATTTATCAAGCAGTGTATGTATAAATAAAGGGGAAAATCACACTCCCTGCACGTTTAAAATTTGCCTCCTAGCCACGAACATACTACCAGATATGAACGTTCATGCTACCAAATGAAGGCTTACACGATGAACACTGGCAAAGCAAAACAGTTGAATGCACGGATGAGTTGAAAAAAGAAGTTATGCTATGCGTTAAAGTGTACTTGTGAGGTCAGTGAATGAATTACTAATGTTCCGGTTTAATATTTGGGGAAATTGATATTAAGTCATGTGTATTATAGTATTAGAACAAGTGTATGCACAAAGCATTATTTGTTTTAATTTTGTATCGATTATTTCTAATTTTCTTCTGTGCCATTATATTAGGAAAATTCCAGCGGGGGAATATACGAACGCATTCATATTTCGTAATATATAGCCGCACTGCTAATGTTTTTGCTGAGAACTTGTTCTAGCGTAATTATGCAGTTGGTTCAAGCCGCTTAGGGAACCGGGTCATACTGTCCAGTAAAGCTGGCTAGTATCATATGAGCCCGATACAAAGGGCAAAACCAACGTACTATTCATAATTTTGAGGCGGCATCGAATATTTGACAAGGAATACTAGCTTGTCGAATGCTTCATACGAAGGTCTTTCGATCATATACATGCTGAAGACGGGGAACGTTGAAGTCACTATTTTTACTGCGAAGCCGTGTATGTCTAACCCCCCCCCCCCCCTCTTCCCCCCCCCCCCCCCCCCCCCCCAGTTTTCATTCCGGTGAAGCTGCTTTACTCGGCGCCGCTCCTCAAGCGCCTTTGAGCGCCTGGAACACTAATGAGGCCCTCATTTTTTTCAGTGCGTAGCGGAGTTTTTTTTTTATATATATAAACAAATTGAGATGCAGGTTGCCGAAGTTTGAGCAAAAAAGGCCAGCTGAACCTATAATAATCCAACACTGGCCTATATCAAAGTTATTACAACTGTTATTCCCCTCGCCAACACCCATGCCTCGTTTAAAAGTTGCGCTATTGGCTGACAACGGCGGTAGCGCCGTTATCAAATTATTGCGGAGCATACAAAGAAGCGCGAATGGGCGTGAAAACGACCGAAAGCCGCCGCCGCCGTTGCCGCCTCAAATTCCACCTCGCTTATTATAGGTGCGAATACCTCCCGGTCGAAGGAGCCACTTGCCTGGTTGGAACGCTGAAGTGCGCAAATATTTCTTGTTCAGCTTAAAAGGCTTTCAGAGCGACATTTTCGACGGTTTCTTTTACTTCTAAGCACGCGTATACATAACCGGTTGCCGGCGATGAAGACTTGACATGCATCAATCTTCGTACCGACTCTACGCAAGTGATCCACTATTTGAAACAGGTTGCGCAGACCCCCATCATCTGCCAACGCATCCACCAGCTCCACAGCAAAATGCCATCCAAAGTGGTTGTGTCATGGGTTCCCGGTCACACCAGTATTGCAGGAAATGAACGGGCTGACTTCCTGTCACACAACTGCCCGGCCCCATCATCCCCCGCCCAGCTCCCAAGTGACCCATGGGCCACAAGAATGGCTGCAAAGGAGGATCTTCGACGCCGAACGCGTGCTCTCATACCTCCGTGTTCGGTTCCCCTCCCCCCTCAACCTTACCAGGATGGAGGAGGTTGTACTAAGAAGGATCCGACTGGGCGTGGCTCTTACTCCTGCCCGCACGAGTGAATGGAAAGGGGAGTACCGAGGGCATGTGAAATGTCCAACCTGCTCTGAGGAAACGGTTCCGGCAGACCTTCACCTCCTATTATGGACATACCCTGGGACTAAGGACGTTCGAAGGAAATGTTTGATGGCAGCAGGCCTAAATTTGCGGCAAGACACGCATTACCATCGGTGGCTCCAAGGTCCTGCCTATATACCATTCCTCGCTGGACTATATCCGGGAGGCCAACCTAGTTTCCTGGGTATAGATCGGACCAGCTTAGTGTCTACTAAGCCTT